>NC_133450.1:172144108-172444108 GCF_048565385.1 Saimiri boliviensis
TGGGGGTACAATTCAATCCATAACACACAGCTAGGAAGTGATCAGGCTGCATGCAGTCAACAACTACTCAATAAACCTGGCACCTCCTCAGGGAGGCCAAGGTAAAGGCCAGAGCACCTTCAAGTGAGAGGGTTGAGACAGCTGTGGGCAGGCTGGAAGTGGCAAGAATAAGGGAGATGACTACACCTCATGAGTGAGTATATTCAAATGACTTAAGAACAATTAATTTTTTTTTTGAGACGGAGTTTCACTCTTGTTGCTTAGGCTGGAGTATAATGGTACTATCTCAGCTCACAGCAACCCCCGCCTTCCAGGTTCAAGTAATTCTCCTGCCTCATCCTCCACAGTAGCTAGGATTACAGGCATGTGCCACCAAGCCCAGCTAATTTTGTATTTTTAGTAGAGATGGGGTTTCTCCATGTTGGTGAGGCTGGTCTCCAATTCCCGACCTTAGGTGACCCACCCACCTCTGCCTCCCAAAGTTCTGGGATTGCAGGGATGAGCCACCGCACCTAGCCAGAAAATTTTTTTTTTTAACTTTAAGTTCTGGGATACATGTGCAGAGTGTACAGGTTTGTTACATAGGTGCAGCAAACCACCATGGCAATGCATACCTATCAACCTGCCATCTAGGTTTTAAGTCCTGTGCACATTAGATATTTGTCCTAATGTTCTCCCTCCCCTTACCCCCGACTCCCAACAGGCCCCAGAGTGTGCTGTTCCCCTCCCTGTGTCCATGTGTTTTTATTAACAACAATTTATTTTAAACAACTGCCCCTCACATCTGTTGAGGGCTTGTCCATGATCACGCCTGCTATGTGGGCAGCACTGTGCTAATCCTGTAGGTGCTACAGGACCCAATTCGCCTCAGCCTCTGCCTTCAGACAGCTTTCCTTCTCATGGCTCAGCCAGCTTTGAGGGTGAGAGGGTGCAGACATGTCCCATGTAATCACCAGAGTGAAAGACATCACATCAAAGACTGTACAGGAGAGGTACAAGTTACAGTGCACGATGAAAACAGAGGAGCACAGCTTTAATTTCTATTCCAGATGGCTTCCAGAGAGAACAGGCTCTGCTCTGGGCGGGATTCCTACAGAAAGGGGTATAAGGTAAAAATACAGAAGGCAAGGAGAACCAACACTCATCAAGACCCTCATATGGAGACCCAAGGCTGGGGGTTCTCATGTAAGCTACCATACTCATTCCTTAAAGTCACCCTATGCCATCAATATTATCCCCAATTTATGAGAGAAGCAGCTAAAGCTTGGGAAATTCCAGGGAGGGGGATAGGCCAGAATCATAACCCCCCAACTCAGCTGAAGAACCAAAGGTCTAGCTGTGTGCGGTGGCTCACACCTGTAATCCCAGCACTTTGGGAGGCTGAGGTGGGCAGATCACCTGAGGTAAGGAGTTCAAGACCAGCCTAACCAATATGGTAAAAACCCTGTCTTTAAAAAAAAAAAAAAAAAAAAAAGAACCAAAGGTCTTGGACAGCACAGCATTCAGGTAGCTGGCGCTCAAGAGGTTGAAAAGAAAGGCAAACCTACAAAATGAGTTAAACCAAATCAATTTACCATTTCTGACACCAAAATAAAAGTATGGCCCAGAATGCAAAAATTAGAGACCATTTACCAAAAAATATCAAGTCTGCTCAAATTCACTGCAGTAAAATAATAGGTTACTGTAGCGAAAATAGAGGAAAAATTCAGAAAGGTGTCAAGTGGTCATGTTTAAAAATGGAAGTCATCATGCCGCCAGGGAGGGCAGCTATTGATATGTGGGTGTGTTTGTGTATGTGTGTTTTTACATGTACATTTTCTCCCTGAAGCCATTAAAACCTTAGGAGAATTTTATGACAACAATGTGTCATGTATGTAAAAGATGGATGGGTTAAAGTTACTGTTTTCTTAGGATCTCTCTGGCATTTGACAGCCACGCACCAGCGCACTATCTGGAAAGATTTAGGACTTCTGCTGTAAAATTATTTATTAGTTGTTATTTATACTACGTGCTCACTGGCAGACCACCCAGAGCTATAACAATAAAAGCAGTCACGCTGCATCTCTCCAAAACAAGCAAAAGACCAAGGGGGCTGCCTCTAAGTGTCACCACTGAAGGATGTGGCTTCCGGCAACAAAGTATGTTATATGTTTTGAAGGTGCTGCAATCCTAACAGAGACCCCGGGAAATGGAACCCGCCTGGGCTCAGCAGGAGTGCTCTGCTCGGGGTAAGCCGTCCTCCTCTCCGGGCCTCAGTTGTCATCTACAAAAGGAAGGGCTGCCCCCAAAATCTCTAAGATCCCTTCCCCTCTGAATTCTAGGTTGTAAAAGACTGAAAGCTATTAGCAGTTCCACACTAACCCCCAGGATGCAATCTGGAGCTAATCCCAGTGCCTGGGGACCTCAGGATCTGACAGGCTGCCAGCATCTCCTCTAGCTTCCAGTTGGACCTGTTAGTGAGCTAACAAGACATGTTTGAACATTCTTAAAGGCCTCAAAAGAAAAGCTCCTTGTACACTGTTTAATTTTATTAAATATGTCAAGGTTGTGGTTCCATTAGACCATCCAAGAAGTGATTGAGTTTTTCTTTTTGAAATGTAGAAAATAACTATAAAATGTCACACATCTACTATTTATGCTTATTTAAGTAAATGAGCACCAAAAAATAAATTAGTAAAACAAGATTCTCCCTCCCTTTTTACACCCCAGAAATACCTTTGGGGATTTGTAATTATTTCCCTGTCTAAAAACTTAACTCAATGCAGACACACGAATACCCTCTTCTTAAGTACACGGGATTATTCCATATTAATCCCCTCCTTTCTAGCGATCAGTATCTCTTTCTCTCAGGCTGAAGCTCCATCAGCCAGTCTCATTTGTGGGATAATTAACTCAGGGAGCTTTCCAGTGGTCTTAGGTCAGCCTCCTAATTTTGCCAAGGCTGAGGTAGCCCAACCCAGTTAAAAAGTTATCTGTTCAACCAAGGTCACCTAGGCTTACTGTCTGGAGTAGAATTTGTGATTCCAAGTCCTGCTCTTTTTCCACTAAGGAAGAATGTCCTCCTAGCTTGCAAGAAAGAACACAAACGGATGATGCTGCCATTCCCTTTCCTAAGTTTTACTCCTATTTATGATTCCTAAACCTGGCTGCATCCCAATCACTTCCAGGGACCAAGTCATACCCCAAGCCTAATAAATCCACTCATAAAATCTACATTTGTTTCAAAGTCCCCCCCAAATGATTCAGGTTTAGAAACTACTACACATTAATACTAAACACAGAAATAAAGAAAATAAAAATAACACAATATAGAGAACTTTAATAAAATTTTTCCTTCCCAGAAGTTTTATTATGTAGGCTGGGCACAATGGCTCACTCCTATAATCCCAGCACTTTGGGAGGCCAAGGCTGTGGATCACTTGAGGTCAGGAGTTCAAGACCAGCCTGGCCAACACGGTGAAACCCCGTCTCTACTAAAAATGTGAAAATTAGCTGGGCGTGGTAGTACATGCCTGTAATCCCAGCTATTCGGGAGGCTGAGGCAGGAGAATCACTTGAATTCAGGAGGTGGAGGTTGCAGTGAGCTGAGATCGTGCCACGGCACTCCAACCTGGGCAACAAGAGCAGAACTACGTCTCAAAAAAAATTTTTTTTTAAAGCTTTATTATATGAATTTCCAAACATATTCAAAAGTAGAAAGCAGTTAATAAATCCCCAGATAAGTATCATTCATTTCTCACAATTATCCAGGTTCTGCCACACTTGCTTTACCAATCCCCTTTTCTTCTTTGCTGCAGTATTTTGAAGTCAGTCCCAGAAATCATCCTCACATACAGTCATGCACCACTTAAATGATAGGAATACATTCTGAGAAATGAATCGTTAGGCAATTTTATCATTGTGCAAAAAAATAATACAAACCAAAAAATAAAAATAAAAAAGTTTTATCATTGTGCAAACATCCCAGAGCTTACTTACACAAACCTAGATGGTACAACCTACTACACACCTAGGCTATATGGTATAACCCATTACTCCCAGACTGTAAGCTTGCATAGCGTGTTACCACACTGAATACTGTAGGCAATTATGTATCTAAACATACAAAAAGTGCAGTAAAAATACAGTATTAAAATCTTATGGAGGGCCGGGCGCGGTGGCTCACGCCTGTAATCCCAGCACTTTGGGAGGCCGAGGTGGGTGGATCATGAGGTCGAGAGATTGAGACCATCCTGGTCAACATGGTGAAACCCCATCTCTACTAAAAATACAAAACATTAGCTGGGCATGGTGGCGCGTGCCTGTAATCCCAGCTACTCAGGAGGCTGAGGCAGGAGAATTGCCTGAACCCAGGAGGCGGAGGTTGCGGTGAGCCGAGATCGCGCCATTGCACTCCAGCCTGGGTAACAAGAGCGAAACTCCGTCTCAAAAAAAAAAAAAAAAAAAAAATCTTATGGAACCACCATCATATATTCAGTCTTTTGTTAACCACAATGTCCTTATGCAGCACGTGGCTGTACTTCAATATGCATCTCTACAAAAAAAGCATTTGATATAATTCAACATCCTCTCTCAATTAAAGAAACGCTCAATAAACTACAAATAGAAATGTCACTACATGATAAAGGCCATGGATGAAAACTCACAGCGAGCATCATACTTTGTGATGAAAAACTGAAAACTTTTTCCTAAGATAAGAAATAAGATAAGGATGCCCATATACACAACTTCTATTCAACATAGTATTGAAAGTTCTAGCCAAAGAAATGAGGCAAGGAAAAACATAACAAAGCCATCCAACTGGAAAGTAAGAGGTAAAATTATTTCAGTTCACAAACGACATGATCTCGTATGTAAAACCCTAAAACAAAATTCTAAAAACAGAACTAATAAATGAATCCAGCAAAGAGGTGCAGGGTGCAAAACCAACATACTAAAATCAGTTGAATTTCTGCACACTAACAATCTGAAAATAAACCATTTCATTTACAATAATGTCAAAAAGAATAGAATACTTAGGAATAAATTTAACCAAGGAAGCAAAAGACTTTTACATCAAAAAAGATAAGACATTGCTGAAAGACATTAAAGATGATAAATAAATGGAAAGACCCCAAGCTGATAGATAGGAAGACTTAGTACTATGAAAATGACAGTATTACCCAAAGTGATCAAGCCCTATCAAAATCCATGGCTTTTTTGGCATAAAAACCTATTCTGAAGTTCATATGGAATCTCAAGGGCCCCCAAACAGCTGAAATAATATTAGAGAAAAACAAGTCACAAAGTATAAAGACCCACACTTCCTGATTGCAAACCTGATTACAAAGCTTCAGTAACCAAAACAGTATGATACTAGCCTAAGGTCAGACATATAGACCAGTGGTATAGAATACAGCCCAAAAATAAACCCTCACATACACGGTTAAGTGATTTTCAACAAAGGTATCAAGACTATTTAATGTGGGAAGGACAGCCTTTTTTAACAAATGGTGCAGGAAAAGCTAGATATCCACACGCAAAAGAATGAAGTGGGACCCTTACCTAATACCATATACAAAGACTAACTCAAAATGGATCAAAGACTTAAGCATAAGAACTGAAACTATAAAATACGGAGAAGAAAACATATGGAAAAATCATGACAATGCATTTGGCAATGATTTCTTGGCTATGACATCAAAAGCACAAAACAAAAGAAAAATAAATTGTACTTCATCAAAATTAGAAACTTCTGTGTAAAGTACCCTATCAGGACAGTGAAAAGGTAACCACAGACTGGAAAAAAATTTTCAAATCTGATAAAGGATTAATATCCAGATTACATAAGAATTCCTACAACTCATGAAAAACAAAACCAATTTTAAAATGGCAAAAAAAGAAAAAAACCTTGAGTAGACATCTCAAGGCAAAAAGGACATGAAAAGATATTTAGTATCACTAGTAATTAGGGTAAATGCAAATCAGAACCACAATGAAATACCACTTCACACCCATTTGGATGGTTCTTATTTTGAAAAAGAAAGAGAAGTGTTGGCAAGCACGTAGAACAATTAGAATCCTAGTGTGTGTTGCTGGTGGGAGTGTGAAGTGGTATGCTGGTGGGAGAAGTGTGAGATGGTGTAGACTGTGTGGAAAACAGTATAATGGTTTCTCAAAAAGTTAAACACAGAATTACCATATGATCCACCAATTCTACTTTCAGGTATATATCCAAAAGAATTGAAAGCAGGAACTGAAACAGATACTTATAGACCAATCACAGATGTGTTATTCCCAATAGCCAAAAGGTGGAAACCACTCAAATGTCCACGAACAGATAAATGGGGCTGGGCATGGTGGCTCACACCTGTAATCCCAGCACTTTGGGAGGCCAAGCTGGGCAGATCATGAGGTCAGGAGATTGAGACAATCCTGGTCAACATGGTAAAACCCTGTCTCTATTAAAAATACAAAAATTAGCTGGGTGTGGTGGTGCACACCTGCAGTCCCAGCTACTTGAGAAGCTGAGGCAGAAGAATCACTTGAACCCAGGAGGCGGAGGTTACAGTGAGCCGAGACTGCGCCACTGCACTCTAGCCTGTGTGGCAGATGGAGACTTTGTCAAAAAAAAAAAAAAAGATAAATGGATAAATAAAACATGGTAGTAAACACAAAACATATAAAACAGATCATTCAGTCTTAAAAAGAAATAAAATTTGGATACGTGCTACAACATGAATGAACCTTGAAGGCAAATTGTTAAGTGAAATAAGCCAGTCACAACAGAACAAATATTGTATGTCTCCACTTATGAGGCACCTGCAATAGGCAAATTCACAGACAGTAACTACAATAAAGGACACTAGGGTGGGGCCAGAAGGAGGGGTCATGAGAAGTTGTTTGGTTTAACAGGTACAGAGTTTGTCTGGGATGATAAAAAAGGTTCTGGAAACAAATAGTGGTAACAGTTGCACAACATTGTCAACATCTTGATAGCACAGAATTGTACATTTTAAAATTGGTTAAATAAGACCAGGTGTGATGGCTTACAGCTCTAATCCTAGCCTTTTGGGAGGCCAAAGTGGGAGCATCACTCAAGGTCAGGCATTGGAGACCAGCCTGGCCAATGTGATGAAGCCCCATCTCTACCAAAAATAGAAAAATTAGCCAGGCATGGTGGGGTGTACCTGTTATCCCACTTATTCAGGAGGCTGAGGCAGGAGTATCACTTGAACCCAGAAGGCAGTGAACTGAGATTACACCACTACACTCCAGCCTGGGTGACACAGCGAGACTCCATCTCAAAAATGAAAGTAAGAAAATAAACTGGTTAAAATGTTAGATTTTAAGTTACGTATTTTATCACATTTAAAAAACAAAAAGTTCAACTTTTAAAAATACAGACTTTTTTGGATCTAGTAATGTATTTTTAAACATTTTAGAATCTGTGACCTGAAAACTAAATCTGACTCACTTCTTTTAAACATTTAGATTCTCCTTCCCTCTGTGCCATTCCATAGCGTTACCCTAGGTAACCAACTTCTGTTTAGAACAGCAAAACATGATTTGCTTTTCATAAGACTCATTTCTACAATCATCATCTAAAATCAGTAGTCAACAAACTATAGCCTTTGAGCCAAATTCAGCTTGCTACCTGTTTTTTCTACAGGTTATGTCCTAAGAATGATTTTTACATTTTAAAATGATTGGAAAATTTACAGGACTATTTCATGATATGTGAAAATTTCATGTAATTTCCATTTCACGGTAATAAATTTTCACTGGCGCACAGCATGCCCATTCTTTTATGTATGGTCTATGGCTGCTTTTGTACAAAGACAGAGCTGAGTAGTCACAACATAGGGGTTACAGTCTGAAAACCCTAAACATTTACTACCAGGTCCTTTTTTTAAAAAAATAATAATAATAATAATAATAATAATAAATAACAACAACAAAAAAAAAAAAAAACAGGGTTTCTATGACCCAGGCTCGAGTGCAGTGGCACCGTCTCAGTTCACTGTAGCCTTGACCTCTGGGGATTAAGTGATTAAGCGATGCTCTCACCTCAGCCACCCAAGTAGCTGGGACTACAGGTGCATGCCACCACACCTGGTTAATTTTTGCATTTTTAGCAGAGGCAGAGTTTCACCATGTTGCCCAGGCTAGTGATCTTGAACTCCTAAGCTCAAGCGATCCGCCCACTTTGGCCTCTCAAAGTGCTGGGATTAAACACCTGAGTCACCATGCCCAGCCTACCTGGTCCTTTATAGAAAAAGATTGCTGATTTCTGATCTAAATGATCAACTCGGAAAAGGACAAACTGCAATGTCAAATTCCACTGAACTTCCCTTTGAGCTAACACAACACTCAGTTGTTATTTTTAAATATCTGAACAATATGGCCATTCTCAGGTTGAACGGACCTTTGCTTTCACAAATTAAAATGAGGATTTCTGGAAGGAGCAAAAAGGTATTCTGAAGTCCATGGTAACAAATTGAGGGTGAACAGGGCTTCACCAATATTTGAAGAGAGGCTTGCCATATTTTAAGAGTTGAGTGATTGTGGCAGTATCTACCCCAATATTTATCTTCTACTTTTTCTTTAGCAAAAGAATCCCCAAATCACTGTGCCAGCTAAAACGTCTTCTATAATACTTCTGGGAGGTCTCCTTAAAGGGTGTGCATGTGCTGTCATACCAATCCCACTCAGCCCGACTGGAAGAGAAATAGGACCAATCAGAAAGGAGAAGGAGGGGAGCCCCAGCCACTGCAGGGACTTTTTCCAAGGGCAGGTCCAGGAGCAACTGTATCTGGCAAACACACCCATTCTCTGGAAGCCCTTTTCAGCATGCATGCAACTTAGCAACTCAGCGAGGGAGATGTTGATCACAGCACTGAAAGTTCATTAATCACCAAGTTGAAAGCAATTGATCATCTAGGTAATTGATGGGTCAATTCAGTCCAAACTCATCCATATATGCAGCAAACTATTATTTCCAAAAATGTCCAGTTTGCTTTTAAACAAAGATATTTTAATCAGTGCCCCTACACAGCAACAGCAGCCAGAATTAAGTCTGTCTTGCCTATAATTTTCCTTCCCTGTGTTCATAGAATAAAAATTATGCAAACCAGATTTGGCTAAAACTATTTTCTGTATTTTTAGAGTACAAAAAATCATCTTCACATTATTTTTCAAAACTGCCAACTTTTTAAAAAAAGTTTAATCCCAGCAGAGCTAAGAAAGGTAAAAAGGTAGTTTCAAAATTAAGTCACCCCAACCATCACAGCAGAAAACTTTCCAAGTCGAGGTTAATTTTTAAGCATGGGGAGTCCCTGCCACTTCTGGGATTGCAGCTCCAGTTGAAACTAAAAACTCAACTAGGAATACCCAGAGATATAGCCATGATGACATAAACAGCTCAAAAAGAAGCCCCCAAGTTTTAAGATGTGGCAAAAAGAGGGAGCTGCAGATGCTTTTTCGGCTCTGTGCAAACTCCGGAGACCCCAGGTGGAAACTGTGAAGTAATAGAAGTAATTTGGTATTTAAATCTGTGCAGAGAAGAGTAACAGAATGAAATGGAACGAGCATTAGGGAAAATTGAGATTTCTTGTGGTGTTATTCCCCAAGTGGAAGCACTCTGCCTACTAAAACAGCTGTGAGAAATCCTGACATGCTTACACTCTTTCATTACCAAAGGCACTCAGATTTTCCTTTACTCATGCAATTTCCATCACCTCAAAAAGAATATTCACCCTCTAAAGAGGTAAAGTTCATTAAAGTTTTGAGTTTCTCTTTTAAACAAACTTTTTTTTTTTTTTTTTTTTGAGACAAGGTCTTCTCTGTCAAGCAGGCTCAAGTGCAGTGGTACCACTTCTGCTCACTGCAACCTCTGCCTCCTGGGCTCAGGAAATCCTTCTGCCTCAGCCTCCCAAGTAGCTGGGACTACAGGTGCGTACCACCACATCTGGCTTGTTTGTTTGTTTGTTCTGTTGAGACAGGGTTTCGCCATGTTGCTCAGACTGGTCTCGAACTTCCAGGTTCCAGAGATCCACTAGCCTTGGCCTCCCGAAGTGCTGGGATTTCAAGCAGGAGCTGCTTTACCTGGTCTACATTTTTTATCTTAAAAAACTTATATAGAAGTTGGGACCTAAGTAAGGTTTCCTTTCACTTATCAGCACCTTACCCTTTCCAGGAGGTTCTAAACCTCCTCAGGCAACCAGTACCACGTGCAGTAGAGGGGCAGCCTTGGCACACAGTCATGGTCCCATTTTTAGGACTGGAACCCACATTTCCTGCCTGCTTCTGAATCAGTCTTTCCATCAGCTCACTTCTAATGAGAAATAAAAGATAATCCCGGGGCTATTTGCTGTTTCTTTACACCCTTCTAGTTCTACTAAACCTACCCCATATAACCAGGCTCCACATTTCTAGAAAAAAAATTAAAAAATAATAAAAACCCTATAGTCTTTTAGAACTTAGCCAAGACTATTAGGAGCAGAAAAATCCTAAGCACCGAAAACACTGAAGTTGTCCCCCAAAGCCGTTACTTATTAGTCCTGGTACAGACCTTTCTGTACTCTTTACTCCTTTATACAGAAATATATTATTGGGCTAGCTGACTCTCCAGAATAGAAGCAACTTATTTTTAAAATAGGGGTTAAAAAAAAGACAATTACAGGCAGGCATGCTTATCAAAGAAATCAAGAAAGTATACAACACATTTTAGGAAATTTTTTTTCAACGTGATCACCAGGAGCAGTAAGGATGGGGAACTTTTCCTTTCTCAGTAAGACCACATAAAGGAAATCTTTTTTTAGGCCCAATTACTATGATTACCACCAAATATTGAACATGTAGCTATATGCCAGGCTCTGCATTAAGTGCCTAACATACATTACCTCGCACAATCTTTTCAATATCCCCATTTTACGTATCAGGGAACTAAGGCTCAGAAAAGTTTTTTTTTGTTGTTGTTGTTGTTTTTGAGACAGAGTTGCTCTTGTTACCCAGGCTGGAGTGCAATGGCGCGATCTCGGCTCACCACAACCTCCGCCTCCTGGGTTCAAGCAATTCTCCTGCCTCAGCCTCCCGAGTAGCTGGGACTACAGGCACGCGCCACCATGCCCAGCTAATTTTTGTATTTTTGTATTTTTGTATTTTTAGTAGAGACGGGGTTTCACCATGTTGACCAGAGATCTCGATCTCTTGACCTCGTGATCCACCCAACTCGGCCTCCCAAAGTGCTGGGATTACAGGCGTGAGCCACCACGCCCGGCCTAGAAAAGTTTTTAAAAGAACAGATCTGTCTAACCCCAGCATCTCTAACCTCTTCACTACACTACAGTATCCTGCACTGCTTTCTAATTGTTTTATGTAGATGTTTCAGTTGCATAGATTTTAAACTCCCTAAAAATGTAAGAATCGGCCAGGCGCGGTGGCTCAAGCCTGTAATCCCAGCACTTTGGGAGGCCGAGGCTGGTGGATCATGAGGTCAAGAGATCGAGACCATCCTGGTCAATATGGTGAAACCCCGTCTCTACTAAAAAGGCAAAAAAAAAAAAAAAATTAGCTGGGCATGGTGGCATGTGCCTGTAATCCCAGCTACTCGGGAGGCTGAGGCAGGAGAATTGCCTGAACCCAGGAGGCAGAGGTTGCGGTGAGCCGAGATCGCGCCATTGCACTCCAGCCTGGGAAACAAGAGCGAAACTCTGTCTAAAAAAAAAAAAGTAAGAATCACAGCACTTTGCCCACTTTCCTCCCTGAGGTGGGCGGATCACGAAGTCAGGAGTTCAAAATCAGTCTGGCTAACAGAGTAAAACCCCGTCTCTACTAAAAATACAAAAAATAGCCAAACGTGGTGGCAGTCACCTGAAATCCCAACTTCTCAGGAGGCTAAGGCAGGACAATCACTTGAACCCAGAAGTTAGAGGTTGCAATGAGCTGAGAGATGCCACTGCACTCCAGCCCGGCTGACAGTATGAAATTCCATCTCAAAAAAAAAAAAAAAAAAAAAAAAAAAAAAAAAAAAATCAGGTCTTCTACTTATCCTAATAGCACCCTGAACCTAAGCCAAGTTCAGAGCACTAAAAAAAGCTTTCAAATACATGCTTGACTGAACTTCACTATCAAATAACTCATTTTCTAACTGTCCTATCTCTCCAAATCCTATCAAACCACCTGCTGAGGCATTTGAGCCCATTGCCACTTTCCAACGAGGCAGGCAAGGATGGGCACGACCCACAGTGTTACTAAACACTCATTCCCTGCTTCATCCCTTGCACTGGGAATGTGAGGCCATAGATGACTTTAACAAAACATGGCTGAAGGAGACACGCCCGGGGCACAGTGGATTGTCCCCTAAACTGAGTACATGAATAAAACCTAAAGATTCTATAAGCATTCAAGTTCCTTGTGGGCCCAGAGCTAAGCCCCAAACTGTAGGGCCCAAGGCTGAGTCAACATCCTAACTATAGGCAAATTGCTGGAAACTAGGGTCAAAACTAGGATTCAGATAGAAAGATACATAGACTCAGTATTAGTTTTACCTAAAGGAATATGGCTACGTTATTCAACTCAAAGTGATGAAAAAAAATTTACCAGTTTTAACAACCAAAGCTAGTTTTTAAATAACCCAAAATCTAAGTATGACACTTATGAACCACTTCAGTTCTTTTTTCCTCTTCTTCTTTCTCAGATTTTTTTTCTTTTCTTTTCTTTTTTTCTTTTTTTTTTTTTTTTTTTTTTTTTTTGAGATGGAGTCGCCCAGGCTGGAGTGCAGTGGCGCAATCTCAGCTCACTGCACCCTCCACCTCCCAGGTTCAAGTGATTCTCCTGCCTCAGCCTCCCAAGTAGCTGGGACTACAGGTGTGTGCCACCATGCCCAGCTAACTTTACATATTTTTAGTAGAGACGGGTTCACCACGTTAGCTAGAATGGTCTTGATCTCCTGACTTTATGATCCACCCATCTAGGCCTCCCAGAATGCAGGGATTATAGGCATGAGCCACCATGCCTGGCCTCTTTCTCAAATTTCTGTATTTTTACTAAACCATTTCAATTTTACCAGTATTAAGGATAGATTTTAACGAGAGGAGAAAAGATGAGGCAAAAGATGTTTGTTTTGACCAAAGGCAAACAAAGAGAAGAAAAACCAGAGAAAGTAAGATTTAGAGCCTTTTTCACTTATCTATCCTAGTTACCTTCTGGGGGTTAAGAGCTAGTTTTATTTTCTGAAACCTTTGAGATCTCTTTAGGAGCAGTTAGAGTTGCTAAGGAGCCTCACGTTTAATCCTCCCAAAATCCTTAGGCCTGAATTATTAAAATCATCTGTAATAAGTATAAATAGGACCTGGAGTGGAAAATGTCACATGTGAATGTAATCAACGGTACCAACCATACAGGGAACTCTGGCAAGGTACCTATAAGTACTGTCTGGATAAGGAGGCCTGGCAGAAGGGCTCCACCCACCCAGTCCCTAATCTCAGAAGGACACTTCAGAATACCACGGCAGTACCTCAAATGTACAAATGGCAGCATTCCCCTTGCTTAGAACTCAGACAAGCAGCCTGTGATTATATTTTGGCTCCTACTTTTAATTTTTCTAAACAGAAAGTACACTCTGGCCAGCCAAAATGAGTTTCTAGGCACCCTTAGTAGATCTGTCTCATTCTAAATAAACTGGCATTTTGGTTTACACAGCAGCCTGTATCAGCCAGGTTAATACGAAGGGAGGCTCTGCAGAATTCAGGGGGCTGCTCTCTCAGGATGCTGACAAAAATCAAGATTCTGCGCCAACAAAAAGCACCATCAAGTAATGCTAGGTTGTGAGGTGGTTTCTATAGGTGATGCTTTTCTCTACAAACAACCCGGCCTCGTCAGGCCTCTGTCAATTTCCACAACTTCCACTTAGGCTGACGGTGGCTCCAGAAGCTATGCACAGGTGCCTCTTGCATGCCTTTTCATCAGACTGGCCTTCCACATAGATCCTGGAGGGGAACCACACCAAACAGAAGGAATTTGTAAAAAAAGTAAATAACAATAGCACAAGGCATAAAGCATGCCAGTTCAGCACACAAAATGCAGGTGGGGGCCTAAAGATCTTCACCACCGCTCAGGTAACAAAGTCAAGCTAGAGTAGCAGGCTTTGCAATGCCAGTCCCTTTTGCTTTCTTAGAGATTAGATTGCCCTCTTGTGGGAAATAGGAGGGTAAAGTTTCACGGTATTTCCCCTTATCTTTTTCCATCTTGGCTATTTAGATAGAACACATCCTGTCTCAGGGAAAGAGCTGACCATTACCATTTAGAAATACAACCACAATACTATCATGTCTTTTGATTTTTCTGAATAAACTGGAAGTACGAATTTTTTTTTCCTCCAAACAGTCTTGCTGTCACCCAGCCTGGAGCTCAGTAGTGCAATCTCTACTCACTGCAACCTCTGCCTCCCAGGTTCAGGCAATTCTCCTTCCTCAGCCTCCCAAGTAACTGGGATTACAGGCACACATCACCATGCCCAGCTAATTTGTATTTTTAGTGGAGACAGGTTTTCACTGTGTTGGCCAAACTGGTCTCAAACTCCTGATCTCAGGCGATCTACCCACTTGGCCTCCCAAAGTGCCAGAATAACAGGCGTGAGCTACCACACTCAGCCAAGATATTTAAAACTCATGAGATTTTACATGTTAGCAACCAATATCCACTTTTTTTTTTTTTTTTTCTGGAGATGAAGCCTTACTCTGTGGCCCAGGCTGGAGTGCAGTGGCACAATCTTGGCTCACTGCAACCTCTGCCTCCCAGGTTCAGGCAATTCTCCTGCCTCAGCCTCCTGAGTAGCTAGGATTACAGGCGTGCACCATCACACCCAGCTAACTTGCATATTTTTAGTAGAGACGGGGTTTCACCATGTTGGTCAGGCTGGTCTTGAACTCCCGACTTTGTGATTGACCCACCTCGGCCTCTCAAAGTTCTGGGATTACAAGCATGAGCAACCACACTCAGCCCCAATATCCCATTTTTAGGAAAACTATTTAGCAGGCACCCAGGTCAGGAGCTGGGCATGTTAGTCTGTAATAGAGTCTGGTGAGTCTGAAAGACAGGTTGTCAGTATAGTTAATAACAACGTGTCAGTAAAGCTAGTATACAGAATTAAATATCAGCATAGTTTGGTGAGCCTGGAACAGAAGTGGCTTGGTGGGGAATGGCTGGAAAGGTAGAGTAGGGGCTTGAGTAAGGGTAGAATTTGTTCTGTAATCAACGGAGAACTGTCAAAGGCTTTAAATTGGCAAAATCACCAAGAGCAGTGGCTCGTATCTGTAATCCCAGCAATTTGGGAGGCTGAGGCAGGCAGATCACTTGAGGCCAGGAGTGCAAGGCCAGCCTGGCCAACATGGCGAAACCCCATCTCTGCTAAAAATACAAAATTTAGCCAGGTGTGGTGGTAGGCACCTGTAATCTCCGCTCCTCAGGAGGCTGAGGCACAAGAATCCCTTGTACGTGGCGGGTGGAGGTTTCAGTGAGTCAAAATCATGCCACCGCACTCCAGCCTGGGCAACAGAGCAAAACTCTGTCTCAAAATAATAATAATAATAATAATAATAATAATAATAATTTCATTTTTAAAATAAAAAACTGGCAAAATTACCTGATCGTAGTTTTAGAAAAACTGCCATCAGAAATATCACTCACTAGCCGCAGCTAGAGCAGGAGTGAAAATAGAACCAAGTAGCTCAAAGAAGCCTCCAAGCATACTTAAAAACTACAGGAGGCTTTGCTGGTAGATGGGATCTTCTTCTATAGATTTAAGACTTCCTCTGGGAGGCTTAGAGGCTCAGGAGGTCCACAGCTTTGTCACAGGTATTACCCACCTGCTGTCTACTCTGTTTTGGGGAACAACTAGAATGCTGGACAACATCCAGTCATCGAGGCTCTACACGAAAAAGCCAGTGCTGCTGAGAATCCGTGTTCCCACCTCCGCAGGGTTAGGAAGTCAAGACCACTAAACAAGACCACTGAAGAAACTGGCAAAATTGGGAGATCAGGAAAGCATAAAAACCTCCCCAAGAGATTTCTCTAATACTTAAAGGAGTGGAGAGTAAAAGGTCCTTTCCTGAGAAAGACAGAAGGCAAATCAGAGCTCCTAACAAGAGAGAGTACTTCTTGCTGATGGTGTTGAAGTGCGGTGAGTGCTGGTGTCACGTGTCAAAGCTGGTTCCACACAACCCCTTCCAAAAAAGCCTAAGAACAGACAGCATCTTTACCTTGCTTCTTTTTAATCAATGCCTAGAAAGATTTGGAAGTCTTGGCCGGGCGCGTGGCTCAAGCCTGTAATCCCAGCACTTTGGGAGGCCGAGGTAGGTGGATCACGAGGTCAAGAGATCGAGACCATCCTGGTCAACATGGTGAAACCCCGTCTCTACTAAAAATACAAAAAATTAGCTGGGTGTGGTGGCGCATGCCTGTAATCCCAGCTACTCAGGAGGCTGAGGCAGGAGAATTGCCTGAACCCAGGAGGCAGAGGTTGCGGTCAGCCAAGATCGCGCCATTGCACTCCAGCCTGGGTAACGAGAGCAAAACTCTGTCTCGAAAAAAAAAAAGAAAGAAAGATTTGGAAGTCTTAAAACTATCTCTTCCTGTGTCAAACAGGCTGGAGTAAAATGGCATGATCATGGCTTTATTGCAGCCTCAAGCTCCTGGGCTCCAGCAATCCTCATGCCACAGCCTCCCAACTAACTGGGACTACAAGTGTGCACCACTATGCCTGGCTAATTTTTTTTTAGTTTTTTTGTTTTTTGTTTTTGAGACAGTCTGTCATTCTGTCACCCAGGCTGGAGTGCAGTGGTATGATCTCGGCTCACTGCAAGCTCTGCTTCCTGTGATTCTCGTGCCTCGGCTTCCCAAGTAGCTGGGATTAAGTGCATGCACCACCATGCCCGGCTAATTTTTTTATTTTTAGTAGAGACAGAGTTTCACCATGTTGGACAGGCTGGTCTCGAACTCTTAACCTCAAGAGATCCACCCACTTCTGCCTCCCAAAGTGCTGGGATTACAGGCATTAGCCACCATGCCCAGCCCATTTATTTATCTATTTATTTAAAGAGACTAAGTATCAGTCTTGGGGGCCTGAGGTGGGGAGGGAAGCTAAAAAAAGAGAGAGAGAGAGAGAGAGACTGACTCTGAGTATCACAATGTTGCCCAGGCTAGTCTGAAATACCTGGCCTCAGACAATCCTTCTTCCTCAGCCTCCCAAGTTGCTGCGATTACAGACATGAGCCATGGCCCCCAGTTATCTCTTTTTGAAAAACCACGCATTTTTTTTTGTTTTTGAGACTGATATTCAATGACGTAGCCATGTTTTGTTTTGTTTTGTTTTGTTTGAGACGGAGTTTCGCTCTTGTTACCCAGGCTGGAGTGCAATGGCACGATCTCGGCTCACCGCAACCTCTGCCTCCTGGGTTCAGGCAATTCTCCTGCCTCAGCCTCTCGAGTAGCTGGGATTACAGGAACTCACCATCATGCCCAGCTAATTTTTTGCATTTTTAGTAGAGACGGGGTTTCACCATGTTGACCAGGATGGTCTCGATCTCTTGACCTCGTGATCCACCCGCCTCAGCCTCCCAAAGTGCTGGGATTACAGGCGTGAGCCACCGCGCCTGG
Source organism: Saimiri boliviensis (assembly GCF_048565385.1). Taxonomy (NCBI): domain Eukaryota; kingdom Metazoa; phylum Chordata; class Mammalia; order Primates; family Cebidae; genus Saimiri; species Saimiri boliviensis. Next base: position 172,161,746 of record NC_133450.1, read on the forward strand.
CCTGCCATGTGTTTTTTAAAGGGGGGTTCATCACCCACCTGCATCTGAATCACCAAGGTTGTTAAAACTTGCAGATTCCTGGGCCTCAGACCCACAAAATTAAAGTGTATGAAGTAGGGTCCAGAAATTGCCCTCCTTCAAACAGCTCTCCAGTTGATTCTCAGGTACACCGAAGGCTGAGAGCACTGGAGTTTCAGATATTCACATGCATGGGAAGGGCACCATCATGAGAAAAACTTTGTCCTCTCCAAGGACAATAATGTAAGATCCATTCCTGTGATAAGCCATTAATGCAAGGCTATAAAAGCATAACTGGGGCCGGATCTGGTGGCTCACGCCTGTAATCCCAGCACTTTGGGAGGCCAAGGCAGGCAGATCATGAGGTCAAGAGTTGTAAACCAACCTGGCTAACATGGTGAAACCCCATCTCTACTAAAAATACAAAAATTAGCTGGGTGTGGTGGCACATGCCTATAGTCCCAGCTACTCAGGAGGCTGAGGCAGGAGAATTGCTTGAACCCAAGAGGCGGAGGTTGCAGTGAGCTCAGACTGCATCACTGTACTCCAGCCTGGGTGACAGAGCGAGACTCTATCTCAGAAAATCAATTAATTAAAGCATAACCCATGGCTTGAGAAGGCCTCTAGCCCAGGAATTCTCAACTGGGGCAATTTTACCCCCCAAGACAAATATGGCAATGTGCAGACACATTTTTGATTGTCTAAAGTGGAGCAGGTCCCGCTGGCATCCAGTGGGTAGTGGCCAAGGATACTGCTAAATACCCCACAATGCACAGGACAGGCCCCACAACAAAAATGCCCATTGATGCCGCAGATGAGAAGCCCTGCTCTAGCCTAAGTCGAGCCTTTCATAAATAAATATAGAAATGTAAACAAAAGTTATCTTTACCTAGCCTTTTTTTTTTTTTTTTTTGCTACCTAACATCTTTTTTTTTTTTTTTTTTTTTTTGCTACGTAACATTTTTTGAGCTACATTTCTTTTATTTGATGAAGTCCCACCATATTCAACTTGTGGGAAGCAGTGCCCACCTGCCACTACAGAAATCAAAGAGTGATACGCCTCTCCCAAGCAGCCCTCCCCCACCTCCTCCGTGAAGCCTGAGCATGTGACCAAGGCCTGGCCAATCAGAAGCTCCCCTCTGCAACTTTAATGTAGACCGATTGGGCCTGGCATGGTGGCTCATGCCTACAATCCTAGCACTTTGGGAGGCAGAGAAGAGCAGATTGCTTGAGCCCAGGAGCTTAAGACCAGCCTGGGCAACATAATGAGACCCTGTCTCAAGGAAAAAGGCAAAAAGGAGGGGAGAGGAGGGGAAGGGACCAATTGATGCCAAAAAATTTGGGGTGACACCGGAGAATACAAGGGAAGGGACAAGAATTGAAAAACTACCTATTGGGTACTGTGCTAACTTCCTGAGTGACAGGTTCAACCGTACCCCAAACCTCAGCATCACACAATATACCCTCATAATAAACCTGCACACATAGCCCCAGAATCTAAAATAAAAGGTAAAGAAACAATTGTTTTTAAAAAACTGGGGTGACAGTCAATAATCCATTCTACAGACAGCGACACTGGCGGCGTCAGGGCATGACCAGCGACAGTGGTTGCAGCTACAGCATGCTGTGCCAGAGCAGGCCTCAGCAGCCGACTCACCAGACAGTCTGCAGAGTGATTTGGGCTGTGGCTCTGGCCTCCTGGCCTCTCCTGTACCTGTCCATATTCCAACCTGGCCTCTCCACACATCTGCAAACTGCCCCACAGCCTTTTTCTTAAGCAAGCCAGTGTCCATTGCAGTTACTTCCACCAAGAATCCTGAATAATGTAACCATTCCAGGAGTTTTCCTGAATCCATCATTTATAAATATCCATGCCTAGCTCCTATACCTTCTAAGGCAGGGATTAAATGCCTAAGAAGCTAAAGACACCAAAACAAAAAAACCTTAAATCCACACATGATGATTCAAAGCATGCATGCAAGTGAACTCTTAGAATAGAAAACATGGAACTGGCTGTGCATGGTGGCTCATGCCTGTAATCACAACACTTTGGGAGGCCAAGGCAGGAGGATCACTTGAGCCTAGGAGTTGGAGACCAGCCTGGGCAACATGGCAAAATCTCATCTCTACAAAAAATACAAAAATTAGTCAAGTGTGGTGGTCTCAGGTACCTGGGAGGCTGAGGTGGGAGGATCACTTGAGCCTGGGAGGTCGAAGCTGCAGTGAGCCAAGATTGTACCACTGCACTCCAGCCTGCCCAACAGATCGAGACCCATCTCCAAAAAAAAAAAAAAAAAAAAAAAGGAACAATTATCCATGTTTTTCTTTTTCATTGTACTGTATCATGTAAAGTTATTTATCATTCTTCAAATTCTTTTGGGGGAAGAAAAGTCTCTTAAAATTCAATTCTAGATAGAGCAGTGGAAGAGAAACAGGAAGGCATGATTCACGTAGGTGTCAGAATGTCAGGAACTGCCATGGTTGGCAGAAAGGTGCAAAGAAGGCTTCCAAGACCAGAACCCAGTTCGGGAAAGGCTCCAAGGTGGCTGTGAAGTGGGACATCATAAGAGAGAAACACGGGTCATTCCAGCTTTGCAATGGAACTTGTTTCAAAAGTCAGTACGCTGCTGTTGGAAGCCTGAAATACATTTCCCACAAAAGTATTGCTTCACATCATGGCTAGAGTCCCAGGCTAGCCCGCAAAAGCCTCCTTCACATGAGCTGCTACATGCAGACATAATCAGGGGAAGTTGTGGAAGTAACAGATGAAGCTTTTAATACACTACCTAAAAGTTATCAAAGGGCTCTCAGAAAAGTGGAAGCGCCAGGTAAAAAGGCAGATTCAGTAGCAGCAGGGGTTAGAGGCAGTATGCTAAAATCTGGGTATGTGTTTTATATGTTAAATGTAGGTGCCCTAAGAACCCTCTTAATTTTCTTTGTTTTTCAGGTGCATATGGATCTCAGCTTCTTCTTCGTATCATATACCCATAGTTCTCTGTAGGAGCCTTTCAAGTCCAATGATCCTATTTAAATACATGCTCTTCTTTGCTGAGACATTAATGACAAAAAAAGTGGGGAGGCTCTTCTGTCTTTCCAGAAATCTGGGTTTCTAGTGTTGAAAATGACCCTAATTTTGTCAAACCTCCTGACCAAGGCAGGAGCCCTTTCCACAGCATCACAGACACACACCCAGCTCAATCGTCAGAAAGTCTACTTCGGCCAGACATGGTGGCTCACGCCTATAATCCCAGCACTTTGGGAGGCTGAGGCAGGTGTTTGGCTTGAGGTCAGGAGGTTGAGACCTGCCTGGCCAACATGGCAAAACCCCACCTCTACAGAAAATACAAAAATGAGCCAGGCATGGTGGTGCATGCCTGTAATCCCAGCTACTCAAGAGGCTGAGGCAGGAGAACTCACTTGAACTCAGCAGGCAGAGGTTTCAGTGAGCCTAGATGACGCCAGTGCACACCAGCCTCATCAACAGTAAGACACTGTCTTACAAAGAAAGGAAGCAAAGGGAGGGAGGAAGCAAAGGGAGGGAGGAAGGAAAGGGAGGGAGGAAGGAAAGGGAGGGAGGAAGGAAAGGGAGGGAGGAAGGAAAGGGAGGGAGGAAGGAAAGGGAGGGAGGAAGGAAAGGGAGGGAGGAAGGAAAGGGAGGGAGGAAGGAAAGGGAGGGAGGAAGGAAAGGGAGGGAGGAAGGAAAGGGAGGGAGGAAGGAAAGGGAGGAAAGGGAAGGAAGAAGGAAAGGAAGGAAAGGGAGGGAGGAGGGAAAGGAAGAAAAAGGAGGGAGGAAGGAAAGGAAGGAAAGGGAGGGAGGAAGGAAGGAAAGGAAGGAAAGGGAGGGAGGAAGAAAAGGAAGGAAAAGGAGGGAGGAAGGAAAGGAAAGGGAGGGAGGGAGGAAAGGAAGGGAAGGGAGGGAGGGAGGAAAGGAAAAAAAGTAAGGGAGGGAAGAAAGGAAGGGAAAGGAGGGAGGGAGGGAGGAAAGGAAGGACGGGAGGGAGGGAAGAAAGGGAGGGAGGGAGGAAAGGAAGAAAAGGAAGGAGGGAGGGAGGAAAGGAAAGAAAGGGAGGGAGGGAGGGAGAACAGGAAGGGAAGAAGGGAGGGAAGGAAAGGAAGGGAGTGAGTGAGGTAGGAAAGGAAGGGAAGGAGGGAAGGAAGGAAGAGAGGGAGGGAGGACACGGAAGGAGGGAGGGAGGACACGGAGGGAGGGAAGGAGGGCACGGAGGGACGGAGGGACAGAGGGCGGGCACGCGGGAGGGCACGTGGGAGGGCATGCGGGAGGGGAGAAAGGGAGGGAGGGAAAACTACTTCAGCTTCCTTTTTGAGATGAAGTCTCACACTGTCACCCTGTAGTGCAGTGGTGCAATCTCAGCTCACTGCAATCTCCACCTCCTAGGTTCAAGTGATACTCCTGCCTCAGCCTCCCGAGTAGCTGGGACTACAGGCATGTGCCACCACATCCAGCTTTTTTTTTTTCTTTTTTTTTTTTTTTTTTTTTGTATTTTTAGCAGAGACAGGGTTTCACCATGTTGGCAAGGATGGTCTCAATCTCCTGACCTTGTGATCCATCAACCTTGGCCTCCCAAAGTGCTGGGATTACAAGCATGAGCCACCATGCCCGGCTGACTACTTCAGTTTCTTATGGCTCTAACTGCTACAAAATTCTTTATTAGTATTGACCCCAAATCCATTTTCATGCAGTGACCACTCATGGGTCTTGGTCCATGTTCTGAACAACCCAGAACAAGTAAAAGCCCTCTTCTGTAGACCACAGCATTAAACACTAGGTGATCATCCATCCATCAGCTGATGTCAAGTTCATGTTTTCTCACTTTCAGAATGCATTCCCCATAACTTGGCCATCCTGGTCAGCAGCAGGTATTTAAAAAGGGGGGCAGGGGCAGGCGCGGTGGCTCACGTCTATAATCTCAACACTTTGGGAGGCTGAGGTGAGTGGATCAACTGAGATCAGGAGTTCAAGACCAGCCTGACCAACATGGAAAAACCCCATCTCTACTAAAAATACAAAATTAGCCAGGTATGGTGGTGCGTGCCTGTAATCCCAGCTACTCAGAAGGCTGAGGCAGGAGAATCGCTTGAACCTGGGGAGGTGGAGGTTGCGGTGAGCTGAGATCGTGCCATTGCACTCCAGCCTGGGCAACAAGAGAAAAACTCTGTCTCAAAAAAAAAGTGTTCACAGGGAAAAGCATCCTTCAATTGTGGTCTGATAAGGCACAAGTGCAACGAAGTAATCCATCTGCTAACCTGGACACTCTACCCCCATTTAGCATGAAAGTAAGTTAAAGCTTCTTCACAGCCACATCAAGCCATCACATAAAACTGTAGTTAAGTAAAACCCCAAGACCTTTTAACAAACTGAAAAGGCCAAGATAAACCACCTCCATTACAACTACATATAATTGATATTTCATACCAAACATAAAACTTTATGCTTACTCTTGCTAAGTTCCAGCTTATTTGGGGCCCAGTATTTCAGCCTGTCAAAATAATATTTTTTTATTTTTTTATTTTTTTTGAGACAGGGTCCTTCCCCATTTACTGGGCTGGGATTCAGTGGTACAGTCTCAGCTGCATCACTGCAACCTCCGCCTCCCAGGCTCAAGCCATCCTCCCACCTCAGCATCCCTAGTACCTGGGACTGTAGGCACACACCACCATGCCCAGCTAATTTTTTGTAGAAATGGGCTTTCACCATGCGGCCCAGGCTGGTCTTAAACTCCTGGGCTCAAGCCATTTGCCCACCTCAGCCTCCCAAAGTGCTTGGATTGCAGGTGTGAGCCACTAGGCTTGGCCAAGATAATTTTGAATCTTCATTCTGTCACCTGTTATGCTTGCTATATGTTCTCATTTTGGGTTCTCAGCACGTTTAATAAGGATGTCTTCTGTGTCTTCAAGTTCTGATTAAAAATGTTGACTAAGATAAAGATAACGATAGAGTTCTAGGGCATGGGGATATCGTTCCAGTATCACTAACAATGGTGATATGTTCTTAGCAGGTAAAAAGCCATCAAAACACTCTTTTGGCCTGCTTGTTCAATAACCTGGGAATCCACCTAACCTAATGCTATCATCCAACCTGTCTTTCGCTAACTTTATCCACAAGGATATCTTGACAAGAGCCTTTTTAAGTCTAATTGTTTCCTCTTCTAATTATTTTCTTCCTACCTCTATCCTTATTACATAAAACAGCTGTCCTCTAGCTGCCCAGTTTGTTGCATGTAACCCCACCCCTTCTGGTACTCAGCTGACTGGACCACAGCAAGAGCCTGATGCCAGAAGAGCCACCTGTCACAGGTAGACTCAGCCAGGTGATCTTCTCTTTGGAATTTGAAAACAACATATTAAACTCTTCAGTTCTCGAAAATGAGAAGTGTTATAAAGCTAGGGTTGGGGCAACCACAGACAGCCCATGTGCAGAGGAAGTCACAGTGTCCAGAAGAAAACAGATCAGATGCCCCAAGAGTCATGAGGTCTGACAAAGACACATACTCCCAACTAGCAAGTCAATAATTTTGGAGAAGTCAGGGAAACATCTGTCCATCTTCAGGTCTGTGCCCGTGTCCCCTTTCCCTGACTTCTCTTCAGGTCTCCAGCAGAGGCTATAGGAGACCTCTGCAGACACCTTCAGGGCCCTGACATGGATGTTCTCTGGACCTGGAAAAAAACACCGCTATAGATAGTGGAGACTTCACTGTCTGAGGATCACTGACTTTTGAAAGTCAGAGATGTTAAAGGACCTGAACAAGTTCACAAAGCTTATAAGGAATTAAATCCAGGGCTGCAATGCCAACAGTTGTTGCATGTTCTTCCCCTAACATTACTCACTGCCCTCCTATATAAAGCAAGGTAGAAGAACAAGGTATTCAGGCTGGGCACAGTGGCTCATACCTGTAATCTCAGCACTTTGGGAGGCCGAGGCAGGCAGATCACCCGAGGTCGGGAGTTCAAGACCAGCCTGACCAACACGGAGAAATCCTGTCTCTACTAAAAATACAAAATTAGCTGGGTATGGTGGCTCACATCTGCAGTCCCAGCTACTCGGGAGGCTGAGGCAGGAGAATCGCTTGAACCAGGGAGGTGGAGGTTGCAGTGAGCCGAGATTGTGCCACTGCACTCCACTCAGAGCTGTTGTTCACAGATTGCACGTAGATTTTCTTCATTTGGAAAAGACCTGAAATGCATCATACTTGAAAGAGAAATTGGATTATTATGGGGAAAGATGGTGATTTTTAAAAATAGTCACTGCATAATGAGTAGTTTCTAAAAGTTAAGTTACTGACCAATACTGAGAGAAACATAACTGCTTTTTTATATTACAGACCCAATTTTTAACATTAGAATGAGGGGTTTTGGGATAGTCTAGATCAGGCATCCCCAAACTGCGGCCCCCTGAGGCCATTTATCCAGCCCCCAGCCGCACTTCAGGAAGGGGCACCTCTTTCATTGGTGGTCAGTGAGAGGAGCACAGTATGTGGCAGCCCTCCAACGGTCTGAGGGACAGTGAACTGGCCTGCTGTGTAAAAAGTTTGGGGACGCCTGGTCTAGATATTTAAAATATAAGGACATATTTTGCTTAGTGGTTAACTTGACAGCCAAAAAGCACTGCCCTTTCCTTTTAAAGAAACAACCAGAGAAACTTCAGATACTTTGAACAAGCTGGTAAAGACAATAAAAGAGTAGTATGGTATGCTATGCAGGGAGGAGGTCTTTAACCCCCAGAATCATTGTTTGGAAGACTTGCAAAGTTCTAAACTGAATAGCAACTTAACCTCAGTGTTAATGTCGGTCTGAATTCACAAAGCCTAAAAATTGCTAGACTAAAGTGAGGCATCCCAGAAAGGGCAGAGGGCCTCCCAGAGTATAAAGAGCAGATGAAGTCTTTGCAGACTATTCTTATCATCCAACATTTTTTTCTTTTTTTGAGACAGAGTCTCCCTGTGTCACCAGGCTGGGGTGCAGTGGCACAATCTTGGCTGCCTACAACCTCCACCTCCCGGCTTCAAGTGATTCTCCTGTCTCAGCCTGAGTAGCCGGGACTACAGGTACGCACCACCACGCTCAGTCAATTTTTGTACTTTTTTAGTACAGACGAGTTTTCACCATGTTGGCCAGAATGGCCTTGATTTCCTGACCTCGTAATCCACCTGCCTCAGCCTCCCAAAGTTCTGATATTACAGGCAGGAGCCACCACGTCCACCCTTTGTCATAGGACATTTTTTTTTTTTTTTTAAAGACAGAGTTTCGCTCTTGTTACCCAGGCTGGAGTGCAATGGCGCGATCTCGGCTCACCGCAACCTCCACCTCCTGGGTTCAGGCAATTCTCCTGTCTCAGCCTCCTGAGTAGCTGGGATTATAGGCACGTGCTACCATGCCCAGCTAATTTTTTGTATTTTTAGTAGAGACGGGGTTTCACCATGTTGACCGGGATGGTCTCAATCTCTTGACCTCGTGATCCACCCGCCTCGGCCTCCCAAAGTGCTGGGATTACAGGCTTGAGCCACCGTGCCCGGCCCAGCCATTTTTTAATACCTGCAAGTTAGTAAACAAACCTAACTCTCTTCTCTAGAGTACAAGCTCCACAGAGCTTCTGGCAGGATCTCCCACTCAAACTCAAATGCTCAGGTAAGTATGCTTCCTCAGGCTTCACTGCCTAGAACACAATCCTTTATGTTTCTTTAATAACATCGACCTATGCCTTACTAAGGATGCCCATTGTTCTAGTTGCTTATTTAATGCTGACTCAATCCTCTCAATAACCCTCAAAGTCAGGTTCTAGCTCCATTTTGCAGATGAGAACACTGAGGTACACAGAAGTGGAAACTTCACTGTGAAATGGTTCAACATGACACAGCTGGGGAGTAGAAATTCTGGGATTTGAATCTAGATGATCTGGCTCCACTGTCTGTGCTTGAAACCTCAATACTCTGCCACTTCTCATAGTAAATCATCACTGAATCATTTGTTGAATAAAGTTAAGAAAAATGACAAGAATGGAATGGAGATAAAATATCTTCAAGGAAATATTAGCAAACTACAAATCCACTCAGAAAAACTAAAACATTAGCAGATTTAAAGTCAGCCTAATTCAGATATTGGACATTTTTTTTTAAAACAAATAGCCTCGTGAATGGACTTTTTTTTTTTTTTTTTTTTTTTTTTGAGACGGAGTTTCACTCTTATTACCCAGTCTGGAGTGCAATGGCGTGATCTCAGCTCACCGCAACCTCCGCCTCCTGGGTTCAGGCAATTCTCCTGCCTCAGTCTCCCGAGTAGCTGGGATTACAGGCACGCGCCACCATGCCCAGCTAATTTTGTGTATTTTTAGTAGAGATGGGGTTTCACCATGTTGACCAGGATGGTCTCGATCTCTTGACCTCTTTATCCACCTGCCTCGGCCTCCCAAAGTGCTGGGATTACAGGCTTGAGCCACCGCGCTGGGCCTTGGACATTTCTTTAAACAGGAGGGGAGGGGAGGAGATGGGAGGGGAAGGAAGGGGAGGAGAAGGGAAGGGGAGGGAAGGGGAGGGGGGAGGAGGGAGCCAGGCACAGTGGCTCACACCAGCACTTTGGGAGACCAAGCGGGAAGATTGCTTGAGGCCAGGAGTTTGAGACTAACCCAGGCAACATAGTGACACTTCAACTCTCTATTTTAAAAAAAGAAGAAAAGAAATGCTACTCTTTTAAGGCTTTTCTGTGGGGGAAAAGACTGTTTTATCTGTGCTAATCCCCTACTCAAAATCCATCTGTGGCTCTTTGCTGGCAAGTTCACATTCTGAGACACATAAGGGCCCCTCTGCAATTTGCTTCCAGCATGATCTCCCATGTAGGCTCAAGTGCTCAGGTGGACATGATGTCTTCCGTGTCTTTGACCGCCATGCCCAGCAACAGGGGCAGCCTCACCCAACCCTGATACACCCTTTTCCTTCAGGGCCTGTGCTCCTCTCCTGCCTAATCCTCACACCCACCTTAAGAATATCATACTGTTATCCCTACTTTACAGAAAGGTAACATGGTTTGCATAAGCTCACACAGTTAAAAAGTGGCAGAGCCAGCATCTGAAACCAGGCTGCCTGCCTCCAGCTTCACTTTCCTCATCACTTCCCCGTCCCAAAGCCTTCCCTGGCCCCCCCCATCCCAAAGTGCCTCTCCCACCCCTGACCTCCTACATCACTTGTTTTATTGGTCTTATTCATCTATGGGATAGCTATTTCCCCCTTCTCCACCACACATCCCAAGATACGTCATCTTTCCAAAAAAAACTATAAATCACTTGAAGGTCAACAATAAATATTTTAATATCGATGGAGGGAATGATGTTTAAAACTGCCCACTGCAGAACAGAGAGAGCATGTTACTCTGAACGGATCCATTTGCAGACTGTAAGAACGAATAGATCATTTTTACTGCTGTGATTTGAATATGGAGTTGTACTCTAATTTAGTATCTGAAATTTGACATATACACACTTATGTCATAAGATGAAAGGAATATATGAACAATTAAACATTAATTCTGATATCAAAAAAGGCCATTTTTAAGGAGCATATCATAGTTTAACATGAAAAGTACATGAAATCTACAATAAAAATTCACTCTTACAGTGAAGAGAATTTTTTTCTTGACATCTCTATCTAGATTCTGCTAAAGATAAGTCATCAGCAAGTAACTGTTAAAGGCTGTTCTTTGTCTTTTTTTCCTTAATCAGAATTTATGAAGTCAATTTTATTTAAATTAAAAATAAGAATTCTTAAAATATGTAATATCAAACCAAGACCTCAATTTTTTTTTCCTTCCTCTTAATTTGTAACAGAGACTCTAAGAAAATAAAATCTAAGGTTAAGGAAATTTCCATCAATGCGAAGAAAATATTTTCCAAAATTAAAATAACAAGTTCCTCCCTGGTTAACATAACTGATTTAAGTTGCAGATACATGGCTGCCCCTGAGATCACCTTCCTCTGCAAGCTCTGTGAAAGGGCCAAATCCACATCCTTTTCAGCAATTTTCGAGTCCTCTACGGGACTACCTTTTTTTATGAAATGCTGCACATACTACCAATGCTTCATAAATATTTCATGATACATTACCCAGTCCTGGAATTTCCTGCAAGACTGCACAAAATCTTTAAAATGGTGCGCTGTAAGCCGTAAAATAATCAGATATAAAAGTAAGCTACATCAATCCCTTCATTAACAATTTTTTTACAAGAATTTTAGAAGAAGTAGTGTTACTACATTTTAATCTCAGGAGGGAGATTTGCTATTTATATTACTTTACTAAAAGGCTTTTAGAATTACACTTTTTTTATATATCAGATACTATTTTCTCCGTTGGACAAGAGCCTTCATATTGTACTCTACAGTCAAAAATGGCCCACTGGGGAGTTGAGGGGACTAACGAAGTTGGTTAATGGGTACAAAAATACAGTTGGATAGAAGAAATAAACTCTAGTGTTCGATAATACAGGAGGGTAACTATAGTTATACATTGCCATATATTTCAAAATAACTAGAAGACTATATGTAATGTTCCCAATACAAAGAAATGATCAATGTGTGGGGTGATACGTATGCTAATTACCTTGATTTGATTCTTACATGTTATATTCGTATATCAAAATATCACTTGTACCCCAGAAATATGTACAATCATTACGTATCAATTTTTTAAATGGTCCAGTGTGACTCAAAAATAGACCAGACTGTAAACTGTAACACCTAGCCCAATGTCTGATACCCAGTAAAAGATGAATAAAATTTAATTGATTGACCTAAATTGTGCTTAAAGCTTAACATGTTCCCATATATTAAAATCAATCTCAATGTTTTAATTTCCTTATCTGTAAAATAAAAGTGCTAGAGACCACTAAGATCCCTTTCAGCTCTAAAGGCCCATTAACATTTTACTTTATCTACAGCAACCCTGCCCTGTGCTCCCCCTTCCCCTGACCAAACCACAGTTTCTATTTAGTCATCAGGGAAAGAGCAGCTCAATAGACTGAAAACATCCCCAGGGAAAAGAGAGGCTAAAATCAAGGAATCCAATTTCCAAACTAAGCAATGTTTCCCATGTTGAGGGACCCACAGTAAGATAATAATATATGGGAAAATACTTTTTGAATTTTCAAAATACTGTAGAGATGGAAGGTGATTTAATGTAAAACTCTGGTCTGATTCAGTGGCTCACATCTGCAGTCCCAGCACTTTGTGAGGCCAAGGCGGGTGAATCACCTGAGGTCAGGAGTTCAAAACCAGTCTTGATCAACATGGTGAAACCCCATTTCTACTAAAGATACAAAAATTGGCTCGTGGCATCTGCCTGTAATCCCAGCTACTCAGGAGACTGAGGCAGAAGAATCGCTTGAACCCAGGAGGCAGAGGTTGTAGCGAGCCGAGATCGTGCCACTGCACTCCAGCCTGGGTGACAGAGCAAGACTCTGTCTCAAAAAAAAAAAAAAAAAAAAAAAAAAAAAAAAAAAAAAAATATATATATATATATATATATATATATATATAAAACTCTCAAGGGTGGCAGTTTTTCAATAACAGGAAATGCTAGGGATAATCAGATGCAACTGGAAACACAACACTCTCATATACAAAAGTAGGATTACTCTATTCAAAGCACTCCCACCTTGTAGCTTCTAAAGTCAAGATAGGTGGTATATTCGTTTGAAAAAAAAATTTAAGATGCTAACCTTACTGTATTTCTACAACCCACAAATGCTTTGCTCATTTGGTGTTATGTTGAAAAGAGAATATTATAACTTTTTTCTCTTTCTTTTCCTGAGGTTCAATTCAGGTATAAATTATAACATTTTATGGTAATAATTCCAATTGCAAGATTTTGATCATCAAAGAAAGGAGTAGAGCATTATTGTGGAGGCAAAGCCTTAAGCTTTATGCAGTAAAATGTTTCTTTCTTTCTTTTTTTTTTTTTTTTTTTTTTGCCCAGCAAAACTTATTAAAAAGTTTTCCAAGTTGTTGGAATCTAAATTTAGGCATTTGAAACACTTTTCACTTTGTAATCGGCCATCAACTCCAAAAGGCATACATACCACTTTCCTGAGCTCTGCTGCACCCTAAACTCTAATCGCTCATTTTAGAAAATGTCAAGTAAATCTATTTAAAAACAAAATATAATTCGGAACTCCAAAGGTTTTGCTTTTCCATTTTGGCTGATTTGGTTTAACCCACAGTGAGAATTGGTCAGGAAACGTCTGCCATCTTGTGGCCAATACAAGAACTGGCCCTAGAGAGTCACCCTTTGGTGGCTTTCCCCCAGCAGCCTTCTGCAGCTGCTCCTGCAGATGGACGCCTTCTTACCCAGGCCCCTGAGCATCCCCAGAGCCCCCTCACCAACAAGTACAATGTTCTCAAAAGTTAAAGATCAAGAACATTACAGAATTATTTGCTAAAAACAAACAAACAAACAAACAAAAAAACACCTTGGGAAGAAGAGAATGTGGGAGAGAAGGGGGAATAAATGTGTGCCTCTTTCTCTCCCTGGTAGCCCTGAAGGTCTCCACAAATCTCCAGGCTTAAAAAACGGGAGAACTGAAGCCCAGAGAGATCCAGTGACTCACTCAGGAACCCCAGTCTCCCCCTCCCACTCAAGGGCGCTGTCTCCAACTTCTTCACACATGCTTGTCCTCCAGACTTCCCATCGCTTTTTCCCATGACGTCAGACTGGAAAAGCTGAAAATAGACTTCCACTAGCTTAGACACCACCTGTAAGATTCCTCAGTCCATCTCAACCAGTCACTGAGCAGATGTAATTGGGGTGGGAGGGCTTTAACTGGGGTGTGAGAGATGAAGACTTCCAAATAATTAGACTCAAGATCAGTGTTGTCCAACAGAACGTCCTGCAGTGATGGAAACACTCCATATCTGCATGGGACAGGGTGGGAGTGACAATACTCAAGTAGCTACTGAGCACTTGAAATGTGGCTTGTGCAGCTGAGGAATTGAATTTTCAGTTTTAACTTTCATCTATTTAAATGAAATTGCCACAGCTAGACACCATACTGGACAGTACAGCTCTAAATCTTACATTCCTAACCCAGTCCGGCCCATTATGACCTTAACAAAAAAGATCATCCATTCATTCAAAAAGATACGTGTTGGCTGTTACACAGAAAACAGTATGTTGCTATCATACAGTACACATACAAAATAGAAAATATCTGTTTTTCCAGCATATATATAATTAATTGGGTATATAAAGCATGCTGATGCATAATTAGAGGATGAGAACACAGGGAGTGGGGTTCTTCTTTGATGGGGAGTCACAGGGCCGGTTCAGCCCTGCAACCGAAACAGCCTTACAAGTCCAGCAGCAGGAGAAGGGGACATAGGTCTTTTAGAGAACGGGCAAGGATAAGGATCAGAGAGGGGAGATCAGCAGGTCCACCAGGGGATGCCAAGAAGCCTGATCCAGTTCAAGGGGTGGTTTCATGTAAGGGAATCATGGGAGGAAAAAAAACACTAAGAAGGTAATTTAGGACCAGTCTCCAAACATAAAAGTGAGAGAACCAGGAAAGTCATGATGGGAATAAAAGGGAAGGGACGGATTAAAGAAAAGATTACAATGAAGGAGGGACCCAGACTTTAAAAAAGATTCAGTGTGGTGCAGTGACTCACACTTGTAATCCCAGCACTTTGGGAGGCTGAGGTGGGCGGATCACCTGAGGTCAAGAGTTCAAGACCAACCTGGCCAGCCTGGTAAACCCCTATCTCTACTAAAAACACAAAAATTAGCCAGGTGTGATGGTGAGCACCTATAATCCCAGTACTTGGGAGGCAGAGGCAAGAGAATAGCTTGAACCGGGGAGGCAGAGGTTGCAGTGAGCCAAGATCACACCACTGCACTTCAGTCTGGGCAAAAGAGCAAGACTCCGTCTCCAAAAAGAATAAAGAAGGCCTTAGAAAAAATGGTTTTGTAGGCTGGGCGCGGTGGCTCAAGCCTGTAATCCCAGCACTTTGGGAGGCCGAGGCGGGTGGATCATGAGGTCAAGAGAACAAGACCATCCTGGTCAACACGGTGAAACCCCGTCTCTACTAAAAATACAAAAAAAAATTAGCTGGGCATGGTGGCACGTGCCTGTAATCCCAGCTACTCAGGAGGCTGAGGCAGGAGAATTGCCTGAACCCAGGAGGTGGAGGTTGCAGTGAGCCGAGATCGCGCCATTGCACTCCAGCCTGGGTAACAAGAGCAAAACTCCATCACAAAAAAAAAAAAAAAAAAAAAAAGAAAAGAAAGAAAAAACGGTTTTGTTCAGTAATGAGTCATTCTAGACTATACAATGTTCTGGCCCAACTTAACAAAGCTCAAAAGCAAGACCCACATCTGTACATGATCTAGTTCAGTGAGTCCCAATCCTAGCAAACGGTCAGAATCACCTCAAGACAGTTAGCGGGGCCCACCCTGAGATGATCAATTCAACGGCCTGAGCAACTGATAGTTTTCAAACTCCCAGTGTGATTCTAATGAGTAGCCAGCGTTGGGAACCATTAGAGAAGATTGCTCATCCAGTTTTTAGAGTGTCCTTTAATCCTCCACACTACTGATACCATTTTTATATGCTTGTGTCATATTTGCCCTTAGTTCTCATTTCAAGACACTAACATATTAAGCACAATCCATGACCAGGACTCACATACATGATCTTATTAACTCTTAGAACAGTCCTAGGAGGTAAGTATTGTCGGTACAGATGAGGCCACTATGACCTGGAGTTGAGTTACCAATCCAAGATCCCACAATTAATGACAGCCCAGGAGAGCTGAGCCCAAGTGAGCTGAGCCCAGGTGAGCTGAGCCCAGGTTAAGGTCATAACCTCTTATCTGTTGCTCCTCTGCTGCCCCCTCCCTTCCCCAGCAGAGCAGAAATGCAGCTGTCCTGGGAAGCAGGTGGAAGGAGCATCTAAGAGATCATGTGAGAGACAGCAGACCAGTCAGCCCGCGGGACTCTGACTAAAGCCCCCGATTTCCCCTGGGACCACCTTTACCGCGCTTCTCCCAGGCATGGTCCTTAAAGGTGAGGAGAGAGACCTGGCCAGGCGATTATGAAAGTAACGCTTTCATCATTCTTGTTCAACTCTACACAATGTGGAAACAAGTTTCGCTAAAACCTTATACTTCTCTGACAGACTAACAATCTCTCGGAATGAGAAATTCAGTTACGCGACGGGAATTCTCCTCCCAGCCCATCGCTTTCCCAAAAGAAGTAAAACAAAAGGAGCAAGGCTGGTCCCGCGGGGCCAGGGGTTCTCCCTCCGGGGCCGACGCTTTCTGGGCTGCAGGGAAGGGAGTAGAGACTGCGGGGCTGTGCCCGTTTTCAACCCTCCTGCAGCTCTCAAGTGACGCAGCACAGAGGGCCCGAGAGCAGCCACGTTCTACTTGACAACACTGTGGCCTCAAAAACGTGACAAGCGGACAAACCCACCGTGAGGCCGCCTGATGAGGCAGCCGAAGGAGGCTTCCCTTCCTCGGGAGTCTGAAAACCCGGGCTCCCCCCGCCCCGCCCTGGGCACGGCCACCTTACCCGCAGGAGCAGAGTTGGCAGATGCACTTTGTCTTCACAGGGGCCATCCTGAGGCCCCGACGTCCCCTCAGAGCATCCCCAGCCGCGGCCGACTCCTGGACCCCAACCACCTGGCTTGGGGCGCGCCCAGGCTCGAGGGCCTTGGAAGGTGTTAACTCGAAAGAAAATTTAAGTGGCCCTTTTGCAACGACGTCCAGTCGTCTGTTCCCTTCCTGGAGCTGGCCTAGCACCAGGGAGCAGCAGGGAGCTCACACGGCGCGCCAACCTGGGCGACCTTCCCCCTGCACGCCACGGCCCCGGCCTCTGCAGCCCGGACTCACGCACCTGGAACGGCTGACTGGGCCCCAGGAAGCCCCGGGTCCGGGACTGGGTAGGCTCTGTGATCTCACCAGGACCAGGAGGGGCGCGCCTCAGGTGGTAATTACATCACAAGAGCCGCTTGTGAGGTCAGGAAGCTCCCAGCGCCGCACTGGCAGGCCCAGGGCTGGGGCTCTCCAGTGGGCCTTGGAGAAACCAGAAAAGGGTGGAAGTTACTAGAAAGCTCCTGGTGCGGTAAATGGTCACACGTGCAGAAAAGCTGAAAACTCCCTCACCATCACCTTGGGTGGCAGCTGCTATCTCTAGGATCCATGGTGCCCCCTCTTAGGAGAACGCAGCCCTTGAGTTCCAAAAGTCTTGCCTTGAACAGGGTTTCCAGAACTTCCTGCGGACACCGAAGCGTTTGGCGTCAGGCCTCTGCGAGAATTCCTCTCACCCACAGACCTGCGCTCTCGAGAACACAGCGGTTTAAGAGCGCTCAGGTGGGTTCTCAATCACTTCTCCAGGTGCTGGGAATGATGCCTCGAAACAGACGTTCTCAACTTCTAGTGGGCATCAGGACCACCCGGCTTGATGAAAACCAGATTGCCAGACCCCACCCCCACAGTGTCCGATTCCGTGTTTCTAGGCTAGGCCAAGGGCTTGCGTTCCTTACAAGCTCTCAGGCAGTGCCGGTGCTGCTGGGCCAGCGACCACACTTCAAGAATCACAACTTTGGAGGTTCCTTTGCGCCCTGTGGAATAGTGCTTCTTCAGCTGACCTGGTCCCGAGAGCCACCACACACCCCCACCCAGAAGTCTCCCCTGTATCAAAACTTCTGCTCTGGGAATCTAGCTTCAACAAGAAGCCAGGTGATTCTGGTTATGAAGCAAGTTCAAAAGACACCGCTCCGGCCAGCTGTTTGGACTTAAACATTTTGCCTTTCTGCTTATGGGAAATGGGAGCTTAAAGTATTGACCATCTTTATGCTTCTTTTTCTTTCCCATGCTTCCTAACTCTTTCCATTCATTTTCGTGAATGAGTCAGTCAGAGGCATCTTGGACTGCAAGACACTTAATATTCAGACGGTTTTTGTTTGTTTTGGGGTTTTTTCCTTCAGTATTAGGCTCTAGAATAGAGGTCACCAAACTATTGTCTGCAACTGGTAACCTGATTCTTTCTGGTCAGTGAGCTAAGAATGGTCTTCACATTTTTTTAATGGTTGAAAAAATTAAAATAATAATATTACATGACACTTGAAACTTACTATAAATTAAGTTTTGCATTTTTTCAACAAATGTGTATAAACATTTCTGATTATGCCTCTCGGCCCACAAAAGCTAAAAGACTCACTTTTTACAGTGTTCCAACCCCAGCTCTAGAAAGTCAACAAAGTAGATTAATACTGGAGCAAAGCTTATTGATCATTCTTAAAAACAGTGGGCTGGGAAGCCGTTCCTTGCCTTCCCAGTAGAAGGTCAGAACTCTAAAGAGGAGGAGGGAAACCTGGCTGAACAAGACAGAGGTGGGAGCTATTGGAAGTCAAAGCAAAGTCTGCATGCCATCCTTTGTCATCGAAAGGGAACATCACACAGCCCTTGCAGAGGAAATACGGTGCTGGACACCAGCCTTCTCTTGATGGCTGCCTAAACCTTATCCATAAATCTTTCAGCAGAAGGATGCCCGTTCATGGCCCCTGACATTCCAACTGCCCTTGTGGGTGGCCACCTTGTCAACAATCATGGTACTCCCCACTTCCCCCATCCATGCCCTCAATAGAGGGTAGAGATCTTGAAAGATGAAGATGGTGTGGATAAAATAGCCTCAAAAATGATGCAATGCTAGACAGTAGGGACAACTTCCCCTCACCTAGTTACACGTACTGTCCATCTTTTGTTACATCCAACCAACCTTACCCTGACCCATCTGACATGGTTTGGCTCTGTGTCCCCACTCAAATCTCATCTTGAATTGTATTCCCATAATTCCATGTGCTAGGGAAGAACCTGGTGGGAGATAATTTGAATCATGGGGGCAGTTCCCCCCACACTGTTCTTATTAATGTAGAGAATAAGGATCATGAGATCTGATGGTTTCATCTTCACTTTTTTCTCTTGCACCCACCATGTAAGAAAAGCCTTTTGCCTCCAGCCATGATTCTGAGGCCTTCCCAGCCATGTGGAACTGTAAGTCCAATTAAACCTCTTTTTCTTCCCAGTCCCAGATATGTCTTTGTCAGCAGCATGAAAATGGACTAACACAGTAAATTGGTACCAGTAAAGTGGGGCACTGCTAAAAAGATACCCAAAAATGTGGAAGCAACTTTGGAACTGGGTAAAAGGAAAAGGTTGGAACAGTTTGAAGGGCTCCAAAGAAGACAGGAAAATGTTAGAAAGTATGGAACTGCCTAGACACTTGTTTAATGCTTTTGCCCAAAATGCTGATAGCGATATGGACAATAAAGTCCAGGCTGAGATGGTCTCAGATAGAGATGAGGAACTTGTTGAGAACTGGAGCAAAGGTGACTCTCGTTATGTTTTAGCAGAGACTGGTGGCATTTTGCCCCTGCCCTAGAGATTTGTGGAACTTTGAACTTGAGAGAGATAATTTAGGGTATCTGGCAGAAGAAATTTCTAAGCAGCAAAGCATTCAAGAGGTGACCTGTGTGCTGCTGAAGGCATTCAGTTTTTTGTTTTTTTTGTTTTTTTTTTTTTTTTTTGAGACGGAGTTTCGCTCTTGTTACCCAGGCTGGAGTGCAATGGCACGATCTCGGCTCACCGCAACCTCTGCCTCCTGGGTTCAGGCAATTCTCCTGCCTCAGCCTCCTGAGTAGCTGGGATTACAGGCACGCGCCACCATGCCCAGCTAATTTTTTGTATCTTTAGTAGAGACGGGGTTTCACCATGTTGACCAGGATGGTCTCGATCTCTTGACCTCGCGATCCACCCGCCTCAGCCTCCCAAAGTGCTGGGATTACAGGCTTGAGCCACCCTGCCCGGCCCGGCATTCAGTTTTATAAGGGAAGCAGAGCATAAAAGTTCAGAGTATTTGCATCCTGACAATGCAATAGAAAAGAAAAACCTATTTTCTAAACAGAAATTCAAGCTGGCTGCAGAAATTTGCATAAGTGACAAGGAGCCAAATGTTAATCCCCAAGACAATGGGGAAAGTGTCTCCTGGGTATGTCAGAGATCTTCGCAGCAGCCCCTCCCATCACAGGCCCACAGGCCTAGGAGAAAACGATTTCATGGGCTAGGACCAGGGTCCCTGTGCTGAGTGAAGCCTAGAGACTTGGTGCCCTGCATCCGAGCCACTCCAGCCATGGCTGAAAGGAGCTAGCACAGACCTTGGGCCATGGCTTCAGAGGATGCAAGCCCCAAGCCTTGGCAGCTTCCACATGGTGTTGAGCCTGAGTGCACAGAAGAATCATGGTTTGGGAATCTCCGTCTAGATTTCAGAGGATGTATGGAAACACCTGGATGCCCAGGTAGGAGTGTGCTGCAGGGGCAGGACTCTCATGGAAAACTTCTGCTAGGGCAGTTCAGAGGGAAATGTGGAGTTGAAGTTCCCACATGGAGTCCTTACTGGGGCACTGACTAGTGAAGCTGTGAGAAGAGGACCACCATCCTCCAGACCCCAAAATGACAGATCCATGGACAGCTTGCACTGGGTGCCTGGAAAAGCCGCAGACACTCAATGCCAGCAAGGAGGCTGTACACTGCAAAGCCACATGGACAGAGCTGTCCAAGACCATGGGAACCCACCTCTTGCCTCAGCATGACCTGGATGTGAGACATGGAGTCACAGATCATTTTGGAGCTTTAAGATTTGACTTCCCCACTGGATTTCAGACTTGCATGGGGCCTGCAACCCCTTTGTTTTAGCCAAGTTCGCCCATTCAGAATGGCTGTATTTACCCAATACCTATACCCGCATTGTATCTAGGAAATAACTAGTTTTCTTTTGCTTTTACAGGCTCATAGATGGAAGGGATTTGCCTTGTCTCAGATGAGATTTTGGACTTTTTTTGGGGGGTGGGGTTAATGCTGCAATGAGTTAAGACTTTGAGGGACTGTTGGGAAGGCATGATTGGTTGTGAAATGTGAGGACATGACATTTAGAGGAACCAGGGGTGAAATGATATGGTTTGGCTCTGTGTCCCCATCCAAATCTCATCTTGAATGGTACTCCCATAATTCCCACATGTTGCAAGAGGGACCCGGTGGGAGATAACTTGAGTCATGGGAGCAGTTTCCCCCATACTGTTCTCGTGGTAGTAAGTCTCACGAGATCTGATGGTTTTTTTGGTTTTGTTTTGTTTTGTTTTGTTTTGTTTTGTTTTGAGATCCGATGGTTTTATCAGGGTTTTCTGCTTTTGTATCTTCATTTTTTTCTCTTTTTTTTTTTTTTTTTTTTTTTTTTTTTTTTTGAGACGGAGTTTCGCTCTTTTTACCCAGGCTGGAGTGCAATGGCGCGATCTCGGCTCACCGCAACCTCCGCCTCCTGGGTTCAGGCAATTCTCCTGCCTCAGCCTCCCGAGTAGCTGGGATTCCAGGCACGCGCCACCATGCCCAGCTAATTTTTTTGTATTTTTTTAGTAGAGACGGGGTTTCACCATGTGGACCAGGATGCTCTCGATCTCTTGACCTCGTGATCCACCCACCTTGGCCTCCCAAAGTGCTGGGATTACAGGCTTGAGCCACCGCGCCCGGCCTTCATTTTTTTCTCTTGCCACAGCCATGTAAGAAGTGCCTTTCACCTCCCACCATGATTCTGAGGCCTCCCCAGCCATGTGGAACTGTAAGTCCAATTAAACCTCTTTTTCTTCCAAGTCTCAGGTATGTCTTTATCAGCAGTGTGAAAACTAATACACCATCTAAACCTCCCTAACCCTGGTTTCAAAATTTCCTCCCCTAGGAACTATTTACTATAACTTGCTGTCAAGTTACAGCAAACCTTTCTGGGCACTTTTCTGTAAGTTCTCTCATCTATTTCTTACAACTGACATAAGTCTATCATGCCCATATTACAAATCAGAACACTGAGGCTGCGAGGTAAACTCCCTCAAGATCACACAGCTAATAAGTACTAGATCTGGGATTCAGACTCACAATAGTCTCATGCTTTTCAAAAGGACAAAGAATAAGAATAAATGGCTGTGTATGTGTGGCCAGCCCTGCGTATGTGAGAGAGCAGCAGGGTGACGCACAGCCTTCAAAAAAATAAAAATAAAATGGGTAAGTTGAATATCTTTGAGACCACTACAAACAGAACTTTTTCTTAAAGTTTTCATTTGCTTCTTAATATGGACATCTTTGTTTAATATTTTCCCTAAAATTTTTGTAGTAAAATTAATACTCAGTGGTGCTGCACAATTTTTATTCTGTAGCCTTACCCCAAACTTATTGCTGTACACCATCTGAAAAGCTACTCTTTATAGAACATTGTTTAAAGTTGTGAGATCACACCACTGCACTCCAGCCTGGGTGACAGAGTGAGACCCTGCCTCAAAAGAAAAAAAAAAGAAAAGAAAATATTAGCAAACTGAAACCAGCAACATATAAAAAGGATTAAATACCATGACCTAGAAGGGCTTATCCCAAGAATACAATGTGGTTTTAATATTGAAAAACCAACTATGGTTAAACGTTATTGCTGTTGCACTGTTTTATTTAATGCACTCTGGAACAACATAAGGGTATTGTTGGGATGTGATTATGATAACTTTAGGCTTTTAGCTCTCCTCAAAGTTTGAGGTTAAAAAAATGTTAAAAGATGTGAGTTAAAGTTTATGTGTATGATGTGATTTAGCTATGCAGAAAATGTTTAAGTTGGATGTACCTGTTTAATGTACATCTACTGTACTTAGTTCCTCCAACCTGGGTATTAGTTTCCCAGTGTTCGGGCTACCTTGAGAAAGGCCATGCTAGCTTTGCGCAGTGGCAGTATCATAGCCAATGAGGTTTATCTGAGGCGCGATTATTGCTCATTGAAAACTTTTCCCAATACCCCACCATGACAACTCGAAATATAGTCGGCATTGGCAATTTTTGGCAGTCTCTAAGGGGACTGAATTATAAAAAAATAAATAAAATAAAGAGAAAAGCCATGCTTAGAGAACTGGATTCTCCTTTGAGAAATTTTAGTATAGTTTGAAGAAATCAAGTGATAAAGAAGTTGCTGGATATGCAATAATTTGCTTTTTTATTATTTTATTTATTTATTTATTTTAGGTGGAGTCTCGCTCTGTCACCCAGGCTGGAGTGCAGTGACAAAATCTTAGCTCACTGCAACCTCCACCTCCTGGGTTCATGAGGTTCTCCTGCCTCAGCCTCCCGAGTAGCTGGGACTATAGGCATGTACCACCATACCTGGCTAATTTTTGTATTTTCACCATATTGGTCAGGCTGGTCTTGAACTCCTGACCTCATGATCCGCCTGCCTCAACCTCCCAAAGTGCTGGGATTACAGGCATGAGCCACCGTGCCCAGCCGCAATAATTTACTTCTGTTGAGTGCTACATTTTAAGAACCTAGGTGAGAAGAGTAGTTGGTTGGCTCCATCAGGTTTTATGTCTTTGAGAGAGATACAGGTCTGGGACTTCACTTTTTAAATGTTGTATGTTCCAAAGTGCAGTGCGCTGTGAATCTTTTATTTAAAAAAAAAAAAAAATTGTAGGTGCTTTCATGTATAATTGGAATGATTTATAAGATGTTAAATGAATTCTTTTTGTACTTAACCGTTGTAATCCAAAGATAAGGGTAGAGCTTATATGCCTTTCAAAAATTTTTGTTGGCCGGGCGCGGTGGCTCAAGCCTGTAATCCCAGCACTTTGGGAGGCCGAGGCGGGTGGATCACGAGGTCAAGAGATCAAGACCATCCTGGTCAGCAAGGTGAAACCCCGTCTCTACTAAAAATACAAAAAGTTAGCTGGGCATGGTGGTGCGTGCCTGTAATCCCAGCTACTCAGGAGGCTGAGGCAGGAGAATTGCCTGAACCCAGGAGGCGGAGGTTGCGGTGAGCCGAGATCGCGCCATTGCACTCCAGCCTGGGTAACAAGAGCGAAACTCCGCCTCAAAAAAAAAAAAAAAAAAAAAAAAAAAAAAAAAAAAAAAAATTTTTGTTAAGAAATAGCAAATGAATGGTTTAGGATTTCAAATAGTGATACCCTCCTAAGACATGAGCATTTGAAGAGGTTGAGCACCTAATACAACTCATTTAGCATGAGTAAAATTTGATTAAAGATGTTGGGGAAAACAATTTTTTTTTTTTTTTTGAGATGGAGTTTTGCTCTTGTTGCCCAGGCTGAAGTGCAATGCCATGATCTTGGGTCACCAGAACCTCCACCTCCCAGGTTCAAGCAATTCTTCTGCCTCAGCCTCCTGAGTAGCTGGGATTACAGGCATACCCCACCACACCTGGCTACTTTTTGTATGTTTAGTAGACATGAGGATTTCTCCATGTTGATTAGGCTGGCCTTGAACTCCCAACCTCAGGTGATCTGCCCACCTCAGCTTTCCAAAGTGCTGGGATTACAGGCATGAGTCATCACACCTGGTGGAAAATGTTTTTAAAAAGAAAAAGTGCTGAGTGCAGGGGCTCTGAGAGGCCGACGCGGGTGGATCACTTGAGGCCAGGAGTTCAAGACCAGCCTGGCCAATGTGACAAAACCCCATCTCTACTAAAAATACCAAAAATTAGCCAAGCATAGTGGCACACACCTGTAATCCTAGCTACTTGGGAGGCCGAGGCAGGAGAATCACTTGAACCCTGGAGGCAGAAGTTTCAGTGAGCCAAGATGGTGTTATTGCACTCCAGCCTGGGCAAAAGAGTGAGATTCTGTCCCCAAAAAAAAAAAGAATAAAAGAAAAAAGAGAGAGAAAGAAAGAGGTCATAAAACTATATATTGCACAGTTCCACTTATATGAAGTTTCTCAAGAAGGTAAATCTTTATAGACAGAAAGTGGACAAGCAGTTGCCTGGGTCTCAGGGTAGGAGCAGAGATCAAATGCAAACAGGGACAAGGGAACTTTTGGGGATGGTGGAAATACTGTAAAATTGAGTGGGAGTGACAGAACTGTATAGATACATATAACAAATGAATTTTACAGAATTAAAATTATACCTAAATAAAGCATTAAAAAAAAAAAAAAACTCTTGCAAAAATTCCCTTTCAGAATAAGGGGCATCCAAACTGGAAAAAAGAAGTCAAATTATCCTTGTTTGCAGATGATATGATATTATATTTGGAAAAACCTAAAGGCTCCACCAAAAAACTATTAGAATTGATCAACAAATTCAGTAACATTGCAGGATACAAAATCAACGTACAAAAATCAGGAGCACTACTACATGCTGACAGTGAGGCCAAGGTGGGAGGATCACTTGAGCCCCGGAGTTTGAGACCAGCCTGGGAAATATAGCAAAACCCTGTCTCTACAAAAAAATTCAAAAATGAGTCAGGCACAGTGGTGTGCACCTGTAGTCCTAGCTACTCAGGAAGCTGAGGTGGGAGCTTGAGAGGCAGAGGTTGCAGTGAACCAAGACTGCACCTCTACACTCCAGCCTGAGCAACACAGCAAAACCCTGTCCCTTCAAAAAAGACAATGTGGTAAATATACACTATTCAGCCATGAAAAAGAATGAGATCCTGTCATTTGCAACAACCTGGATGGAACTGGAGGTCATTATGTTAATTAAGTGAAATAAGCCAGGCACAGAAAGATAAACTTTGCATGTTCTCACTTATTTGTAGGAGCTAAAAATTAAAACCATTGAACTCATAGACACAGAGAGTAGAAGAATGGTTACCAGAGGCTGGGAAGGATAATAGAAGGGTTGGGGGGGAAATGGGGATGGTTAATGGGTACAAAAAGTAGTTACAAAGCATAAATAAGACCTAGTAGGGGCCAGACATGTGGGCTCACACCTGCAATCCCAGGACTTTGGGAGGCCAAGACAGGCAGATCGATAGAGCTCAGGAATTCAAGACCAATCTGGGCAACATACTGGGACCCTGTCTCTACAAACATTAGCCAGGCATAGTGGTGTGTAACAGGAGTCCTAGTTACTCGGGGGCACTGATGTGGGAGGACTGCCTGAGCCCAGAGGGTAGAAGCTGCAGTGAGCAGTGATCACAACACTGCACTCCAGCCTAGGCCACAGAGTAAGACCCTGTCTCAAAAAAAAAAAAAAAAAAAAACACCAAAAAAACCTAGTATTTGATACCACGACAGGGTAATTATAGTCAATAATAATTTCATTGTACATTCAAAAATAACTAAAAGAGTATAATTGAGCCTGCCATGGTAGCTCACGCCTATAATCCCAGTACTTCGGGAGGCAGAAGTGGGTGTATCACCTTAAACTGGGGAGGAGGAGACGGATGTTGTCGTGAGCAGAAATTGAACCATTGCACTCCAGCCTGGGCAATAAGAGCAAAACTCCATCTCAAAAAAAAAAAGGTGGGAGGGAGTAAGAGATCATAAAATCAAATTTTTGGAAGCAGGAGTGCACAAGCAAGAATGGTAACTAACTTTAGCTGACTCAAGAAAGATAAATCCTTAGCCAGTAGTAGGGAAAGCCAAGAAGCAACATTTTTACCACAGAACCTCCAAATGATTCAAGAATCAGCAGCATCAGAGATTGCACTATAAAAGGAGAAACTGTTTGAAGAGCTGTTTAAGATGCAATCAGACTTACAGATCCCCTTGCAGTTTCACATAGCTGGGCAATTACCCGTCTCTCATCTAAGAAGACTAGCAGTTTTTATTCCCGGCAAAGAGTAAGACAGGGTCTCTGGACTAGGGGAACACCAGAAACACTGAGGACTAGGGTACCATACTGTAAACAGGATTAAGTTGGCCTATAAACTGAATATTAGCAACCTAGCTTTCTTCTCACACTTAGTAACCAGAATGCTATTTATCAGGCTTATACTTACCCAAGCCCAGTAGAAGAATCCTGGGAGAATCTAACCAGCCAAAGACAACAGGTCTGAAGGTGGCAGGCAGCAAGAGTTTCTTCAAAGAAATGACCCAGTCATTTCAATGAACCTGATAGTCTTCATTGCTACCCATAGGTTTTAAATAACTTTAAATAGGAGCAGACGACCAACAATCACTGAACAACTGAGGAAAGTTTCTAACACGAAAATGATCAAAACGAAAGAACATACAAACAAAAGAAACCTGGAGGGCCGGGCGTGGTGGCTCAAGCCTGTAATCCCAGCACTTTGGGAGGCCAAGGCGGGTGGATCACAAGGTCAAGAGATGGAGACCATCCTGGTCAACATGGTGAAACCCCGTCTCTACTAAAAAAAAAAAAAAAAAAAATTAGCTGGGCATGGTGGCGCGTGCCTGTAATCCCAGCTACTCAGGAGGCTGAGGCAGGAGAATTGCCTGAACCCAGGAGGCGGACGTTGCGGTGAGCCGAGATCGCGCCATTGCACTCCAGCCTTGGTAACAAGAGCAAAACTCCGTCTCAAAAAAAAAAAAAAAAAAGAAACCTGGAAGAAACCAAGACTAAACAGAGTACAAAAACATTTTTTAATGCTACTATTATCGTCAGAGAGATAAAAGAAGATATTTAATCCAATAAAATAATTTTGTTTTTAAAAAGAACTGTTAGAACAGCCTATAGAAGTTTAAAATATGATTATTAAAATTCAAAACTCCAAAGAGTTGGCAAATTAAGATGAGAAAAATCTCCTGGAAAGTAGAACAAAAAGACAGAAATAGAAAATAAGAAAGATTTACCAAAAAAAATTTTTTTAATTAGGCCAGGCACGGTGGCTCAAGCCTGTAATCCCAGCACGTTGGGAGGCTGAGGAGGGCAGCTCACCTGAGGTCAGGAGTTAGAGACCAGCCTGACCAACATGAAGATAATCCATCTCTACTAAAATTACAAAATTAGCTGAGCATGGTGGTGCATTCCTGCAATCCCAGCTACTCAGGAGGCTAAGGCAAGAGAATCGCTTGAACCCAGGAGGCAGAGGTTGTGGTGAGCTGACATCATGCCATTGCACTTCAGCCTGGGCAATAACTCCATCTCAAAAAAAAAAAAAAAATTAGGCATAGTGGCACGTGCCTTTAGTCCTAGGTAGCTGGGAGGCTGGCATGTGATGATCCCTTGAGCCGAGGAGGTGCAGGCAGCAGTGAGCTATGATCTTACCACTGCACTTCAGCCCGGTTGACAGAGAAAGACACTGTCTCTAAAAATACATTTAAAAATGAAAAAAAAATAAAGAAGGCTGGGCATGGTGGCTCACACCTGTAATCCCAGCGCTTTGGGAGGCCAAGGCAGGTGGACTACCTGAGGTCAGGAGTTCGGAACCAGCCTAGCCAACAGGGTGAAATCCCATCTCTGCTAAAAAAATACAAAAATTAGCCAAGCATGGTGGCAGGCGTCTGTAATCCCAGCTACTTGGGAGGCTGAGACAGGAGCATTGCTTCAACCCGGGAAGCGGAGGTTGCAGTGAGTTGAGATCGTGCCATTCCACTCCAGCCTAGGCGACAAGGGTGAAACTTTGTCAAACAAAGGAAGGAAGGGAGGGAGGGAGGGAAGGAGAGAGAGAGAGAGAGGAAGGAAGAAAGGAAGGAAGAGGGGCTTTAAGGTAGATATAGAGGCTTCAGTATCCTGTTGACTCTCATTCATTCTGAATGAATGATACTGGATTACACTGATTCACTCATCTACTCTAAGATCAAGAGCAGAATCATTTATGCTTTAGAGGGGCACAGTGTGACCTATTGTTAGGCAAATGGACTGCAGTCAGTCCATTTTGCTCTTATTGCCCAGGCTGGAGTGCAATGGTTCAATTTCTGCTCACGACAACATCCGTCTCCTCCTCCCCAGTTTAAGGTGATACACCCACTTCTGCCTCCCGAAGTACTGGGATTATAGGCGTGAGCTACCATGGCAGGCTCAATTATACTCTTTTAGTTATTTTTGAATGTACAATGAAATTATTATTGACTATAATTACCAAGTTCCATTTCATCATTTAGTATCTGTGTAATTTGGTCAAGGGACTTAACCTCTCTAACCTTTGATTCCCTCACTTGAAAACAGGGTTATTAATTCACAGAGTTACTGTAAGAATGGAACTAATGCATGGAATTCCATATTATCGTTTCCTCGAGCTTTGGAATTCTAACTATAAATGCTAAAGTCTGAGATTACGGGGAAAGCAGATGTGAGAAAGGAATTTAACGCACCAACTGGAAGCCAGGATGTCTCCCAGGAGGGGCTTGCTGTCATCTAACTACGCAGCAGCGGACAATCGCTCAACTTGTCTCACTTTCCGCACCTGCACAGTCTCCGTCCGCCCTGCCCTTGTACTCACTGGGCCAGGGACCCCGGGGAGGCCTAAGTGGACTGGGAAGCTGGGCTTTACCTCCGCTTCATCTGCCGGCTGCAGAAACCCGCCCAGCACACCTCGCTCCTAAAGCCCGTTGCAGTGGTGGTGGTGGGTGAGGCTTTTTTTTGGCCACGAGAGGGCAGCATTTCCCCTGGCCAAACATACACGTAACCCTAGCAACCGCAAGCCCAGCTGCAACAGAACAAAACACCGGAGTCCTTGGGCCTCCCTTCCATCTTACGGCTCGCGCTGCACAGTTCGGTTTCATTAAAGTAGCAGCTTTTCCAAGCTCCTCCGGCAGGGACGGTTGAGCGCAGGAGCTCTCGCGAGATCGCCGCCGGAAGTGGGCGGTGGCGGGGACGCAGCGGCTCCTCTCTCCGGAAGGCGAGCGCATCTCCCGTGCGGTTGCCGCCGGTCGCCGCAGGCGCTCCGCTTTGAGAAAGAACCAGCCCCGCCGCAGCCTCTCCGGCTCCTAGCTCGCGCTCTCGGCTCTCCTGCCTGCCCAGCTGCGCGGCGGCGCGGAGCGAGGCCCGGCCTGCGAGCTCCCGGCAGCCCCCTCTCCCTCCCTCCGCGCTGTGTGTAGGCCGCGCCCTCAGGCCCAGTCCGCGGCGGCCCCGGCGGGTGATGCCAAATACAGCCATGAAGAAAAAGGTGCTGCTGATGGGGAAGAGCGGGTCGGGGAAGACCAGCATGAGGTCGATTATCTTCGCCAATTACATCGCTCGCGACACCCGGCGCTTGGGGGCCACCATTGACGTGGAGCACTCCCACGTCCGATTCCTGGGGAACCTGGTGCTGAACCTGTGGGACTGTGGCGGCCAGGACACCTTCATGGAAAATTACTTCACCAGCCAGCGAGACAACATCTTCCGTAATGTGGAGGTTTTGATTTACGTGTTTGACGTGGAGAGCCGCGAACTGGAAAAGGATATGCATTATTACCAGTCATGCCTGGAGGCCATCCTCCAGAACTCTCCTGACGCCAAGATCTTCTGCCTGGTGCACAAAATGGATTTGGTTCAGGAGGATCAGCGTGACCTGATTTTTAAAGAGCGAGAGGAAGACCTGAGGCGTCTGTCCCGCCCGCTGGAGTGTGCTTGTTTTCGAACGTCCATCTGGGATGAGACGCTCTACAAAGCCTGGTCCAGCATCGTCTACCAGCTGATTCCCAACGTTCAGCAGCTGGAGATGAACCTCAGGAATTTTGCCCAAATCATCGAGGCCGATGAAGTTCTGCTGTTCGAAAGAGCGACGTTCTTGGTTATTTCCCACTACCAGTGCAAAGAGCAGCGCGACGTCCACCGGTTTGAGAAGATCAGCAACATCATCAAGCAGTTCAAGCTGAGCTGCAGTAAATTGGCCGCTTCCTTTCAGAGCATGGAAGTTAGAAATTCCAACTTCGCAGCTTTCATCGACATCTTCACCTCAAACACGTACGTGATGGTGGTCATGTCAGATCCGTCCATCCCTTCTGCGGCCACCCTGATCAACATTCGCAATGCCAGGAAACACTTTGAGAAGCTGGAGAGAGTGGATGGCCCCAAGCACAGTCTCCTTATGCGTTGAATAGTCCCAAATGCTCCTTCTGAAAATGCTGAATTGCCTTTTTTGTTTGCATCCTTTATTTTTAATATTCATAATGTGGTGTGCTTAAGAATGGGCTTTGAAGTGTGTGCTGCTTTCTCCTTTCATCTTTTTCCCCCTGCTCTCCAGTCTTTAAACTTTGGACGCTACTTAGAGCTTGAAGCTGGCTTTTCTGAGAAGATGGTATGGTGTAACACTAAAGTAGGTGGTTGTGTGTGTTCTGATTACCTGGTTATAATAGATATGCACATCAAAGCCTTTACCAGTATCTTCCTGTATTCCGTATCAGATTGCAAAGATGGAATGTTACTATTTTATCAGCAAGGTATTAAAATGCATTTATAAATTCTTCTTGGCTTCATTCATGAATAAACGTGTTAGCAATTTAAAACATGGTCTTATTTGAAATAACTTTAAAGTGCTTAATATGTAAATCTAAAGATTCTGACTGCCCACAAGTACTGTAAGTGGCATATTTGATTTTTTGTGAGTTTAGCCCTCAGCACTTTAGTGATGTAACAGCTGTAGAAGTCCTTACGCTGTGGACTCAAGCTAGACCACCTCAGTCGGTATTGTGGTCCCTTCACTTACTAGCTCTCTGAACATGGGCAAAATACTTAATTTCACAACACTTTTATCCTTATTTGTAAAATGTGGGTCAGAATACTACTTCATCGCCAGGCATGGTGGCTCATGCCTGTAATTCCAGCACTTTGGTAAGCTGAGTTGGGAGGATCACCTGAAACCAGGAGTTCGAGACCAGCCTGGGCAAGATAGTGAGACTGTCTCCACACACACACAAAAATTTTTTTATTAGCTGGGCATAGTGGTGCTTGCCTATAGTCCTAGCTACTTGGGAGGCTGGGGAAGGAGGACTGCTTGAGTCCAGGAGGGAGAGACTGCATTGAAGCCTAATTGTGTCATTGCCCTCCAGTTTGGTTGACAATGCAAGAGCCTATCTCAAAAACAACAAAAAAACACTTGATAGGATTGTTAAAAGGATTAAATTCAACGTGAAAAGTATTTAGGAATGGTGCCTAGGACATACTCAGTACTAAGTGTTAACTACCATTACCACCTACTGAGCCATTCTTCCCCAAATTGCTGATGTGAAACTTATTTGCATATTTAATCCCTTACTAAATGTCAAGTGTTTTGCCACCAGGCTCAGCTAATTTTGTACTTTTAGTAGAGACGGGGTTTATCCATGTTGGTCAGGCTGGTTTCCAACCCCTGACCTCAGGTGATCCACCCACCTCAGCATCCCAAAGTGCTGGGAATACAGGTGTGAGCCACCGGGTCCGGCATTGGTGTTCTTAAGCACGTGTGCATTTATCTTACTCAATCCTCACAACCTATGTGGTAGGTTACTTTCTATTTTAACAGATAAGCAAACTGCTATGACCTTATTTAGGTCATACAGCTAAACCCAGGCAATCTGACTACTGACTCTCCTAATCATTACACCCCATTACTTCCACTGAAAAGTTAACCGTAAGAGTCCTAGCTTTTTATTTTGAGATGGCATCTCCCTCTGTTGCCAGGCTGGAGTGCAGTGGCACGATCTAGGCCAACGGCAACCTTTGTCTCCCAGGTTCAAGCCATTCTCTCTTGCCTCAGCCTCCCAAGTAGCTGGGACTACATGCCCAGCTAATTTTTGTATTTTTAGTAGAGACAGGGTTTCACCATGCTGGCCAGGTTGGTCTCCAACTACTGACCTCAAGTGATCCGCCCGCGTCAGCCTACCAAAGTGCTAGAATTACAGGCATGAGCCACCTCACCTGGCCATTTTTTTTGTTCTTATAACTTGCATGCACAGATCAGCACTGGTGATGGGTCCCAGCTTTTTATATAATAGATTATTCCTTCATATAATTCCAAATTTACATATTGAGTAAGCCAAAGTCCAGGAAGCTAAGCAACCTCCCTCAAGGTAAGAGTTTCACTTATTTGGGGCAAGATCACTTTCCCATTTGTATTTATCTGGAAATTGGATAATACTGAACCAGATTCTTAGATCACCTACTTTTGAGGAAGGATTCTGAGGTTCCTAATTTGGACTGGCAATGTGGTTTAGTAAAATCGGAAAACATATCTAAAGTGTCCCATTCCAGTTCCAGCAATAGCTGCCTTATAGACAGAAATCTTAAGTATTTTAGAGTCAAGAGACCTGTGATCAACTCACATTTTACACCCTACATGCTATCTTTGTATAAGCAGTAAATATAAGTGATAGGGCTTTAGAATTTCTAAGGCTTTATAAAATTATTTAATATTTATTAAACCCTTTCTAGCAGCAGACATGGATGACACCACTCATGAAGAGTAAGAAGCTATTCAGGTGTAATTTATAAATATTACTTATTTAGGGTCATTGGCAATAAACTAGTATAGACTCCAGATGAGAAACTGATGCTATAGATATACTTTTAAAAATCATTTAAAAATACTATATACAGTAAATCTAGTAATTAAAATGGCAGTAACAAAATACATTTACCTGAATTGCTGAACCTCTCAAATTTATTTTGCAGATCAGGTTATTAATATAACTTTTTTTTTTTTTTTTTTTTTTTTTTTTTGAGACGGAGTTTCGCTCTTGTTACCCAGGCTGGAGTGCAATGGCACGATCTCGGCTCACCGCAACCTCCGCCTCCTGGGTTCAGGCAATTCTCCTGCCTCAGCCTCCTGAGTAGCTGGGATTATAGGCACGCGCCACCATGCCCAGCTAATTTTTTGTATTTTTAGTAGAGACGGGGTTTCACCATGTTGACCAGGTTGGTCTCGATCTCTCGACCTTGTGATCCACCCGCCTCGGCCTCCCAAAGTGCTGGGATTACAGGCTTGAGCCACCGCGCCCGGCCTATTAATATAACTTTATATGTCATCATCCTACAGTTTGCAGGGACATAGTTCTTTTTGATATTATATAGGAAATTCCAGAGCCAGATAGTATAAAATATTTATTCAAAACAACAGTATTTAAAACATTTACTAAGAGTCCCATAGAGGATTCTCAAATATTTTAAACATAGGATGCAGACTTGCTATTCCCAGTGCATAAGGCAAAAGGTCATTTCTAGAGTAACTGTGTATCTGCAACATAATACAAAAGAAACATTTACTTCAATACTTGTACATTGAGGAAAACGTCATTCAACGTATTTTAATTTTAGTACACCCAGAGTAGGAAAATAATAACTTTTATACAGGTCTCCGGAATTCCTGTTTTTCCTTTAGATAAGCTTCAAATTTATCTAAAGGAAAAACAGGAATTCTGGAGACCTGTATAAAAGTTATTATTTTCCTACTCTGGATGTAGGAAAAGTTTTCAAAATACTTGTATTTTTGTTTTCAGTTAAATTTCCCCCATATGTTAACTTCAACTATTCTTTATTCTACTTGATAACATTTTTCATGTTTAGCAATATTATACGCTTCCCTCTTTAAACATTTAAAGTAACTAAAACATTTTAGCATTATCTCAGGTTTTCAAGCTGATGTAGCAGTTTATACACCTTTGTATCTTACAAATAGTGCATAAAACAAAATACATTCTATATAATGTCTAATGTTAATGTAATGAGAAATACACTTACAGCAATAACTTAGCCCTCTTTACCATTTAATCCATGATATAGGAGGCAAACAAACATTGCGAAAGATGACACGTGGCCCTTGGGGTATATATGTATGTGTGTGAATGCATACACCCAACACACATTCACGTAGGCGTATATGTATTGATGTATGCACTGCTGTAACTAGAGAGACCATATGCAACCATAAAAAAATAATAAAATTAGTGGAATATTAAATGAATAAAAAGACAAATCAGAAGATTTCAGAGGAGGAGTAGGCACATGTATATAAAAAGGGTAGATTAAGACTTCAAGGTGGAAGTCAGATCTGTTCTGAGATTTAAAATAGAGTTGTAATTGTGGTAAGCTAGGAGAAGAAGGCAAGGTATTCCTGCCTCAGGAGAATTATAAATCAAGGTTTCTAAAGACCCATGCTCACTGAAGCAGTTCAGTAAAAAAAAAATGGGAGATTACAGTGGAAGGCGGAATAGACAAAATCCATTATAGGGATCTTACATGTCTTTAAATTTGAACTCAATTCTAGAATTAACAATGAACCATTAATGGAATTTTAAGCAAGGAAGTGACCCAATCAAAACAGTTCCTTAAGATCACAAGGCAACTATGCAGGAGACACTGGATGGGGAAAAGGCTGAAGGCAAAAAGCTGCCATCACAGTGGTTTAGGAGAAGAAAGTGATACATGTGAGATAATTTTTGTTTATGGTACTGGCACATGAAGAACAGGAAAGAATGTCAAAAACTTTCAGCCTATCACAGGTATAACTCACTTATCATTTTTTTAACAAATCCAAAATGTCTACAGACATTCTGCTCTTTTGATTCTCAGTAATTAAGGGCTTCTCAGACTTGACTGGCGAAACTGAGCTTCCTATTAGATGTTTAACAATCTCTACCGAAGCATACATGCAGCTACGTACCTGCTTCTTAAAAGTACCGCAGGGTTCAATGTGAATCTCTATTTCCTAGCAGCAGTTCTCCCCCTTTGTTGAGCTTAAGAATTACCAGGGAAGCATATTTAAAATATAATTAAGTGAAATAATGCACATTAAGTGTCTAGCAATGGCCATGGCACTTCTGCAGATGCTAAGACAGCCTTACATGCTAAGATTTTCAGATCCTGAGTTTTCTTAAAGCAGACTAAAGAATAGTTTCCCCATAGACCTGCACAGTCCGATTTGCTGTATTAACTAATAAAAGACAGCAATTTAGGTGAAGCTTTTTCTTCCTCCTTTTCCATTACAAAGAAGGTAGTTACAAGTGCTTTCTTCTGTCTTTTCTCACAAAAAGATGAGTCTTCACACTGGGATAGGACAAACAACTTAGAGACAGGTAGCCCAAGACAAGTGAAAAAAGATGACTGTTAAGCCACCTACTTCCATAAATTTCCCCTCCACCTTCTCTCCTTGCCAGTTCCTTGGGGGCTAGTGGACAAGATTTTGATGGTTGTGAGATGGGGTCTACGAAGGGCACTGTAGGTAAGATCACCCTTCCAGTGCCTGTTCCATTCCTCCTGGTTTACAGAGGGCGATAGTATGTGTTCACTTAGATCAGGCGTCCCCAAACCACGGCCCACGGGCCGCATGCGGCCCCCTGAGGCCATTTATCCGGCCCCCCCCCGCACTTCAGGAAGGGGCACCTCTTTCATTGGTGGTCAGTGAAAGGAGCATAGTTTGTGGTGGCCCTCCAACGGTCTGAGGGACAGTGAACTGGCCCCCTGTGTAAAAAGTTTGGGGATACCTGACTTAGACGCTAGACACAAGTCTTTCTCTGAGCAGGGCATCTGAAGGAATGAGGCAGGAGACTGTACCAGCATGCCAAGTTATTTAACCCCAAGTTCGGTTTTCCCAAGTTATTGTGAGGCTATTCTGTAGGGAATGAGGAATTTTGCTGTTTGTTCCTTGTTCCTCTCCCCCAACAGGGAGTACCTCAAAAAAACCCAACAACAAAAAAACAGACTAATGAAAATTTTAATTTATATTTTTTGTTAAAATATTAAGCTAGGGTTAAATTATCGAAGTCTAAATTAGACTCAACATAAATGTTATACAACTCACTGGATGGATTTATAGTTTGACAGTGTTCCTTTCAAGTGTCTACTCATCTTCCATCTTTTTCCTTTTTTTAAATCATTCCGCCCCAGTCTTCACTTAATCATCACATGCGCTTTATTCTACCAAACATCACTACTTGGGATCATTCTACTTGAATAATCATGAAGCCTGTTTAGAGCTTTTCCAGTCTTAAAATTTGTCATCTTGACTACACATCCCAAGGCACTACTTTTCTCACTTTTTCTGGTTAGCCAGAATGTTCCATAAAGAAACAGTGAAAGTTGTATACTTCCCTAAGATTTAAAATTAGTATATTCAATGGCTATTAACCACTTAGTGAACATACAACAAAAACTACTCATCCTTATATTAACTGACTTAAGTTATAAGAATTACACTAGTACTTTGTCATTTATGCTTAATGCTTACAAGATTACTCAAGAAATCAAAATGGCTTCCCATTGCTTGACATTTGCTTTCCAAATACTTCACATTTCAATCTCATAAACCTACAAAAAGAAAAAATCCAAACATATTTTCCTTACCTAAAAATATTAAAGAAGGCTAAAAGGCATTTGGAATTTTTTTTTAAACATTGAAAAACAGTGCTACACTTCCAACATGTATTTAAGTTATAAATCAGTTTCTATCCTGTGGCATAGCTTCAATTTAAGTGCATCACAGTCGTATTAAATAGGTACGTCTTCAACTTGTCAAGTCAGATGGAGGTTCTTTTGCATCAAGGCTCTTATTCAAAATGTCTTCTTCTGCAAATTGATTTAAAAAAGAAAAGAAGTATAAGCAAATAGTACAAAGAAAAATAAATAGGACAGATTCCAGGCAGTAGCAAACACTCAATTATGATAAAATTACTATTATTCTCACCAAAGTACCCTCTTTTCCAAAGATCAATACATTCCTCCTAGAATACTTTTTTTTTTCCTGAGACAGGGACTTGCTCTGTGACCCAAGCTGGAGTGCTGTGGCATCACAGCTCACTGCAGCCTCAAACTCCCAGGCCCAAGCAATCTTCCCACCTCAGTCTACAGTGTACCTGGGACCACAGGCATGCACCAACATACCCAGCTAATTTTTTTTAATTTTTTGTAGTAACACAGTCTCCCTGTGTTGCCAAAGCTGATCTTGAACTCCTGTATTCAAGCAATCCTCCCATCTTTGGCCTTCCAAAGTGCTGGTATCGCAGGCATCAGCCACTGTGCCCAGCCAAATACTTTTCAATGTAGTAGTGTATAACTATTAGGGCAAATCAGAGTGATATATAATAAATCTGTATCACCAGATCCTTATCAGTCCTAATGAGCTATAAGAGCAATTTTTTTAACCTTTTATGAGGAAAATGTTCAAACATACAAAAGTGAAGAAAAGTAAGATTAACTCAATGTATCCATCACCTAGCTTCAATATTTATTAATACTAACAGTTAAGGACTGAATTGTGTCCCCCAAAAAGATATGTTGAAGTTCTAACTCCAGTACCTCAGAATGTGACCATATTTGGAAATACAGTCATGACAGATATAATTAGCTAAGAAGTGGTCATACTGGAGTATGGTGACCCATAAATTAGCTAATATGACTGTGTCCTTCTAAGACACATAGACACACAAGGGAAGACTACCATGTGACAATGGAGGCAAAGGTTAGAATTACACTGCCACAAGCCAAGGAATGCCTGGTGCTACCAGAGGCTAGAGGAGGAAAAGAAGGATCCTCTTCTAATGGCTTCAGAGGAAACATGCCCTTTCAACACCTTGATTTTGGACATCTAGCCTCTAGAACTTACTGTCTCCAGAGACAATAAACTTCTGCTGTTCTAAGCCACCCACTTTATGGTACTTGGTTATGGCAGCCTAGGAAACTAATGTACTAACCTGGCTTCTTTTATTTCTACTCCCCACTCCCACCAAATTTATTTCAAAGGAAGAGATATTACACCATTACAACAATGATATTTAAAATTGTGTTTCTCTACCAGACTTCACACTATACTACAAGGCTACAGTAATCAAAACAGCATGGTACTGGTACCAAAACAGAGATATAGACCAATGGAACAGAACAGAGGCCTTGGAGGCAACACAATACATCTACAACCATCCAATCTTTGACAAAGCTGACAAAAACAAGGAATGGGGAAAGGATTCCCTGTTTAATAAATGGTGTTGGGAAATCTGGCTAGCCATGTGCAGAAAACAGAAACTGGATTCCTTCCTCACACCTTACACTAAAATTAACTCCAGATGGATTAAAGACTTAAACATAAGACCTAACACTGTAAAAACCCTAGAAGAAAATCTAGGCAAAACCATTCAGGACATAGGCATAGGCAAGGACTTCAGGACCAAAACACCAAAAGCATTGGCAACAAAAGCCAGAATCGACAAATGGGACCTAATCAAACCACACTGCTTCTGCACGGCAAAAGAAACAGTCATTAGAGTGAATTGGCAACCAACAGAATGGGAAAAAATCTTTGCAGTTTACCCATCTGACAAAGGGCTGATATCCAGAATTTACAAAGAGCTAAAACAGATTTACAAGAAAACAACAAACAAGCCCATTCAAAAGTGGGCATAGGATATGAACAGACACTACAAAAGACATATGTGAGGCCAACAAACATATAAAAAATGCTTATCATCACTGGTCATTAGAGAAATGCAAATCAAAACTACATTGAGATACCATCTCACGCCAGTTAGAACAGCGATCATTAAAAAATCTGGAGACAACAGATGCTGGAGAGGATGTGGAGAAATAGGAACACTTTTACAGTGGGTGGGAGTGTAAATTAGTTCAACCATTGTGGAAGACAGTGTGGCGATTCCTCAAGGACCTAGAAAGAGAAATTCCATTTGACCCAGCAATCCCATTACTGGGTACATATCCAAAGGATTATAAATTGTTCTACTATAAGGACGCATGCACACAAATGTTCACTGCAGCACTGTTTACAATAGCAAAGACCTGGAACCAACCCAAATGCCCATCGATGATAGACTGGACAGGGAAAATGTGGCACATATACATCATGGAATACTACGCAGCCATCAAAAACAATGAGTTCGTGCCCTTTGTAGGGACATGGATGAACCTGGAAACCATCATTCTCAGCAAACTGACACCAAGAGCAGAAAATCAAACACCGCATGTTCTCACTCATAGATGGGAGTTGAACAATGAGAACACATGGACACAGGGAGGGGAGCACTACACACTGGGGTCTGTTGGGGGAAAATAGGGGAGGGACAGGGTGGTGGGGAGCTGGGGAGAGCATGGGGAAAAATGCCAGATATAGGTGATGGGGAAGAAGGCAGCAACTCACACTGCCCCATGTGTATCTACGCAACAGTCTTGCATGTTCTTCATACATACCCCAAAACCTAAAATGCAATTTAAAAAAATAAAAATAATGAAATAAAATTGTGTTTCTCAACTTTCTGAAAACCACCTTCCACTGGACAAGATTTTGATGACTTTCACCTTTTCGGTCATTTGTATTATAAAACCAGTAGCTTAAGGTTGGGGGGCTTTTTTCCCCACCCTCATCCCAAATCAATTGTAGCTATATATACATCAACAGAGATTCTGAAAGGACCTTTACAGTAAGGGATTGTTCCCTTCATCCTAGATGAAGGAGGAGCACATTAACAATAAAGGTCGGCCAGGCACGGTGGCTCACACCTGTAATCCCAGCACTTTGGGAGGCTGAGGCGGGTGAATCACTTGAGGTCAGGCGTTCGAGATCTGCCTGCCCAACACAGTGAAACCCTGTCTCTATAAAAAAGAAAAGAAAAAATAATAATAATAATAAAGGTCATGCAGCATTCATTATGTACTGGTTTCATCAAAAGTTGAGAGAAAACTTCAATAAGTGAATATGCATAGGTCATTAAACCTTACCTTTTAAATTAGGTAGCTCTCCAAGACTACATGATATTGTGGTCCTCAATCTTTGTTCCACTGGAGAAAACTTAATTAGTGGTGAAAGAGATTGTTTTCTTTCACCAATGGACATGCGTAATGATGGCTTTGTATGGTCAGTATGCAAATCATGGGTGTCCAAAAAGTTAAGCATATCCTTTGTTTGTACATTTTGGGTAACAGGGCTCAATACTGGTTTGTGTCTTTCAGGCGTTAGGGGATTGGAGAGGTAAGATTCTTCCCTTTTCTTGGAAAGAAATTTCTTGAGAGCCTCATATCTACTGCAAAGAGCCTGAATATTGACGTCTGATTCTGGAGTAGTCTGTCTCCTTTCCACAACATGTTCTAGAAAAATGCCACCATGCATAGGACTATTTGGCTCCAGTTTAAAATTGGCCTCTGAACTACTGGAACTATTAAAACTTAGGTGACCAACTTCTTCCGGAAGAGTTTCATGTAATATGCCAAAATCAGTATCTTTAAAACTCTCAGAACTAATTCCACTTGATACTTGAAAAGAGTTCCACAAGGTAGTTTTATCTGTGGAAGGCTTGTTACAAGAAGCTTGTAAGTGGTCCAATATTTTAGTACACTCCTCTTCACTGCCACGCATCACATCTATCCTACTGCCAACAGCAGGGGAGAATGTCTCCATTTGGCTAGTTTCTGAAAGCTTAGTTAAGGCTATACATTCCAAATCTTGCTTGCAAATTACTTTCTTATTTAACAAATCTGACTGATTTTGTGTTAGTGGTTCATCTATGTGACTGGTCACAACATGTTTCTGAGGCACACACTTGCAATCTGAAACATTTTTCTCTTCAGTCGAATGAGACTGGCCAAAATCTGATACAGTGGTTTCAAAGAGAAAATCGGCCATGCTAAATTCTCTTTGATCATGCAACACAGATGATGATTCTGGCAATACTTCTCTATGCTCAGTATCCATTTGAATTGGTTCTGTAGTTCTGTTTTCTTCCATTTCAATAGCTTTTCTCCATGAGCTCCTAATTTCATTTACTAATTAAAAGGGGAGAAAACACAATTTACTAACATTCCCAAACACAGAGCATGCAATGAATCATTTTATTTCTAACACCAAAGATAAAGCTCCTGACTCAGTACGTGTTCTATAAATATACTGGATGGATGACAAGGCTCCACAATACAACAAATCCCACCATCAAAGAACCCCATCTCTAACTGATCACACACAAATAAACACATATAAAGACAGATGTTCCTGAAATGTGCATCAACTTTTACATAGCACATATGAATTACATGTATTAAAAAGAAATTTTCTTGTCCATCTAGGCCACGGTTTGGCACATTTTCTATAAGGGCCAGACAGTAATATTTTAGGCTTTGCAGGCAATCCATTCTGTCTAACTACTTAACTCTGCCATGATAGCATGTTCAATACAATTTTATACGCTTATGTTCAGTACAATTTTATCTACAAAAACACACAAAGTGGGGCCCGATTTAGTTCAGAGGCTGTAGTTTCTGACGGAGGCTGTGGTTCAGTTCAAACTGAATTAAATCAACAGCAAAACAGAAATTATTTAATTACACAACCAAGATGATGTGCCTACCTAAGGACACCAATATCAGAGCTTTGCCTACACAAATTACAGGTTATAGGGAAAAAGGTATTGGGCAGTTCGACTCATTTGGGAGGGGTAAAGACCTCCACACACATGGTTCATGGCTGATGCTTCTTGTTGATAACTGAGAGAACATACTTCTGTACTCTATAAATATGTGGATCACAGGTCAGATCTGGAGGCAAGAGTTTTTTTTTTAATGCTCAAATAAGATCTTTCTAAATAAAAGCCAAGTAAAACAACAAAAACAAAATTGTATATTATCAAAATGTTCTATCTCTGAATAATGAGTACACTAAAGGCACAAAATACTGCTAAAAGACTGTTATGTGAGAATGCCCATACTTAGTATGTAGATAAAAATCCCTTACAGCAGCATAAATAAAAAGTCATTGCCACCGGGTGCGGTGGCTCACCCCTGTAATCCCAGTACTTTGGGAGAACGAGGCAGGCGGATCTTGAGGTCAAGAGATGGAGACCATCCTGGCCAACATGGTGAAACCTATCTCTACTAAAAATACAAAAATTAGCTGGGCATGGTGGTGCGTGCCTGTAATCCCAGCTACTCGGGAAGCTGAGGCAGGAGAATTGCTTGAACCCAGGAGGCAGAGGTTGCAGCGAGCCGAGATGACACCACTGCACTCCAGCCTGGTGCCTGGCAACAGAGCAAAACTCCGTCTCAAAAAAAAAAAAAAAAAAAAAAGTCGTTGCCAACTAAGCTAAAAAGATCTGTCAGGCCATAGTTCTAACAGTGGTAATGTCAAAGAAAGAAAAGAGTTACAGAAAGCATTATTAACTTACTCAAGTTTTCTGGAGTGCGGGGAATCTGATTCCTTGTTAAGAAGGGGTTAGAACACAGAGAGTCAATTAGTTCCTCTAATTTTATTTCTTTTCCTTCAGAGAACTGTGGTGAATCAGATAAAACTGCTCTGGTAACCTAAAACAGAAAAGAAAAAGTAAAGCAAAGATTACCAAGCCCATTGGTAGAATGCAACAACCCCCTGATAAGCACTTCATGGTCAGTAGCCCCTCCCTTTGCAGACAGCACAAAAATAAGCAACAAAGAAGTTCCCAGCAAGTCTGTACAGACCATCTAGGTACAATCCTGTAAAGTGAAATGAAACTCTAAAGTATTTCCTCATCTTAAATGGAGAGCCCATTATAAAGGAAAGAATAGATAACAATCTTTACACTGGGAAGATTCAGGGGCAGTTCCAGTTGCCCAGTGTGACCTGGGCTGCTATCTGCCACAACTTTGAGCTTGACAGCTCTGTATTCACTAGAATGACTAGTTTTAAAAGAAGCACTCTTCTTTCACTTATAATTAATTTGCATAGTAACACCTCTATTAAGAAACAAAATCATTCTGACAACATACCTCTTTGCCAGAAACCTCATTATCAGATCTAAATTAATGAAAAAAGCAGAGATACATTCTAAAACAGAAAAGTATATAACATCATAATAGTGATCTCTATTAACCATCAATAAAACTAAAAAAAAAAAAAATGCAAATTTAAAACTCTGCCCTCTGACATCACTAAAAAATAAACTTCTTGAAGCCATAATTAAATTGGCCCAAGAAAATAAAGGGCTTTTCCCTCACAAAAACAGAGTGCTTCTGGGAATTCAAATACTGAATATCACCTGTCATAAACACTCTTAAAGAAAATTAATTTCATTTTACTTTCAGAGCTTCATGAGATTTTAAGACTTTCCTCGTCTATCTGATCCCATTGCTAACATAAATTATTTTAACCAGAAAATGTGTTTTTCCTTTCAAAATTAGTAAAGTAAAAAAGACTGACTAACCATCTTTTCTTTAGTGTAGAGTCAATGAAAAGAAACAACAGAATATTGTTTAGTGATTTAAAAGGACTTAGTATATTTTAGAGATTTAAAAGTACTCAGGGACCATGAAACTCGACCTCATACTACAAACAAGAAAAATGACTGACATCCAATCAGGCATGGTGGCTCATGCCTATAATCCCAGCACTTTGGGAGGACGAGGCTAGATGATCACTTCAGGTTTACGGTTTAAGACCAGTCTGGGCAAAAGAGTGAGTCTCCAACTCTACAAAAAACAGCCAGGCAAAGTGGCGCACACCTGTAGTCGAAACTGTTTGGCAGGCTGGGTAGGAAGGATCCCTTGAGCCCATGAGTTCAAGTTTACAGTGAGCTATAATTGCACAACTGCACTCCAGCCTGGGTGGAGTCTTTTCTTTTAAGACCTTGTCTTAAAAGAAAAAATGACTGACATCCAGTTCTCTTATTTGGACAATGTTCATTTAGTT
The DNA here is from genome assembly GCF_048565385.1 of Saimiri boliviensis. Taxonomy (NCBI): domain Eukaryota; kingdom Metazoa; phylum Chordata; class Mammalia; order Primates; family Cebidae; genus Saimiri; species Saimiri boliviensis. The sequence goes on from NC_133450.1 coordinate 172,206,077, forward strand.
TGATCAGGAATGCAATAAAGGAGGAAACTCCAATACCTGAATTAATATCCACTAAACCAAATTTTTCTTTCAGTCTCTCAGGAATAAAAAGTTAACACTGATTTTCTGGCTGCTTAATGAAATTCAAGCAATGCAAAGCATGTTGTGGGAAACATGTATTAAAAATATTAGTGAGTAACTTCAGGATTTAATTTGGGTTAACTGAGTTCTGTAATACTGAGCAATTGTGATACTACCTGGTCACTTACCAGTGAAAAGCAGAATAGTGTTAAGGGATGGGGCTGGTTAAGAAAATCAAGCTCATGAACAACAATGTATCTAATCACTTAGGAAATATTTTAGACAACAAAAGGAATAAAACATGCACTCAGAGATATGATACTGCAGTGTGTTCTAATATTCCAAAAAAGAGGAAATTCAGTTAAGTAACAAACAACAGTGACAACGTATTTTAATAGAGTATAAACACTGGGTACATTTATCTCACTATGTAATGGTTAATCTCCAAAACATCTCAAATGTATCATTTGTATACCTCCAGGTAATATTTAAAGAATGGGAAGTTGTAAACCACAGATGTAATACTAAGTTTATATTACATCTATTCCTACTTTTGGGGAAGATCAATTTTGCTTTAACCATAATTTTTATTATCTGTAGCCTCCTTTATCCCATATTACTGCAGGTAATCAACTAACTATATTTCACTTAAGATCCCAACACCATTGAGAAAATACTTGTTTTGTGTTTTGAAACAGGGTCTCCGTTAGTCACTCAGGCTGGAGTACAGTAGTGCCAACATAGCTAACTGCAGCCTCAACCTCCTGGGCTTCAGTGATCCTCCACCTCAGCCTCACCAGTAAATAGCTGGGACTTCAGAGGCGCCATCATGTTCAACTGTTTTTTTAATTTTTTTGTAGAGATGGGTTTCGCCATGTTGCCCATGCTGGTCTTGAACTTCTGGGCTCAAGTTTTCCTCTTGCCGCAGCCTCCTCCAGCCTCTACCTCCCCAGTACAATTTGTACCACATTAATTTTGCTTTAACCATAATTTTTAGGATCTATAGCCTTCTTTATCCCATATTACTCCAGGTAATCAATAATTAACTGCAATCCCCAAGTGTTGGGATTATAGGCATGAGGTAGTGTGCCCATCCAATAACTGATATTTAAGTATATTCATTATAGTCTTTTCTCACCTCTTCTACCAGATGATCTTGCTCTTTTTGAAATGCATCACTTATTTTAGTTGGCAGAGACCCTCCAAAGGCACTACTCTCTGTATTCTTTGCAATATCTGACAATGGAGAATTTTCCACTTCAAATTCTGGTATTTTCTTAGAAATTGCTTCCTTCTTTTCTTTGGGAGTTCTCATCTTTGTGTCCTGAAAAAGATAGATATGTAATGTTAAACCCTTAATGATCACGGCTGATCTTCAAGCTTTCTTCATTAGCAGTTTACTGGTTATCATGAACCTATAAAAGGTTGTTAATATTATTGTGAAATTGTATGTCACTGGCAGAATTAACTAATTCCAGTATTCTCACTTAGCAATAAGAAATGCATAAGCAGCCGGGTGCGGTGGCTCAAGCCTGTAATCCCAGCACTTTGGGAGGCCGAGGTGGGTGGATCACGAGGTCAAAAGATCGAGACCATCCTGGTCAACATGGTGAAACCCCGTCTCTACTAAAAACACAAAAAACTAGCTGGGCGTGGTGGTGCGTGCCTGTAATCTCAGCTACTCAGGAGGCTGAGACAGGAGAATTGCCTGAACCCAGGAGGCGGAGGTTGCGGTGAGCTGAGATCGCGCCATTGCACTCCAGCCTGGGTAACAAGAGCGAAACTCCGTCTCAAAACAAATAAAAATTTAAAAAATTTTAAAAAATGCATAAGCAGAAGTGGCATAAACTGTACAAATACTAGAAAATGTAAAAACAAAAATTAAATGTAACTGTGGTATCAACAAAAATAAATAATATTTTATAATTTAGTATGGTCACAATTAATTGAGAATTATTTTAAAATATACCTTTTCAAGTAGTGTAACATTGTTCTTATCTGATGGCAAAACTGACTGCAACAAGAAAGAGGCAGGGCTAAAAGGAAAAAAGACAACAAATTCAAGTTATAAGGAGGAAGGAATTCCATTCCCTTTACAAGTCTGACTATTCTAAAAAAACTGTCTGCCCCGTATCTGTCCGTTACGATTTCACTCAATTCGTCCCGGTCATCAAAAGGCAGTTAGTTTATTCTAGGGAGGCATGGTGACAAGTAGAGCAGTATTTCAGCCCAATTTGTGTATCAGCCTCCCAATTATGAAGACTTTACTTACCACATACCAAGACAACAGTATTTTCATTTGAAAGGGTTAAATGACTTAATGTTAACACTCCAAAACTTGAACACAGGTTAAAAACAGATTCGATTAACTAGAATTGCATTATTACAATGTCACAGAATCCAAATCACAGTTTCTTTGTAGCAAACTTTTTTTTTCTGAGATGGAGTTTTGCTCTTGTTGCCCAGGCTGGAGTGCAATGGCGTGATTTCATCTCACCGCAACCTCCGCCTCTTGGGTTCAAGCTATTCTCCTGCCTCAGCCTCTTGAGTAGCTAGGATTACAGACATGCACCACCAAGCCCGGCTAATTTTCTATTTTTAGTAGAGACGGGGTTTCTCCACATTGGCCAAGCTGGTCTCGAACTTCAGACCTCAGGTGGTCCGCCTGCCTGGGCCTCCCAAAGTGCTGGGATTACAGGCATCAGCCACCATGCCCGGCCCAGCCAGAGGCTTATTTTTAAGATTCTTTTGGGCCGGGCACAGTGGCTCAAGCCTGTAATCCCAGCACTTTGGGAGGCTGAGGCAGGTGGATCACAAGGGCAAGAGATCGAGACCATCCTGGTCAACATGGTGAAACCCTGTCTCTACTAAAAATACAAAAAAATTAGCTGGGCATGGTGACGTGTGCCTGTAATCCCAGCTACTCAGGAGGCTGAGGCAGGAGAATTGCCTGAACCCAGGAGGCGGAGGTTGTGGTGAGCCGAGATCGCGCCACTGCACTCCGGCCTGGGTAATGAGAGCAAAACTCCGTCTCAAAAAAAAAAAAGATTCTTTTGAAGATTCATGTCCAAAATCATATGCTAAATTTTGCTCTGTAGCAAATATGTTACATGTCACAGTAACATCATAAGGTTAGAGTTTTTGTTTGCCACATTGTATTTCTTAATATTTTATATTCCCTTGCCCTTTTGGTTAAATATTAAAACTTTATGCATCTTTTCATGCTAATTGTAAAATATTATTAAATTTTAAAATCTTCAAAGAAATGGTAACTTTTTTACTTTGATCTTTTTTTTTTTTTTTTTGAGACGGAGTTTTGCTCTTGTTACCCAGGCTGGAGTGCAATGGTGCAATCTCGGCTCACCGCAACCTCCGCCTCCTGGGTTCAGGCAATTCTCCTGCCTCAGCCTCCTGAGTGGCTGGGATTACAGGCACACGCCACCATGCCCAGCTAATTTTTAGTATTTTTAGTAGAGACGGGGTTTCACCATGTTGACCAGGATGGTCTCGATCTCTTGATCTCATGATCCACCCGCCTCGGCCTCCCAAAGTGCTGGGATTACAGGCTTGAGCCACGGCGCCTGGCCACTTTGATCTTTAAAAACCTTTAAAATGCAAAAACCTGAAGTTTTTTTACTCTAGTTAATACAACAGACAGGATTACCACCAAGACCACTTTCAACAGCATGTTGGTGCTTTCCTGTCTTCTTATAACTAGAAGTACAAAATTAATAGCATTGCATATCATAGTAAATATAATTTTCAAACTTTTTCAAACATGCACTCTTATAATCTTTGCCTATCCAAACCTAATTCAAAATCACTGCAATTGCTCAAGCTTCAACTTAGCATTGACAAGATATGATCCAGATATCAAAGGCAAAGTCTTGATCATCTACTAGATTTTGGGGGAAATTGTACATTAAAATTATCAAAAAGCCCCCTGAAACAGAGCCAGCAATCTATGGACCAATGCCACTAAGACGCCACCACTGCAAGAAGATAAGTACAAAGGCTATGTCTTTCCCTAAGCCTATTCCCAGGGGCTAACACAGTGGTTGGTAGTGTAATACATACATGTTAACTGTTTGATGGACCGATGGAATCGATGAGTAAATGCCACTTGAGAATGGGGTTCTAAAGGTGACAAGTGTTTCCATTTGAATGATTCTTGTGGAACCTTATAGCAGAGAACAATGGAAACATTCTATACCCTCCCATCTCTCATTTCTGAACTGGTAATATGCTATTAAACCTGTTAACATTACAATCTAAGACAACTTTAAAGCAGCCCTGGCTCAGTCTTTATCCTCCTGCCATGCCAAGATTGAGGCCCATGAAATCCTAGCACTGTAACAAAATAGAAGAAAGGACAGTGATCGAATTGTGGAAATTTATCCTAATAGAGTTTAAAAAAAAAAAAAAAAAAAGGGACATACCTTTTATAGTAGTAAAAAAATAAAAATGAGAGGAAATTAAGTATGAAAATAAATGTAGTGTTACAACGCTATTATCAATGAAAATTGGTGAATGTTATTTAGACATACAGACAGCCAAGAAAAAAAACCACAACTGTTTATACTATGTTAATGTTTTAAAATTTTGTACTTTAGGCTGGGCGCGGTGGCTCAAACCTGTAATCCCAGCACTTTGGGAGGCTGAGGCGGGTGGATCATGAAGTCAAGAGATCGAGACCATCCTGGTCAACATGGTGAAACCCCATCTCTACTAAAAATACAAAAAATTAGCTGGGCGTGGTTGTGCGTGCCTATAATCCCAGCTACTCGGAAAGCTGAGGCAGGAGAATTGCCTGAACCCAGGAGGAGGTGGTTGCCGTGAGCCAAGATTGTGCCATTGCACTCCAGCCTGGGTAACAAGAGCGAAACTCGGTCTCAAAAAAAAAAAAAAAATTGTACTTTAGAATTTTGCATTTTTAAATTTGTATTTAGATTGTATCCATGCTTTGATTAGAGCTATTTTATTTTTCTTTTGAGACAGACTCTTACTGTATTGTCCAGGCTGGAGTGCAGTGGCAGGATCCCAGCTCACTGCACCCTCCACCTCCTGGGTTCAATGGGTTCAAGCAATTCTCCTGCCTCAGCCTCCTGAGTGGCTGGGACTATAGGCACCCACCAGCACACTTGGCTAATTTTTGTAGTTTTAGTAGAGACAGGGTTTCGCCATGTTGGCCAGGCTGGTCTTGAACTCCTGACCTCAGGTGATCTGCCTGCTTCAACATCCCAAAGTGCTAGGATTACAGGCGTGAGCCACTCTGCCCGGCTAGAGCTAAATATATATATGATGATATACAAGGCATAGGTAAGAACTTGGGGGAAAAAAGGTTACAAGTGATTCCTCAGAAATTTTAACGAATTATTTCTCATTTTTATTTGCTGTTGTTGTTATATCAATAATTAGGAGAAAAAAATAGGAACTATAAAAAGGAAAAGATGTAAGACTAGAATTCAATTTCTAACACAAATGATGTTTAGATGACATGTATGCAAGATCACACTGCCCTTCTTATCTTTGAAACATGGTATAGGAGAAAACACAGAAGTCAGATGTCTAGAACAACAGCATTGTTACCATTAGAAATATCATAGAACACCCACACACACACAAAGCCACTGCAAAGATAATGCTCAGAGTATACACAAAAGGCATCACCAATTGCTGAAATCTGGTTTTAAGCATAACGCAGCCTCCATGAGCTCAGTCTGATTGGAACCAGAAATGAAAGCCAGGCACAGCGGCTCACATCTGAAATCCCAGCATTTTGGGAAGCTGACATGGGAGGATCACTTGAGCTCAGAAGTTTGAGACCAACCTGGGCAACATAGAGAGACCTCATCTCTACAAAAAAAATTTTTTAATTAGCTAGGTGTGGAGGCGCATGCCTATACTCCTAGCTACTTGGGTAGCTAAGGCGGGAGGATCACTTGAGCCCAGGAGGTCAAGGCTGCGGTGAGCTGTGATTGCACCACTGTACTCCTGCCTGGGTGGCAGGGCAAGACCCCTCTCAAAAAAAAAGCCAGCAATGAGATTTATGGAAAAGACTACATATCTTTTGGTATCCGTGAATGACAACTGCATGTGATAGGGCCAGTAACACTGCCTAAAAACTACATTCTTTCCATGTTTAACTGAATAGTTATATTGATCATATTCACATATGAATTTCCCAGTTAACTATATTATTAATGATATAAAATAGTGTAACTGCTGAACTACATGCAAAAAAGGTATTATTTTCTTTCATAAGTACAGACCATCTGTATTACATATTACTGATGGAACATTTAACTACATATACCTTTAACAAAGAAGAATTTTGAGCAGACTACTTCCACATCCCAGTAACTTAGCTTTTCACAGGCCTTCTGTTCTATTCCACTATCTAGCAATAATAATCTTTCACATCTCATTAAGCACTGATCCCTTATCACCAGGCCTTCCCCTACCTCCTGTCAGTATCTCAAATCCATAATTAAAATAATCAGGAGTTTATAATAAAAGATCCAGGAGCTTTGAAGAAGACAGATGTAGAAATCAAAGTATATTTAATATAGCTTCTTTCTCCTATATTATGAGTTTCCTTTTGAACTATATTCTTAGGAGTGGCATTTCTAGCTCCTATAGAATTTTTTTTTTTTTTTGGAGATAGAGTCTTGCTCTGTTGCCAGGCTGGAGTGCAATGGCACAATCTTGGCTCGCTGCAACCTCCGACTCCTGAGTTCAAGCGATTCTTCCATCTCAGCCTCCCAAGTAGCTGGGACCACAAGCACATGCCAGCACACCTGGCTAATTTTTGTTATTTTTAGTAGAGACCAGGTTTCACCATGTTGGCCAGGATGGTCTCGATCTCCTAACCTCGTGATCCACCCACCTCAGCCTCCCAGAATGCTAGGATTACAGGCGTGAGCCACCACGCCTGGCCTCCTACAGAATTCTGATAGTGTATCTTGGCACAAAATTCTTCAAAACAAATAATCTTTTTTTTTTTTTTCTCAGATGGAGTTTTGCTCTTGTTGTCCTGGCAGAAGTGCAATGGTGCAACCTCACCTCACTGCAACCTCCACCTCCAAGTTCAAGCAATTCTCCTCTCAGCCTCCCAAGTAGCTGGGATTACAGGCATGCGCCACCACACCAGCTAATTTTTTATATTTGTAGTAGAGACGGAATTTCACCATGTTGGTCAGGCTGGTCTCGAACTCCTGACCTCAGGTGAGCCACCCACCTTGGCCTCCCAAAGTGCTGGGATTACAGGCACGTAACTGGCCCTCCCCTCAAAAATAAGAATCTTGAGGTTTAACGGAGTTCATAAATAAAATCTGCTATATGTATTAATCTAGTATCGCCATGAATATTTAGTCCAGCAAAATACCTTAATCAAAATATTTAATTTGCGGCCGGGCGCGGTGGCTCAAGCCTGTAATCCCAGCACTTTGGGAGGCCGAGGCGGGTGGATCACGAGGTCAAGAGATCGAGACCATCCTGGTCAACATAGTGAAACCCCGTCTCTACTAAAAATACAAAAAATTAGCTGGGCATGGTGACACGTGCCTGTAATCCCAGCTACTCAGGAGGCTGAGGCAGGAGAATTGCCTGAACCCAGGGGGCGGAGGTTGCGGTGAGCTGAGATCGCGCCATTGCACTCCAGCCTGGGTAACAGGAGCGAAACTCCGTCTCAAAAAAAAAAAAAAAAAAAAAAAAAAAATATTTAATTTGCTCTCTCAAGGGAAGACAAACCAAAAACGTAATTGAGTTTGGGAAGCACCAACCATACCCTCCCCCAGCCTGCCATAAAAACAATTGTAATATGAGTGTAAAATACATAGGCCAGTAACTTTACTGTCTCTTCAATGCCAGGTCCTCACAGAAGATTTCATTATTTTTTCTTTAGGAACTCAAAAAACTAACATCAAATCCAGGTAAGACTAAAAACATAGTTCTTCCACAACTAGTCCTGACTGCTGTGAACTGGAAGATTACTGCAGAACTACCAGTAACTCAATTTCACAAAAACAGTTTTGACTCTGGTTATAGTGTTACAGCTTATTAACTTACTAAGAGTATATAGAATGATGAGTGCTTCAATTCAATTAAAATTTAGGATTTTCTTTTATAATTTTCCTAAGTATTATTTTCATCTGTCTCTCATCTACTTAAGGAAGTAGGAATGAAAGACACCTATTTAGGTTAAAAAAAAAATAAAAAATAAAAAACTAATAAAGTTTGTGTTTGATTGCTACTTAATAATGTTTAATTTCAATAAAGAATATGCTCCCCCAATCAGATTACATACATATAGTTCACAGATTTTTTTTTTTTTTTTGCCTATATAATCTGTAATCTGTCCAAAATGTGTTAATAGAGGGGGGGAAAGGCAATAAAGAAAACAGGAATATTACCGAAAGAAGTTAGAACAAAGTTCAGTTTTTTCATATGTTAAATCCGGGGGTTACAGTAAATCAGAAGTTCTCCAAATTTTTTTTAAGCATGGAACTCTTATCAAATACTTTACCAAACACCCCAATACATAATATATATAAAAGAGCAAGTTGCCCAGGCTAAAGTGAGAAAGAGTTGGACCAGTCACAGGCTATGCTAGATTCATCCACAGTAAAAAATAGCATTAAAGGATACAGCCTGAAATCTGGACAAGATTACCTCAAAAGCCCCCAAACATTTGGACTTGTCAATAGAGTGGCTTCAAAACAGTTCACACACATAAAAAGGCACAAACTCCCAAACTTGCATTAGATAATTTCCAAATAATCCCAATGAAACCCAGTATTTAGATAAACAATAGAAGGGAAAAAAACTCCCATGTACCATAAATGTTGGACCTTTTCTGAAAATGTGGGTCTATGGTACAAAAATACCGTCTGGCTAAAGGGCAAAATCAGCTTGGCACAGTGGCTCACATCTATAATCGCAGCACGTTGGGAGGCCAAGGTGGGCAGATCGCCTGCAATCAGGAGTTTGAGACCAGCCTGGCCAACATGGTAGAACTCCGTCTCTACTAAAAATACAAAAATTAGCTGAGCATGGTGGTGGGTGCTTATAATCCCAGCTACTTGAGAGGTAGCTTGAACCCAGGAGAAGAACTGCTTGAACCCAAGAGGCAGAGGTTGCAGTGAGCCACGATTGCACCATTGCACCCCAGCCTGGGCAACAAGAGCAGGCTCCATCTTATTCATTCATTCATTCACTCATAAACAAACAAACAAACTGGGCAAAATTATGCATTATTCCAGAGTAAGTTTGAAAACTGGTTTAAGATGGAAATAAAATTAATATAGGAAAAATATCAATATAAAAATCAAATTTGGGCCAGGCACAGGGGGTCAGGACCATAATTCCAACACTTAGGAAGGCTGAAGCAGGAGGATCTCTTGAGGCCAAGAGTTAAAGACTAGCCTCTGCAACCTAGAAAGACCAAACCTTTTGTTTTTTCTTTTCGTTCAGACAGGGTCTTGCTAGTCCTAGACTGGTCTAGAACTCCTGGGCTCAAGCAATCATCCTACCTTGGCCTCCCAAAGTACTGGGATTACAGGAGTAAGCCACTGCACCCAGTTTCATCTCTATTTTTTATAAAATAAAAAATTTTTAAATGTTTAACAAAATAAAATCAAATTTGTTTTACCTGTTGGCTAGATCATGTAGAGCTCCCAAGGTATCACTGTCTCCTCTACAACCATTTTCTTGATTATGTTGCTTATGTGTATCTGAAGAAATTTAAAAATTGATTACTCTTTATGTTTATACATTCCGTTTTTTTTTTTTTTTTGAGACGGAGTTTCACTCTTGTTACCCAGGCTGGAGTGCAATGGCGTGATCTCGGCTCATCGCAACCTCTGCCTCCTGGGTTCAAGCAGTTCTCCTGCCTCAGCTTCCTGAGTAGCTGGGATTACAGGCGTGCACCACGATGCCCAGCTCATTTTCTGTATTTTTAGTAGAGACGGAGTTTCACCATGTTGACCAGGATGGTCTCGATCTCTTGACCTCGTGATCCACCCGCCTCGGCCTCCCAAAGTGCTGGGATTACAGGCTTGAGCCACCGTGCCTGGCTTATGTTTGTACATTCTAATATTCAAGGATCTCTTGAAATTCTAGAACAACTTCTATATAGAAGAAAACCAAAAAAAATCAAAATAATATGCACACTAATAGGAAAAGATAGTTTTCTATTGAAAAGTGTAAAGTAATGAGCAGAAAAGTTATAATATCCAGCTTTTATAAAAGAAATGATGGCTAATACTAAAACAAGTTTCTCAAAGAGTAAGAATCCATAATTCCCCAGTGTTATATGCTTCATGTTTATATACACAGATCATGCTATTATTAAAAAAAAACAGCAAGGCCAAAAAGTTACAATGTTAGCATATTTCAGTGCACATTTATGACATCAGTCAACCTATATATTTTTCAACCTATGACTGAATAACTGAATAATTACATGCTACTACCATGCTAATGATGGAAAAGAAATAAAAGATGGAGACCATGCCTTCAAAGAGTCAGTCTAGGAAATGATAGTGATGAGTCAAGTGTTATGTTATACTTCTACAGTACTATGACAGAAGTATACACAGAATTTAACGAGGCAGAGGAGAGACATCCAGCCCAGACTGGGGATGGGAAGAAGGCATGAAGGTACTGAAAGAATGACGTAAGTTGCTATGCTGAAGCACAGGGTATATCCAATGGAAGCATGCTGGGAAATAGGATTGGTGAAGAAAGCCATGGCTGGATTACAGAAGATCTGACAGTCCAAGAGCTCAACCTTTTTCAACATGTTACCTTCTGAAAGGCTTTCCCCGTTTTTATATGTCCAAAGTGAAACCAGAAGCCACAATGAAAGAAGATGACACCATAAAAAACAGGCAGTTATAGAAAAGAAGTAAGGCTTACAGAGGTAAAAAGTATGTACCTAGCCGGGCGCGATGGCTCAAGCCTATAATCCCAGCACTTTGGGAGGCCGAGGCGGGTGGGTCACGAGGTCGAGAGATCGAGACCATCCTGGTCAACATGGTGAAACCCCGTCTCTACTAAAAATACAAAAAACTAGCTGGGCGTGGTGGCGCGTGCCTATAATCCGAGCTACTTAGGAGGCTGAGGCAGGAGAATTGCCTGAGCCCAGGAGGCGGAGGTTGTGGTGAGCCGAGATCGCGCCATCGCACTCCAGCCTGGGTAACAAGAGCGAAATTCCGTCTCAAAAAAAAAAAAAAAAAGTATGTACCTATGACTAGTAACTACTAAACAGACCAAAAAGCAGATGAAACATAACTGAAAGATAATCAGTGAGTTATAAGGGAGATCTAAAGAAAATACCTAGAAAGAAGCCATGAGATACAAAACAATTATAAATATAAATGAGAAGTTAAAAGAAATGAAAGACAGAAGTCCCAACAATAGGAGTTTTGGAAGGAAAGTATCAAAAGAATAAGAGACAAAGTAATATTATAAGAGATATTGGTGAATACATTTCTAAAACTAAAGAAAGAGCTTTCAGAATAAATAAGCACACACAAACCACAAATAGGCAAATCCTTTTTTCTCTGTGTTTTTTTTTTTGTGAGACAGGGTCTTGTTTTGTCACCCAGGCTGAGAGCAGTAGCACAATCATGGCTCACTGCAGCCTCAACTTCCTGGGCTCAAACCATCCTCCCACCTCAGCCTCCCAAGTAAATGGGACCACAGGTTTGTGACACCATGCCCAGCTAATTTTTTGTATTTTTTTGTAGAGACAGGATCTCACTATATTGCTCAGGTTGGTCTCCCAGGCTCAAGTAATCCTTCTGCCTCAGCCTCCCAAAGTACTGGGATTACAGGCATGAGCCACCATGCCCAGCCAAAGAAAAACCTTAAAAGCAACCAGAAATCAAAAATTAACTAACTACAAATGGGCTGAGCCCAGTGGCTCATGCCTGTAATCCCAGCACTTTGGGAGGCCAAGGCAGGCAGATCACACGAGGTCAGGAGTTTGAGACCAGCCTTGCCAACATGGTAAAACTCCATCTTTACTAAAAATATACAAATTAGCCAGGCGCAGTGGCTCAAGCCTGTAATCCCAGCACTTTGGGAGGCCGAGGCGGGTGGATCACGAGGTCGAGAGATTGAGACCATCCTGGTCAACATGGTGAAACCCCGTCTCTACTAAAAATACAAAAAATTAGCTGGGCATGGTGGCGCATGCCTGTAATCCCAGCCACTCAGGAGGCTGAGGCAGGAGAATTGCCTGAACCCAGGAGGCGGAGGTTGCGGTGAGCCGAGATCGCGCCATTGCACTCCAGAGCCTGGGTAACAAGAGTGAAACTCCGTCTCAAAAAAAAAAAAAAAAAAAATATATATATATATATATATATATATATATATAAATATAAATTAGCCAGGCATGGTGGCACACACCTGTAATCCCAGCTACTTGGAAGCCTGACATAGGGGAAGCATTTGAATCGCGGAGGCAGAGGTTGCAGTGAGCGGAGACTGTGCTCTTCCACTCCAGCCTGGGAAACAATAGCAAAACTCCCTCTCAAAAAAAAAATTATGAATGGGCCGGACGCAGTGGTTTATGCCTGCAATCCCAGCACTTTGAAAGGCCAAGGCGGGCAGATCACTTGAGGTCAGCAGTTCAAGACCAGCCTGGTCAACGTGGTGAAGCCCCGTGTCTATTAAAAATACAAAAATATGCAGGGTATGGTGGTGCACACCTGGAATCCCAGCTACACGGTTAGCTCAGGCAGAACTGCTTGAACCGGGGAGGCAAAGGTTGTAGTGAGCTGAGATCACACCATTATACTCCAGCATGGGTGACAGACACTCTGCCTCAAAAAAAAAACAAAAAAAAAACACACCTAACTAACTACAAATCAATGACAATTAGACCAAGAGCAAATAGCCTCAGAAACAACAAAAAACAATGAGATCCTATCATCGAAGTCCAAAAGAGAAGTAAGTGTCAACCTAGAATTCTATATCCAACCAAACTATCATTCAAAAATGAGTGAAAATGAAGACATTTTCACAGAAAGACTGAGAATTTTACTATTCAGAGTCCAAGAATTAAGTATATGCTTTGAGATACACTTCTCAAAAGGAGAAAAACAAAAGAATAGACCAAAAAAAGTCATTAATCATGTTGGCCAATTTAAACAAAGTAAACAGGAAGAACAATTTCTATCAATGTCATTCAAAAAAAGGAGAGGCATTATTCTACAATAAAAGTTACTAAGAGAATAAAACAATCACATGTAATGAACTAACCTTCCTTGGATCCTGGTTTGAAAAATACAAACATTAACAAGGGACCTTTTGGAATATTGTAAGAAAAATATTACGTTTTTACTTACAAAATATTGTAAGTAAAAAAAAATTTATAAATTTTAAAAAAGAGAAAGAAAAATGTTACGTATAGTTTATAAGCCTATATTAGTAATAAAATTATTTTATAAACATAATCAGAACAAAGATTAGATTCAGAATAGTGAAATCAGTAAGGAAGTTGAAGAAAGGTGGACATCCAAGAATTAACTACATATGTACATTTTTTAAAAATCTAAAGTGAAGATTGCAAAACTTTGCCAAAAAGTGGTGTTTAATAAACAAGTATGTATATTATTCTCTGTACTTTTCAATATGCTAAAATATAATTTTTAAAAACATTTTTAATCTTTTCTTTTTTGTTTTTTTTTTTTGAGATGGAGTTTTGCTCTTGTTGCCCAGGCTGGAGTGCAGCAGCACAATCTTGGCTCACTACAACCTCCACCTCCCAGGTTCAAGTGATTCTCCTGCCTCAGCCTCCCAAGTAGCTGGAATTACAGGCATGCACCACCATGCCTGGCTAATTTTGTATTTTTAGTAGAGACGGGGTTTCGCCATGTTGGACAGGCTAGTTTCGAACTCCTGACCACAAGTGATCCGCCCACCTCAGTCTCCCAAAGTGCTGGGATTACAGGCATGAGCCACCGCGCCCAGTCTTAAAAACATTTTTAAAATAAATTACGATGCAGTATGTAAGGTACAGAAGGCGGAAAAGGTTGTTTTACCACAAAAAATATAAAATAATGTTTAAGTACCCCAGCTCAGATCAAGGTTCTATACTAGGAAAGAAAAAAGGACTCCCAAGAGTATAACTTCTAACTGGACTTCCTAAACAGATACATTTTCCCTCAGTATAAAAGTAAGTAAAGAAACCTCCAAATGGACATGAGAATTCCATGGATTCAAAGTGGTAAACTAAGCCCGGCAGGAGTGCAAAAGCCCTTTCCCAGCTGAAACAAAAACATAAAAACACAATGCCAAGAGCTCTGTTGACTAGGGGATCTGAAAAAAAAAAGAGAAAGAGAGAAATAATAACTCAAAAATAAAATCAAAAAAGATAAAAACAAAATGAAGACCTATCAGAAGAATTCTATCATAATTAAGAACTGTCCAAAGCTACCATGGAACCAGAATGCTGTATCTGAAGCTCTTCCTCGTTTATCAAACCATGCAGCCCTTTATTTTTTTTAAAAGCAGAGTCTCTTGTGCTCACTTTAGCTGTACATATACTAAAATTGGAACAATACAGAGATTAGCGTGGCCCCTGAGCGTGGATAAAACTAATTTTTAATTTTAAAAAAATTTTTAAGTTAAAATTTAAGAAAAAGAGAGAGAGATGGGTTCTCACTCTTGCCCAGGCAGGAGCGTTGTACAGTGGAGCAGTTATAGCTCCCTGCAGCCTTGAACTCCTGGGCTCAAATGATCCTCCCACCTCAGCCTCCTGAAAAACTAGGACTAGAGGCACACACCACCAAGTCTTGCTAATTTTTTATTTTTTGTAGAAAGTAGGTCTCACTATGTTTTCCAGGCCGGTCTCGAACTCCTGGGCTTAAGCAATCTTCCCGCCTCAGCTTCCCAAAGTGCTGGAATTATAGGTATAAGTCATTATGCCCAGCCCCATGCAGACTTTTTTCTATGTTGTCTTGTCTGGTTGTACCTAAACTGAGCCTTGCTCTCTGGTCTACATTTTTTTCCAACCAGTGTACTCTCCAAATATACCTGACTCTCAAACCAATTACCTATCCCAGTGATTAAGTCCTGTGCTAACTGCTGTCATGACCTTTCACATGACTGAACTATAGCCTACAACTATTACCTCCTCCAATTTAGCTATATAATTTGTTTTTCATTCATTCATTCCTTCAATTATCTATCCTCTATTTACTGAACATAATTAAAATGTCTGTACACAAGTACCATGCAACTGAGCAAAATGAATATTAAATATTGTGAAAATTATTTTAGGTGTGATAATAGTATGATAGTTATTTAGGAAAATGTACTCATTTTTATGAAAATGTATGCTGAAACACTGAGTGAAGTGTCACAGTATCTAGAACTTACTTGGTTTAGCATATACACCCAAACACATAAAGCAAATACGGTCAATGTTAATTGTTGAAATGGGGGTAGATATTTGGGTTAATTATTGTACTATTCTTTTATGTTAAAAAAAATTGTGAGCTTCTACAAAAAAACCTGTACAGATATTTATAGCAGCATTACTCATAACAGCCAAGTGAAAACAACCCAAATGTTCATCAACAGATGAATGAATAAACAAAATGTGATAAAAGCATACAATGGCATGTATTCATAAAAAGGAATGCAATACTGACTGATATGTGCTACAACTTAGATGAACTTTGAAAACATTATCCTAAGTGAAAGAAGCCAGTCACAAAGTCTATATGTTATATGATTCCATCCATATGAAAATCCAGACAGGGAGCTCTAGAGACAGAAAATATCTTCATAATTGCTTTGAACTGGAGAAGCGAAGAGGGATTTACGGGTGGTAACTAAAGGGTAAGAGCTTTCTTTTAAAGGGTAAGAGCTTTCTTTTCGAGGTGATGAAAATGTTTACAATTGTGATGATGGTTGCACGTTATTTGTGAATTTAGCAAAAACCAAGAAAACTATACATTTTCAATAGGTAAATTATATGCGAATTATATCTGAACAGATATGATTTTTAAAAATTGAAGGATAATACATGCTACAAGATGTATAAAACTTGAAAATACTGTACATGTGGTGCCTCATGCCTATAATCCCAGCATTTTGGAAGGCCAAGAAAGGAAGATTGCTTGAAATCAGTTTGAGAAAACATTGTGCAAAATTAAAAACAGTGTAAGTGAAAGAAGCCAGAAACAAAAGGCCTCATACTGTATGACTTCATTTATATGAAATATCCAGAACAGGCAAATCCAGAGATAAGTATTTTACTCAGCCAGGCACACCTGTAATCCCAGCATTTGGGGAGGCCGAGGCAGGCAGATCATTTGAGGTCAGGAGCTCAAGACCAGCCTGGCGAACACAGTGAAACCCTGTCTCTACTAAAAATACAAAAAAAATTAACCTGGTATAGTGGCATATGCCTGTAATCCCAGCTACTCGGGAGGCTGAGGCACGAGAATTGCTTGAACCCAAGGCAGAGGTTGCAGCAAGCTGAGATTGTGCCACTGTACTCCAGCCTGGGCGACAGAGCAAGACTCCATCTCAAAAACGAAAAAAAAACAAGTACATTACTGGCTGCCAGGGACTAGAGGGAAAATGAAACTGACTGTTTAATGGGTTAGGAGGTTTTCTTTGAGATGATGAAAATAATCTGGGAGCTGGGCTCAGTGGCTCATGCCTTTAATCCCAGCACTGTGAGAGGCTGAGACAGATCAATCATTTGAGCCCAGGAGTTCGAGACCAGCCTGGGCAACATGGTAAAATCCCATCTCTACTACAACAACAACAAACACACACATGCACACACGCGCGCGCGCACACACACACGCATGCACAAAAATTAGCTGGGTGTGGTGGCACACACCTACACTCCCAGCTACACGACAGGCTGAGCTGGGCGAATCACCTGAGCCTGGGGTGGTCAAGGCTACAGTGAGCTGTGATTGTGCCACTGTACTCCAGCTTGGGCAAAAGAGTGAGACCCTGTCTCCAAAAAAAAAAAAAAAAGGTTCTGGAACCAGAAAGTGATAATGATTGCACAACGCTGTAAATATACTAAATGCCACTGAGTTATATACTTTGCAATAACTGAAATAGTGAATTTTATGTTACATGCATTTCACCACAATTAAAAAAAATTGAGAAAAAAAAGACAAAGAATATAAATATTATCATAATGGAAAAGAATGACAAGAAGGAGGTTTAAAAGAGAAAAAGGTAAATAACCAACCTGGAAGTGAAGCAGGATACTGACAAAGAATACTCTTTGCATACACTTCTTCTGAGGCAGGATCAAATGAAAGGGGAGACATTGGTGGTAAAAGATCTACAGACTTAAAACAGAAATTCACAATTTTGAAGTAAACATATTTGCTAACTACAATAACAATGCTGAGTTAATCTATAAATAGATCATTTTCTCCCTAAAACAAACAGAATTACTAAGCATATATCAGATAACTTTATCGTCTATCCATCCATCTATCTATCTATCTATCTATCTATCTATCTATCTATCTATCTGTCTATCTGTCTGTCTCAGAGACAGGTTCTTACTCCCTCATCCAGGCTGAGTGCAGTGGCATTATCATAGCTCACTGCAGCCTCAATCTCCTGAACTTAAGCAATCCTCCCACCTCAGCCTCTCGAGTAGCTAGGCCTACAGGGACACACCATAACACCCAGTTTTGGGGGGGGTTTTTTGGTAGAGTTGGGGTCTCACTATGTTGTCCAGGCTGTTCTCCAATTCCTGGCCTCAAATGATCTTCCTGCCTCAGCTTCCCAAAACAGAGATTACATGTGTGAGAGCCACCACACCCAGCCCTGTAAAGCATTTTTAAAGCAGAGTATTAGGAGCAAGAGAGATTACTTAGTCCCTGAATTTCTCAAATGTCATAGTACGTCACATCAAGAGGAGTCCTGCTTTCTGACTGGGTATAACAGCTCACGCCTGTAATCCCAGCACTTTGGGAGGCAGATGTGGGTGGATTACCTGAAGTCAAGCATTCAAGACCAGCCTGGCCAACATGGTGAAACCCCATCTCTATTAAAAATACAAAATTAGGCCGGGCGCGGTGGCTCAAGCCTGTAATCCCAGCACTTTGGGAGGCCGAGGCGAGTGGATCACAAGGTCAAGAGATCAAGACCATCCTGGTCAACATGGTGAAA
Organism: Saimiri boliviensis; assembly: GCF_048565385.1. NCBI lineage: Eukaryota > Metazoa > Chordata > Mammalia > Primates > Cebidae > Saimiri > Saimiri boliviensis. The sequence continues at coordinate 172,224,314 of NC_133450.1, forward strand.
CCCCGTCTCTACTAAAAATAAAAAAGATTAGCTGGGCATGGTGGCGCATGCCTGTAATCCCAGCTACTCAGGAGGCTGAGGCAGGAGAACTGCCTGAACCCAGGAGGCGGAGGTTGCAGTGAGCCGAGATTGCGCCATTGCACTCCAGCCTGGGTAACAAGAGCGAAACTCCGTCTCAAAAACAAAAAAAAAACAAAATTAGCCAGGCATGGTAGCACATGCCTGTAATCCCATCTACCCAGGAGGCTAAGGCAAAAGAACCGCTTGAACCCTGGGTAGCTGCCATGAGCTGAGATCACACCATTGCACTCTAGCCCGAGCAACAAGAGTGAAACTCCGTTTCAAAAAAAAAAAAAGAAAAAGAAAAATTATAGCATACATGTGAACTTTAGACTCAAATGCAAAGATGACATACATACATTTCCAGGTCATTCATAACACAATAAATTCACAAATTACCATATATCAAACTATTCTCCAAAAGACCAACTGGCTGAGTGCAGTGGCTCATGCCTGTAATCCCACCATGCTGGGGAGGCTGAGGCAGGAAGATCACTTGAGCCCAGGAGTTTAAGACCAGCCTTGGCAATACAGGGAGACCTTGTCCATAAAATTAAATAAAAAATTAGCCAGGCTTGATGGTGCATACTTATAGTCCCAGCTACTCCAAAGGTTGAGGTAAGAGGACTGCTTGAGCCCAGAAGTTCAAGGTTACAACAAGTTATAATCATGCCACTATATTCCAGCCAGCTATGATCATGCCACCGTACTCCAGCCAACTATGATAGTGCCACTCCATTCTAGCCAGCTATAATCATGCCACTCTACTCCAACCTGGGCAACAGAGCAAGACACCAACCCAAAAAAAAAAAAAAGGTGGGCAGGGGGGCAGGGGCAAGTCAGTATTACTTACTGGAGTCCAACTTTTAATTAGACTGAAAGGAGACAAACCAAGAAATTCTTTCCACTTTTTATGCCATTCTCCCTGCTTTTCAACAACAGAATGTCTTATAGTTGTGAGATCATCTTTTATTCTATACCTATAATAGAAAAAAAAAACTTTATTCAAAATATGAAGAAACAAAAAAAGCACTGAGTAAAATTTAAGAAAATAACAATAGCTGTAGAGAAGTGAAAGGAAAGAGAACTGCAAGTTCAATCAAGATACCACATACATATTAAATAAACTCTCACAGGTGAATATTCAGAACCTAAAATACCTCTCTCATTTTTTGTTTTTTGAGATGAAGTCTCACCCTGTCACCCAAGCTGAAGTGCAATGGTGTGATCTCGGCTCACAGCAAGCTCTGCCTCCCAAGTTCAAGCGATTCTCCTACCTCAGCCTCCAGAGTAGCTGGGATTACAGGCATGTGCCGCCACCACACCTGGATAATATTATGTATCTTTAGTAGAAATGGGGTTTCACCATGTTGGCCAGGCTGGACTTGAACTCCTGACCTCGAGATCCACCTGCCTTGACCTCTCAAAATGCTAAGATTACAGGGGTGAGCCACAGCGTGCAACCACTTTCTCTTTTTAAGACCAGAAAGCAGGCCGGAAGCAGTGTCTCACATCTGTAATCCCAGTACTTTGGGAGGTCAAGGTGGGCAGATCACCTGAGATTAGGAGTTCAAGATCAGCCTGGCCAACCTAGTGAAACCTCGTCTCTACTAAAAATATAAGAATTAGCTAGCCTTGGGCATGGTGACGCGTGCCTGTAATCCCAGCTACTCAGGAGGCTGAGGCAGAATAGCCTGAACTCCGGAGGCAGAGGTTGCGGTGAGCCAAGATCACGCCATTGCACTCCAGCCTGAGTAACAAGAGTGAAACTCCGTCTCGAAAAAAAAAAAAAAAAAAAAAATTAGCTAGGCTTGGTGGTGGGTGCCTGTAATTCCAGCTACTCAGAAGGCTGAGGCAGGAGAGAATCACTTGAACTCAGGAGGTGGAGGTTGCAATGAGCCGAGATTGCACCATTGCACTCCATACACTCCAGCCTGGGAAACAAGAGTAAAACTCCACCTCAAAAAAAGTAAAATATTGGCCAGGCACAATGGCTCATGCCTGTAATCCAGCACTTTGGGAAGCCAAGGTGGGCCACAAGGTCAGGAGTTCAATACGGTGACCAATACGGTGAAACCTCGTCTCTACTAAAAATACAAAAACAATTAGATGGGTGTGCTGGCGTGCGCCTATAGTCCCAGATATTTGGAAGGCTGAGGCAGGAGAATCACTTGAATCCGGAAGGCAGAGGTTGCAGTGAGCCGAGATCGTGCCAATGCACTCCAGCCTGGGTGACAGAATGAGACTCCGTCTCAAACAAAATAAAACAAATAAAACTAAAAATTTAAATTAAAATTTAAAACAATTTTTTTTAAGTCAGGGTGCAGTGGCTCATGCCTATAATCCCAGCACTTTGGGAGTCTGAGGTGGGTGGATCACGAGGTCAGGAGTTCAAGACCAGCCTGGCCAAGATGGTGAAATCCTGTCTCTTAAAAAAACAAACACACACACACACACACACACACACAAAAGCAGTAATATATCACTCCATTTATTTATTTATTTATTCATTCATTCATTTATTTTTGAGACAGAGTCCCGCTCTGTCACTCACCCAGGATGGCATGCAGTGGTGTGATCTCGGCTCACTGAAACCTCCGCTTCCTGGGTTCAGGCAATTTCCTGCCTCAGCCTCCTGAGTAGCTGGGATTACAGGCATCCACCACCATGCCTTGCTAATTTTTGTATTTTTAGTAGAGATGAGGTTTCACCATATTGGCCAGACTGGTCTCTATCTCTCGACATGAGGTGATCACTGGCCTTGGCCTCCCAAAGTGCCGGAATGAGAGGCATGAGCCACCACACGCGGCGACTCCATTATTTTTAAAATAGAATTTTTCTCCTAGCTCTAAACTTGAGTAGGGTAGGACTTTCACTCCCACTCTTTGTCACTCCAACTCTATCCATTCATAGAAGCAGCCCCATTTTCTATTCTTTCTGCTCAATTAAAAAACTTTTCAGCCAGGCACGGTGGCTCACGCCTGTAATCCCAACACTTTGGGAGGCCAAGGCGGGTGGGTCACGGGGTCAGAAGTTCAAGACCAGCCTGACCAACATGGTGAAACCCTGTCTCTATTGCAAATACAAAAATTAGTTGGGCATGGTGACACATGCCTGTAATCCAAGCTACTCAGGAGGTTGAGGCAGTAAAACTACTTGAACGGGGATCCAGGAGGCAGAGGTTGCAGTGAGCCAGGATTGTGCCACTGCACTCCAGCCTGGGCTACAAAGCAAGACTTCACCTCAAAAGAAAAAATACTTTTCTAAAGCCTCGTTTAATGATTAGACCCAACGAAAGGAAACTACAGAAAAGCTAAAATTATTTCATAAAAAGTTATCATTCAAAGCAAATCATTTATTCCATTAATTTTCCTTTTCCTTTCTGCTTCATGTGTATCTCCAGGAGTTGATTATGTAAGGTTTTTGAGTAGCAGTAGAATTCTCACACTTATATGCCAAAGCTGAAGAGCTACTAAAGTTATACAAGATCTTTGCTGAGAAAACCACCCTACTCCTCCCACAGTAAAATAGCGGATCTTTCTTGTGTACCTCATATGCTTCAGATCTGATAATCTTTCCTTCTGAAATTTGGTCTCTTTTTCAAGGTAGTGAAGGTCTACTGTCAATCCTGCTTGGTCAGACTGACAACTTTCGTATTTCATTACTTTCAAGACTTCATTCAATAACTGAATAACTGTTAAGAGGTTTAATTTTCCAGCCTCATAAACATTTCCTATGTGCAACTAAAAAATCAGGAGGAGAAAAAAGTAGTGAACTATAAGTTGTTCCAATAATAAACTATTACATAAATATATTTAGGCTTTTTATGATTAAAGTTTACCTTAAAAAGGAGAGGAAAAAAAAATCAAATATCCCCAAACATAAAATGACTTAAATTTAATTTTGGTCCAATGAAAACTACTGTGAAAGAACTAACAAGCCCTGCTACATTTTTGTATTATGTAAAAGGTTGAAAACTAGAATAAAAGAAATGTTAGCCAGGCGCAGTGGCTCACGCCTATAAGCCCAGCACTTTCAAAGCCCAAGGAGGGTGGATCACCTGAGGTCAGGAGTTCGAGACCAGCCTGGCCAACATGGTGAAACTTGGTCTCTACTAAAAATACAAAAATTAACCGGGCATGGTGGCCAGTGCCTGTAATCCCAGCTATTCAAGAGGCTGAGACAGAAGAACTGCTTGAACCTGGGAGGTGGAGGCTGCAGTCAGCTGTGATGGCACCACTGCACTCCAGCCTGGGCAACAAAGAGCGAAACTCCATCTCAAAAAAAAACAGAAAAGAAAGAAATGTTAATAGATGGAGAGAAAAATAAAGATTGAGCAGAAAGAACAGGGTTGGTGAAAAGATCATAAATTCCTATTTTAACAGAAGTTACAAGTCAACGACCCCTAAAACCTGTGTCTGTACTTAAACGTGTTTCTTTGGCTTGCACAGTTCTGTATTTTAAAATTATTTAAATTAGTTGCCAATTTTTTTCTTTTTGGGACAGAGTCCCATTCTGTCACTCAGGCTGGGTGCAGTGGCTCGATCTTGGCTCCCTGCAACCTCCAACTCCAGCATTCAAGTAATCCTCCCACCTCAGCCTCCCAAGTAGCTGGGACTATACACATACACCACCATGTCTGGCTAATTTTTGTATTTTAGTAGAGATGGGGTTTCACCATGTTGGCCAAGCTGGTCTCGAACTCCAGACCTCAAGTGATCTGACCACCTCAGCCTCCCTAAGTGTTGCTATTGATTACAGGTGTGAATCACCATGCCCAACTAATTTCCAACATTTTTTAAATCATAGATTTCACACAAAAATTATGGGCCAGGCACAGTGGTTCACATAATCCCAGCACTTTGGGAGGCTGAGGCAGGAGGATTATTTGAGGTCAGGAGTTTGAAACCAGCCTGGCCAACATGGTGAAACCCTGTGTCTACTAAAAATACAAAAATGAGCCAGGCATGGCACTGCATGCCTATAATTCCAGCTACTTGGGAGGCTGAGGCAGGAGAATCACTTGAACCTGGGAGGTGGAGATTTCAGTGAGCTGAGATCTCACACTACACTCCAGCCAGGGCAACAGAGCAAGACTCTGTCACACAAAAAAAATCATGGTAATAATTCTCTTTTTATTTTTTACTGTCTATCTCAGGAAAACACCGTTTTAGGCAGTAATTTTCTCTGAAGACCTCATCACTTCCTACTTTCCCTCTACTGTAACATATAATTACTATTACTCTTCAGAGAGTCACAACAATATTTTATCTTTGCATCTACCCAGTATATAGTAGATGCTTGATGAACTGTGTTTTCTAAGAAAACAAAAAGGTAAGATGTCCAGATAATGTTCCATAAGCAAGTGGAAATAATTGGATAGAGTTTGGATTGACGAGGAGAGACTGTTGAAGTCACAAAATTGGTAAGAAAAATCAAATAAATTTATAATGAGGGAAAGAATAAGAGGGCATTAAAAGAACCATGGAGAACATTATTTTAAAAGTTATGTAGAAAAAAAGGAACCAAGCCGGGCGCAGTGATTCACACCTGTAATCCCAGCACTTTGGGAGGCTGAGGCGGATGGATCACTCGAGGTCAGGAGTTCGAGACCTACCTGGCTAACACAGTGAAATCCCGTCTCTACTTAAAATACAAAAATTAGCCAGGCATGGTGGCACACACCTGTAATCCCAGCTACTTGGAAGGCTTAGGCAGGAGAATGACTTGAACCAAGGAGGGAGAGATTACACTGAGCCAAGGTCATGCCACTGTACTCCAGCCTGGGCAACAGAGTGACTCTGTCTCAAAAAAAAAAGAAAAAAAAGAAACGAGTAAAAAATAGCAGCAATCTGAAAGACTACAGAAAAGCAGAGACACTGAGGTCACAAAGCTAAAGGAAGAAGACTTTACAAGCAACACTTAACAGCATCAAGATAAAACAGAAGCCAGGGGATCGATACTTTTTAAAAGGACATTTGGCAACTATCATCTGCCTACTAGGCAACCTCATACTCTCTACACTGTATGATGCAGTGCTGTACAGGTATGGGGCAATTAATAAAAGTCAATACGTATAAATATACACATCTTTAACAGTATCTCTCTTTATGAAAGTTTTACTAAATATGCTTACAGAAATAAATTCTGAAAGCAGAAGAACATTGCAAGAAAATAAATAACAACAGGGCAGGAGTTTTCTCAAAAGGTTCCTTACTATCAAATGCTTACCTGAAACATTTGTTTCTCAATTTTGTCAAGTAAGAGCCTTGGAATATTAATAGCAACATTAGTTCCATCTAAAGCATATTGGTTAACAAGACTAAGAACCGAACTAACAATTTCTCTCTCTTTTTCCAAAAACGTGAGTGTTTCATTCACTGAAGACCACAAAGACCGAACCTTTGAAAACAGAAACAAAATATTAAAGTCCACACATAATCTATACATATATTTTAAAACTGTAAATATATGTTCACTCTTAGTAACAAATTTCCTAGAATGATTTCTAGTAAGAAAATTAAGTAATTATATTTTAATAGTTTTTAAAAACTGGTATTACTTCCAAAGAGACTTTTAAAAAAATATATCAGGAGAATCGAGCTCACTATAATTTTCAAACAAATCTAAGAATTTTTTTTTTTTTTTAAGAGATGGGGTGTTGCTATGTTGCCCAGGCCAGAATCAATCTCCTAGGCTCAAGCAACCCTCCCACATCAGCCTCCCAAATAGCTGGGACTACAGGCACGCACCACTGCACCCAGCTCCATATCTAAGAAACTTTATACCACCAAGAGACAATTCACATTTTCTTTTTTTCTTTTTTTTTGAGACAGAGTTTCGCTCTTGTTGCCCAGACTGGAGTGCAATGGCGTGATCTCAGCTCAACCACAACCTCCACCTCCCCAGGTTCAAGCCATTCTCTGACCTCAGCCTCCCAAGTAGCTGGGATTACAGGCATGCGCCATCACACGCAGCTAATTTTGTATTTTTAGTAGATACGGGGTTTCTCCTGTTGGTCAGGCTGGTCTTCAACTTCCCACCACAAGCGATCCACCTGCCTCGGCCTCCCAAAGTGCTGGGATTACAGGCATTAGCCACCACACCCAATTAGCATTTTCTTTTTTTTTTTTTTTTTTTTTTTTTTGAGACGGAGTTTCGCTCTTGTTACCCAGGCTGGAGTGCAATGGCGCGATCTCGGCTCACCACAACCTCTGCCTCCTGGGTTCAGGCAGTTCTCCTGCCTCAGCCTCCTGAGTAGCTGGGATTACAGGCATTCACCACCATACCCAGCTAATTTTTTGTATTTTTAGTAGAGACGGGGTTTCACCATGTTGACCAGGATGGTCTCGATCTGTCAACCTCGTGATCCACCCGCCTCGGCCTCCCAAAGTCCTGGGATTACAGGCTCGAGCCACCGCGCCCGGCCGCAGCATTTTCTATATGTGATATGTAATCAGTCTAATGACAATCATTCAGGGAGAAATAATTTTTAAAATTTTTCAAGAGAAAAAAACTACTACATCTCAATTTTAAGTAACTCAGTTTGAGGAAAGTTAAAGTGTGAAAAATTACGCCTCATTAAAAGCAAAAAAATCTTAGGCATACACTAACCTATATTCATTAAAATTTATGTACAAGAACACTTAGGCAGGCACAGAGGCGCATACCTACAATCCCAGCTACTCAAAAGACTGAGGCAGGAGGATCCCTTAAGCCCAGGATCCTTGCAAAAAAAAAAAAAAAAAAAATATATATATATATATATATATATATATATATATATATGTTCATAGAATGTCTATTTGTAATAATGAAAAAGTAGAAACAACCCAAAGGTCCATCTAGAATAAAAAGGGCACATTGGTGCTATATTCATAAAATAGAACACTACACAACAATGAGAATAAACACTACAATTACAAACAACAGCATAGATAAATATCATAAACAATGTTGAGTCAAAGTCAGACACAAAAGAATATATTCTATATAGTCCCATTTATATAAAGTTCAAAAACAGGCAAAACTAATCTTTAGTGTAAGAGATGGACAGTGTTTCCCCATGGGAGGAAACAGTTCAAGGATTCTAGGGTGCTGGTAACATTCTATTTCTTAAACAATATTGATTGCATGAACGTGTTCACTTTGTAAAAATTTGTCAAGATATACACTTTTGATTTACACATTTTTTGGATATATGTTATGCTTTAATCGAATTTACAAAAGAGGGAGGGAGGTGGGGAAATATGATTATTATACACATGTTCTTCCCTGCATGATACAAATACAATATTAAATATCTCTAATTAGTTCACTTTTTTTCTTTCCCATTTTTTTTGAAACAGGGTCTCACTCTGTCACCCAAGCTGGAGTGCAGTGACACAATCTCAGCTCACTGCGACCTCTGCCTCCCAGGTTCAAGTGACTCTCATGCCTCAGCCACCCAAGTAGCTGGGACTACAGGCAAGCGCCCCCAGACCTGGCTATAAGAGTCCGACAGATTCAGCAAACACTGCATATCACAGAATTTAAGAAGATTAAATGTCTCCTTTCAAAAGTTGTCTCACCTTTTGAATTTTTTCTTCTATATTACTGTGGTCATCACAGGGTTCCATTCTAATAAAAATTAAATAATTAGTCATATGAAAAAAATCACATGGTAATTTAATATCCAAAGAGCTAATTAGTCTGCAACCCACCCACCAACAACTACTCCAACAAAAAATAAAATTTAATCTGAAACCAATAATAATTTATTAGAAGAACTAGACTAGAAGTCATAACTATGTTCTATCCTATCATCATCTGACTATTGATATATTATTTTAATTAATGTTTGTGGGACTCTGTTTCCTCACCTGTAAAATGCAAGAGCTAAGTTAGTATCTAAGACAACTTCTAGCTCTAAAAGTCACTTACTTCTTTATTTGGTTTTCCAGTCCTACACATTCAGATCTCAAGTTTCGTACATGCTTAACTGATAATCTGCAAGAAAACACACAAAATGACAACTATAATATCATTACAATTAATTAGTATAGCCCACTTCTCTATTTTCCCTTTGCTTATCTTTGCTCAAGGCCTCTGGGTACAGCCACCAGTAAGCTAAAGGACTCTAGACTCTCTTTAACTATCATACAAGTGATCCAACACACAGGCTCCTACTGAGCTGCACCTAGGATTCATAGGTTAGTGTATCTTCTCTAATTACAATGATGGGGGTTAGTAAGAAGGACTCTGCTCTTATCCTCATCTCACATACCCAGGGGATAAATTTAAATATTCTCTAATACAGTCAGACAACATTTCAATTAATTTCAAAGGATTCTATAGCTTTAGTAACAGACAACAAAGCATTCTACAAAGTTACCCTATCCCTGTATTTTGGGAGGCTGGGGCAGGAAAATTGCTACAGGCCAGGAGTTTAAGACCAGCCTGGTTACAAAGCAAGACCCTGTCTCTACAAAAAAAATTAAAAACGAGCTGGGTGTGGTAGCACAGGCCTATACTCCCAGCTACTCAAAAGCTAAGGTAAGAAGATCACTTGAGCCCAGGAGATCAAGGCTGCAGTAAGCCGTGATTGTGCCACTGCACTCTAGTCTAGCTAAGCAACAGAGTAAGACCCTGTCTCTAAAAAATTTTTTTTAATTAAAAAAAAAGTATATACAACTTATACTTTGAGAGTAACAGCCTTGTCGATTTTAATTCTGTAATACCAATATTTAAACAATATGACACTTAGAAGAAACTCCAAGAAAAAAAGATATGCTAAATAGATGAACCTAAATATAAAACAGATTAAGTGGTTAAAAAAAATTATGGACTAACTACCTGAAAGAATATCTACTTAATGAAATATCCACTGATCAGACTAATAGACATTAAAAGTAATACACTGGCCAGGCTCATACCTATAATCCCAGCACTATGGGAGGCTGACGCAAGCTGATCACCTGAGGTCAGGAGTTTGAGACCAGCCTGGCCAACATGGCAAAATCCCTTCTCTACTAAAAATACAAAAATTATTAGCTAGGCAAGGTGACAGGTGCCTGTAATCCCTGCTACTCAGGGGGCTGAGGCAGGAAAATCACTTGAACCCAGGAGGTGGAGGTTGCAGTGAGCTGAGATCACGACACTGCACTCCAACCTGGGCAACAGAATGAGACTGTCTCAAAAAAAAAAAAAAAAAAGTAATTCACTATGGCAATATGGAAAAATTTACAAAATAAAATATCAAGACAAAAAGGACACAAAATAAACACTACAATTACAACTTTAAAATATATTTCCCTATTTTACAAAGCACATATGAAAAATTAACTTTTTAAACTAAAGTGGGCGGACACAAATGGCTCATGCCTGTAATCCCAGCACTTTGGGAAGCCAAGGCAGGTGGATCGCTTGAGGTCAGGAGTTCGAGACCAGCATGGCCAACATGGCAAAACCCTAATGATACTATAAACAGAAAAAAAAAAATAGCGGGACATGGTAGCAGGTGCCTGTAAACCAAGCTACTCGGGAGGCTGGAGCAGGAGAATCCTCTGAACCCAGAACGTGGAGGTTGCAGTGAGCCAAGATCACACCACTGCACTCAAGCCTGAGTAATGAGCAAGACTCCACCTCAAAACAAATAAATAAACCAACGTGATCTTTTCCTTTTCTCTAAACTTATATTTATAGTGTACCTGAAGTTTTTTTTTTTTTTGAGACGGAGTTTCGCTCTTGTTACCCAGGCTGGAGTACAATGGCACAATCTCGGCTCACTGCAACCTCCGCCTCCCGGGTTCAGGCAATTCTCCTGCCTCAGCCTCCTGAGTAGCTGGGATTACAGGCACACACCACCATGCCCAGCTAATTTTTTGTATTTTTAGTAGAGATGGGGTTTCACCATGTTGACCAGGATGGTCTTGATCTCTTGACCTTGTGATCCACCCGCCTCAGCCTCCCAAAGTGCTGGGATTACAGGCTTGAGCCACCACGCCAGGCCTAGTTTTAATTTTTTTTTTTTTTTTTTTTTTTTGAGACGGAGTTTCACTCTTGTTACCCAGGCTGGAGTGCGATGGCGTGATCTCGGCTCACCGCAACCTCCGCCTCTTGGGTTCAGGCAATTCTCCTGCCTCAGCCTCCTGAGTAGTTGGGGTTACAGGCACATACCACCATGCCCAGTTAATTTTTTGTATTTTTAGTAGAGACGGGGTTTCACCATGTTGACCAGGATGGTCTCGATCTCTTGACCTCGTGATCCACCTGCCTCTGCCTCCCAAAGTGCTGGGATTACAGGCGTGAGCCACCGCGCCCGGCCTTTTAAAAATATTTTATGCCGAAGTTATCTGACTATGTCCAGGCACAGTAGCCCATGCCTGTGATCCCAGCACTTTGGGAAGCTGAGGCAGGTAGACTGCTGGAGCTCCAAAGTTTGAGATCAGCTTGGACAACATGGTGAAACCTCATCTCTACTAAAAATACAAAATTAGCTGGGCACGGTGGCCTGCGCCTGTAATCTCAGCTACTCTGGAGGCTGAGGTGGGAGGATGACTTAAGCCTAGGAAGCAGAGGTTGCGGTGAGCCGACATCACGCCACTGCATTCTAGCCTGGGAGTCTGGGTGACAGAGCCAGATCCCGTGTCAGATAGGAAAAAAAAAGAAAAAGACAGAAAAACAAATAAGCTCACTCATTCAAAAAAAAGAGAGAGAGACCACACACTGTGGCTCACGCCTGTAATATCCCAGCACTTTGGGAGGCCAAGATGGGCAGATTACCTGAGGTCAGGAGTTTGAGACCAGCCTGACCAACGTGGTGAAACCCCATCTCTACAAAAAATACAAAATTAGCAGGCTAGATCATGACACTGCATTCCAGCCTGTGCAGCGAAAGCAAAAGTCCATCTCAAAAAAAAAAAAGAAGTTATCTGACTTTAAAAGGCAAAGATAATTGCCAGGGTTTTGAGGTAGGCATGAATTATTTCTACTGAAGTTATATTAGTGACATTTGTTCAAAAGAAAGAAATTATTTTCTAACTATGAAGGTACTACTTACTGTGCATTTTCCTGATATTTTTGGGTAACACAATCTTCTCTTTGTAAAATTTGTAAAAATCTGCTACGTGCTAAATGGCATCTGGCAATGCATTTGTTCAAGTCCTGTGGTTTTAAGTTAAATGTCTCTGCAAAATGATGAGAAGAATCTACACAGAACACAAATAAGATTATAGAAAACAGGCTGGTCTCATAGTAGCAGGTTATCAGAATTTAACATTAGTATCATTTAAGTTGGTATACAATCTCCCACTAAATTTGATTGACTTTTTTAAAAAAGAAAAGAAAAACACACCTACAAGCTAATAAATACCAAAAATGTTGAACTTTAATATTAAGAAACCAACATCATGTAACTAACAACTCGCCAAAAGCCAGTATACTACTAACATATAACAATACAACTGGCCGGGCGCGGTGGCTCAAGCCTGTAACCCCAGCACTTTGGGAGGCCGAGGCGGGTGGATCACGAGGTAAAGAGATCGAGATCATCCTGGTCAACATGCTGAAACCATGCCTCTACTAAAAATACAAAAAGACATGGTGAAACCATGTCTCTACTAAAAATACAAAAAATTAGCTGGGCATGGTGGCGCGTGCCTGTAATCCCAGCTACTCAGGAGGCTGAGGCAGGAGAATTGCCTGAACCCAGGAGGCGGAGGTTGCAATGAGCAGAGATCACGCCATTGCACTCCAGCCTGGGTAACAAGAGCAAAACTCCGTCTCAAAAAAAAAAAAAAAATACAACTAATGTTTTGTTTTGGTTTTGGGTTGTTTTCTTGAGACAGGGTCTTGCTCTCTTGCCCAGGCTGGAGGGCAGTGGCACAAGCATAGCTCACTGCAGCTTCAACCTTCTGAGTTCAAGGATCCCCTCACCTTGGCCTCCCGAGTAGCTGGGACTACAAGCACATGTCACCATGCCCATCTAGTTCTTTTTTATTATCTTTTGTAGAGACTGATGCTCAAGGTGTTGCCCAGGCGAGTCTTTTTTTTTTTTTTTTTGAGACGGAGTTTCACTCTTGTTACCCAGGCTGGAATGCAATGGCGTGATCTCGGCTCACCACAACCTCTGCCTCCTGGGTTCAGGCAATTCTCCTGTCTCAGCCTCCTGAGTAGCTGGGATTACAGGCACGCACCACCATGCCCAGCTAATTTTTTTGTATTTTTGGATGGTCTCGATCTCTTGACCTTGTGATCCACCCACCTCGGCCTCCCAAGGTGCTGGGATTACAGGTCACCACACCTAGCCTGATACAACTAATGTTAAGAAAAGTAAGATGACTTCTTTTTTTTTTTGCATGGAGTCTTGCTCTGTCACCAGGCTGAAGTGTAGTGGCACGATCTTGGCTCACTGCATCACTGCAAACTCTGCCTCCTGGATTCAAGCAATCCTCCTGCCTCAGCCTCCCGAGTAGCTGGGACTACAGGCATGCCACCAAGCCCAGCTAATTTGTGTATTTTCAGTAGAGATGGGGTTTCACCATGTTGGCCAAGTTGTCTTGAACTCCTGACCTCAGGTGATCCACCCACCTCGGCTTCTAAAAGTAGTGGGATCACAGGCGTGAGCCACAACTCCCAGCCAAAATGACCTTTTTATAAAGTAGGCAACTATAAATGATTTCTAAAGGTGAGTTATTTTATTTTATTTTATTTATTTTTTTGAAACAGAATCTCATTCTGTTGCCCAGGCTGGAATGCAGTGATGCAATCTGAGCTCACTCCAAACTCCGCCTCCCAGGTTCAAACGATTCTCCTGCCTCAGCCACCTGAGTAGCTCGGACTACAGGCGCATGCCATCACACCCAGCTAATTTTTGTATTTTTGGCAGAGATAGGTTTTCACCACGTTAGCCATCTCTTGACCTCATGATCTGCCCACCTTGGCCTTCCAAAGTGCTGCGATTATAGGTGTGAGTCACTGAGCCCAGTCCAAGGTGAGTTATTTTACACACTTAAAAATTTTCAGTCCATCTACCTAAAAAAATTCTTACTATAATCTGAGATATCTATAAATAAATGCAGTATTTATAGATACCTCAAATTACAGTAAGAGCTACTTTGCTTCCAAACAGAATCTTTTAACAAAAGAATAAAGTCAATATAAAAAAGTGGGAGGAGATCACATCATCTCCTTTGCTGCCATCAGTTTACTTTTCCTCCTAGTAAGACCAAAAGGACAAGATAACCAAATAAAACCATTGTTCATTTCATAAGCAATTCTTCACTGTATTACTAATAACCAAAGTAGAACTGAGAACAACCTACCTAAACTTTTCAGTTAGGTTTTTACCTGTGATAAATGTAGTAACTCCTAACAACAAAAATTTGAGTATTTTGAGACAAGGGCACGAGCATCGGATAGTTACAGCCATGCCTTTCTTGGATGTGCAGAAAAGGTTTGGCATTAACGTAGATCGGTGGTGGACAATCCAAAGTGCTGAACAGCCCTACAAGTTTCCTGCTTGATGCCATGCTTTTGAAAAAGAATGGATAGAATGTGCACATGGAATCAGTATTACCCAGGCAAAGAAAGCGTGCAAGATAGAATATGATGATTTCATAGAGTGTTTACTTCGGAGAAAAACGATGAAACGCGTGGATACCATCTGGAGGCAACGGGAAAAACTGATGAAGGAAGGGAAGTACACCCCTCCACCTCACCACACGGGCAAGGGGGACCCTCAGCCCTGAGCAGACATAGCTACTAATATCTGGAGGCCGATTTTCATGTTCTCTGTTCTCCACTGAAAAGGTTGTTTATGGAAAACCTCCTTGTCAAAGTGTGTAAAAATAAAGTATTGCTTCATCCTATTTCTTCTATTAAAAAAAAAAAATTTGCCGGGCGCGGTGGCTCAAGCCTGTAATCCCAGAACTTTGGGAGGCCGAGGCGGGTGGATCACGAGGTCAAGAGATCGAGACCATCCTGGTCAACATGGTGAAACCCCGTCTCTACTAAAAATACAAAAAATTAGCTGGGCATGGTGGCGTGTGCCTGTAATCCCAGCTACTCAGGAGGCTGAGGCAGGAGAATTGCCTGAACCCAGGAGGCGGAGGTTGCGGTGAGCCGAGATCGCGCCATTGCACTCCAGCCTGGGTAACAAGAGCGAAACTCCGCGTCAAAAAAAAAAAAAAATTTGAGTATTCTGAGGCCGGGCGTGGTGGCTCAAGCCCGTAATCCCAACCCTTTGGGAGGCCAAGGCGGGTGGATCATCTGAGGTCAGGAGTTCAAGACCAGCCTGACCAACATGATGAAACCGCATCTCTATTTAAAAAATAAAAATTAATTAAAAATTAATATAAAATTTTTTAAATGGCTGGGCGTGGTGGCTCACGCCTGTAATCTAAGTACTTTGGAAGCCAAGGCAGGTGGATCACCTGAGATCGGGAGTTCAAGACCAGCCTGATCAACATGGTGAAATCCTGTCTTTATTAAAAAAAAAAATAAAGGGCTGGGCACGGTGGCTCAAGCCTGTAATCCCAGCACTTTGGGAGGCCGAGGCGGGTGGATCATGAGGTCGAGAGATCGAGACCATCCTGGTCAACATGGTGAAACCCTGTCTCTACTAAAAATACAAAAAATTAACTGGGCATGGTGGCGCGTGCCTGTAATCCCAGCTACTCGGGAAGCTGAGGAAGGAGAATTGCCTGAGCCCAGGAGGCGGAGGTTGTGGTGAGCCAAGATCGCGCCACTGCACTCCAGCCTGGGTAACAAGAGCTAAACTTCATCTCAAATAAATAAATAAATAAATAAATAAATAAATAAATAAAAATAAATAAAAATTAAAAAAATTTGAGTATTCTGAAAATCAGGGAATTCCACACTGCATTTAACGATGCTTATCCAGGTCCCAGTATTGCCTCAAAGAAACCACCAGAATTTCTAAATATTTAACAGGAAATGAGTTTACTGAATTTAGAAGTTATCTAGAGACTGAACATGTTGACTGGAATTGGTTTAAATCTAGAACATATTTTATATAAAATAGTTTGTATTACATGTAATTTGGGCAGATCATCCACTAGCAGAAAAACTGTAAACATTCTTATATTACATCTATAATACCAGCACTTTGGGAGGCCAAGACAGGAGGATTACTTGAGAGCAAATCAAAACCAACCTGGGCAAAACAGAAAGACCCACCCATCCCATCCATTTAAAAATATATATATATATATTTATTTATTTATTTTTGAGGCTAAGTCTGCTCTATCAACCAGGCTGGAGTGCAGGGGCACAATTTTGGCTCACTGCAACCTCCCTCTCCCATGTTCACGCAATTCTCATGCCTCAGCCTCCCAAGTAGCTGGGATTACTGGCACTCATCACCATACCTGGGTAATTTTTGTATTTTTTAGTAGAAACAGGATTTCATCATGTTGGCCAGGCTGGTCTCAAACTCCTCACCTCAAGTGATCTGTCTGCCTCGACCTCACAAAGTGCTGGAATTACAGGCATGGAGCTACCACATCCAGTCAAAAAAAATTTTTTTTTTTAATTACAAATTGCTCCTAAACATGAAACAATTTTCAACCTCACTAATAAGAGAAATACAAATTAAAACTATACTGAGATTCCACTGTAACCTATCAAACTGAAGAGATAAAAATGTCTGATTATTTACTTGGTATGTTCTCAGGAGTTATGGGTAAAAGAAAAAAATAAAATAAATAAATAAATAAAAATGTCTGATTACATACTATGTTAATGAGCCTTTAGGAAAACAGATACTATCCATACACTAGTAATAAAAGTATCCATTCTTGCTGGGCACAGTGGCTGACACCTATAATCGCAGCACTTTACAAGGGCAAGGCAGGAAGAGTGCCTGATCACAGGAGTTCAAGACCAGCCTGGGAAATATGGTGTGACCCCTGTATTAAAAAAAAAAAAAAATTTAAAGAAAATGTTTCCCAACCCTTGTATTAGAACATGATAAAATGGCCAGGTGCAGTGGCTCATGCCTATAATCCCAACACTTTGGGAGGCCAAAGTGGGCAGACCACGAGGTCAGGAGATCTCAGATCATCCTGGCTAACACGGTGAAACCCTGTCTCTACTAAAAATATAAAAAATTAGCGGAGCATGGTGGCAGGCGCCTATACTCCCAGCTACTCAGGAGGCTGAGACAGGAGAATCACTTGAACCCGGGAAGCAGAGTTTGCAGTGAGCCAAGACGGTGCCACTCCAGCCTGGGCAAGAGAGCAAGACTCATCTCAAAAAATAATAATAAAATAAATTAATAGTAACTATGTTCGGCCGGGCGCGGTGGCTCAAGCCTGTAATCCCAGCACTTTGGGAGGCCGAGGCGGGTGGATCACGAGGTCGAGAGATCAAGACCAACCATGGTCAACATGGTGAAACCCCGTCTCTACTAAAAATACAGAAAATTAGCTGGGCATGGTGGTGCGTGCCTATAATCCCAGCTACTCAGGAGGCTGAGGCAGGAGAATTGCCTGAACCCAGGAGGTGGAGGTTGCGGTGAGCCGAGATCGCGCCATTGCACTCCAGCCTGGGTAACAAGAGCGAACTCTGTCTCAAAAAAAAAAAAAAAAAAAAAAAGTAACTATGTTCATTATGAGAAGATTGCAAAGTCCAGTTCCAGTAGAATATTAACAGTTTCCAGCCGGGCGCGGTGGCTCAAGCCTGTAATCCCAGCACTTTGGGAGGCCGAGGCGGGTGGATCACGAGGTCAAGAGATCGAGACCATCCTGTTCAACATGGTGAAACCCCGTCTCTACTAAAGGTGCAAAAAATTAACTGGGCATGGTGGCGTGTGCCTGTAATCCCAGCTACTTAGGAGGCTGAGGCAGGAGAATTGCCTGAGCCCAGGAGGCGGAGGTTGCGGTGAGCCGAGATCGCCCCATTGCACTCCAGCCTGAGTAACAAGAGCGAAACTCCGTCTCAAAAAAAAAAAAGGCCGGGCGTGGTGGCTCAAGCCTGTAATCCCAGAACTTTGGGAGGCCGAGGCGGGTGGATCACAAGGTCAAGAGATCGAGACCATCCTGGTCAACATGCTGAAACCCCGTCTCTACTAAAAATATAAAAAATTAGCTGGGCATGGTGGCACGTGCCTGTAATACCAGCTACTCAGGAGGCTGAGGCAGGAGAATTGCCTGAACCCGGGAGGCAGAGGTTGCGGTGAGCCGAAATCACGCCATTGCACTCCAGCCTGGGTAACAAGAGTGAAACTCCTCCTCAAAAAAAAAAAAAAAAAAAAAAAAAAGTTTCCTACTTGGGGTACATTAATGTTTTAACTTACTTTGCTTTTACTAAAATGTCTTCATGATTTAAAAATTGGAAAGAATAAAAATTTAAGAATCAAAACAAAAGAAACTTTTATAAATTGAACTTACTTTTAGAACTGGATTTAATATATTTCATTGCAACAAATCTTGCAAAATGATACATCAGATGAATAAACTTAGGACCACCAGGAGAAAGAAACAGTGAACCAACAACTTGAGGAAAGCTACTTCCACATTCACCCTATGAAGAAAAGAAATAAGATGATTTGAAGATATTAAGAGTAGCTCTAGGCCGGGCGCGGTGGCTCAAGCCTGTAATCCCAGCACTTTGGGAGGCCGAGACGGGTGGATCACAAGGTCAAGAGATCGAGACCATTCTGCTCAACATGGTGAAACCCCGTCTCTACTAAAAATACAAAAAATTAGCTGGGCATGGTGGCGCGTGCCTGTAATCTCAGCTACGCAGGAGGCTGAGGCAGGAGAATTGCCTGAACCCAGGAGGCGGAGGTTGCGGTGAGCCGAGATCGCGCCATTGCACTCCAGCCTGGGTAACGAGAGCGAAACTCCGTCTCAAAAAAAAAATAAAAAAAACAGTAGCTCTTACATTTACATCACACTATTATCACACTATTTTTTTAAGGGTGGGACAATCTTGCAGTAGAAGCCCCACATTTTCATGAGCACTACGCTGTAGGTTGCCATGGGGCTCCCCAGTACCTCTTCATAGCAGTGGCTTGGACATATTCAACTCTGTAGCAGAGTGCAAAGCAATCCAAGGGGGTAGGGCCCCTAGCCCACTGTCTTCTCATCATACTTTTTTTTTTTTTGCCAAGGCTAGAGTGCAATGGTTCGATCTTGGCTCACCAAAACCTTTCTCCCAGGTTCAAGCAATTCTCCTGCCTTCCTCCCCAGTAGCTGGGTATACAGGCATGTACCACAATGCCTGGCTAAAGTTGTATTTTTAGTAGGGACAGGGTTTCACCATGTTAGTAAGGCTGGTCTTGAACTCCTGACCTCCAGTGATCTGCCCTCCTCGGCCTTCCAAAGTGCTGGGCTTACAAGGTGTGAGCCACCACGCCCGGCCAGTCATCATACTATTTTTGAAGCATAAAAGAATTTGATCAGGGCTGGGTGCAGTGCCTCATGCCTGTAATCCCAGCATTTTGGGAGGCCGAAGCAGATGGATCACTAGAGGTCAGGAGTTCAAGACCAGCCTGACCAACATGGTGAAACCCAATCTCTACTAAATATACAAAAATAATCTGGGTATAGCGTTATGTGGCTGTAATTTCTTTTTTTAGAAAAAGAGCTGGGAAAGTACTTGTCTCCTTTACTGAATATCTGCAGGAGGCACCTCTGCAATGACCAGCTACTTGGGAGGCTGAGGTAGGAGAATCCCTCAAACCTGAGAGACAGACACTATAGTGAGCCAAGATTGCACCATTGCACTCTAGCCTGGGCGACAGAACAAGACTCCATCTCAGAAATAATAATAAAGAATTTGATCAGGATTATTCTGTTTAAACCACAAGTTAAATGTTTTGGCTTTTCTAAACCCTAAGTGGACCTGGTCAGAAAAAACAACTATAACAATATACCGGGCGCAGTGGCTCAAGCCTGTAATCCCAGCACTTTGGGAGGCCGAGGCGGGTGGATCACGAGGTCAAGAGATCGAGACCATCCTAGTCAACATAGTGAAACCCCGTCTCTACTAAAAATACAAAAAATTAGCTGGGCATGGTGGCGTGTGCCTGTAATCCCAGCTACTCAGGAGGCTGAGGCAGGAGAATTGCCTGAACCCAGGAGGCGGAGGTTGCGGTGAGCTGAGATCGCGCCATTGCACTCCAGCCTGGGTAACAAGAGGGAAACTCCGCCTCAAAAAAAAAAAAAAAAACAATATAGACAATCATTGATACTACCTAGGGAAACAAACTATAATAATACATGGTTGGTTGAAAAAGTTTTCTTTAAACAGAAACTGTGCTCTAAACGCTCAAGAACTCTAAAACCTACTTTCAGTGCACCTGGCCAGCAAAGCTGGTTTCTTCAAAATACATAGATTCCCAACCAAAAACCATCAAAGAAGACTACTCTAACTAATATTTCCTTGCTTATACTGTTAGCATTAAAGCATTAAAAAGATTTCTAAAAAGTTAAAGAGTTAAAGTCGTTTTTAACTTCTTTTTTTTTTTTTTTTTTTTTTTTTGAGACGGAGTTTCACTCTTGTTACCCAGGCTGGAGTGCAATGGCGCGATCTCAGCTCACTGCAACCTCCGCCTCCTGGGCTCAGGCAATTCTCCTGCCTCAGCCTCCTAAGTAGCTGGGATTACAGGCACGCACCACCACGCCCAGCTAGTTTTTTGCATTTTTTAGTAGAGACGGGGTTGCACCATGTTGACTAGGATGGTCTCGATCTCTTGACCTCCTGATCCACCCGCCTGGGCCTCCCAAAGTGCTGGGATTACAGGCTTGAGCCACCGCGCCCGGCCCAGTTTTTAACTTCGTAAAGTCTTTATCTTCTAACAAAAAGAATACTTACAGAAATCCTTTTTATCCATTCACAGCAATGTTTTCGGAATTCAGTATCACTTTTTTGGTCAAATGGGGGCCAACAAAATCTGGAAAACAAAAATAAAGCATTAGGATTATGCACAACAATAGCAAAAAAAAAGCCAATCTCAGCAAAATTTGTTTTTTGTTTTTGTTTTTTTTTTAGAAAAAGAGCTGGGAAAGTACTTGTCTCCTTTACTGAATATCTGCAGGAGGCACCTCTGCAATGACCAGGCAGCAGAGAAGAAAGCAGGCAGGTCATGGTGGGTAGGGGAGCATGGTGCAGGAGATGCCCACCCTCATTTCCAGTCCTCGAAAAATTGCTTGAAGATGGGAGTCTCACTCACGGCCCTGGGGCAGAATCTCCACCTGAGTGGTCAGGGCATACCACATGTTCGAGGTGAAGCCCTCAGCCACTTGCAGGGCTGCCTGCCACTCCTCATTCGCTTTTCGTCCCTTCCAGATATAGATCTTGCCACAGAGCCCACTGTCCAGGACAAAGCAGTCATCAGACATCAGCAGTTCGGGGGCAAAGGGGCTGGAGTCAGCCACCTTCGTCAGGTTCATCTGTCCAGTGGCATCAGAGACCTTATACAGAGCCATGGCCTGGGCATTTGTCTGGTCAGCTGTGAGGTCTTCCTCGGGGTTGCCCTCCTTGAGAGAAGGCTTGGATCATCTCATCAGGCTCTTCCCCAACAGTGACAGTCTTCACCTGGGCTCTGCCCTGTCGCTCACTGTCCTGGATGGCCAGGGCCAGGTCTCTCGCCTTGCTGCATTCCAGGATGTTGGACTTTCCACCACACCAGGCAAAGATGTTCTGGCCCAGGTCCAGGATGAAGCAGTCCCACATGTTGAAGCTGTCCCAGCTCAGTGCCCCCTCGGTGGCATGGATGTTCTTCTCCCCTTCACCTGGTAGAGTTTCTTGACAGCAGCTGGGGCTCCTGAGGAGGTCTTGTGAAATGCTGACTCCACACCACCTTCCTGGTACTTGAGGCCCTGTGGGAAGTAGCTCATGAAGAGACTGGACCCACTGCCCTGCACCTCACGGTGCTACACAGGCCGCTCTCCCAGCAGTGTGTTGAGATGCACAGCCAGCACAGCACAGGACCCCTGCTCATGCCAGGATGACTGCTGGCCTATCCACAGATGCAGATGGGAAACCTCCTCTGGGCCAGTGTACAGCAGTAAGTAGAAGTCCCCCGAGGAGAAGAAGACACCCTGGTTCTCTCGTGCCACAGGCACTGGCTTCAGCTTCTCCACCCTCCACACATGCAGGCCTGAATCCTGCACTGAGGCTGAAAATGGAGAGCCACTCTGGGGAATGACTGCGTACATGCTGTTTTCAGATCTGCCAAGGCCTTGATCCCTTCAGCAAATTTTTTAAAACTCAAACTTATTTCCCATACCATAAATATCAACATGTGGCCAGGAGCAGTGGCTCACCCGAGATCACTTGAGGCCAGGAGTTTGAGACCAGTCTGGCCAACACGGAAAAATCCCATCTCTACTAAAAATACAAAAATTAGCTAGGCATAGTGGTACGCACCTCTAGCCTCAGCTACTTGGAAGGCTAAGGCACGAGCATTGCCTGAACCCAGCAGGTGGAGGCTGCAGTGGGTCAAGATGGCACCACTGCACTCCAGCCTTGGTGACAGACTGAGACCCTGTCTCAAAAGAAAAAAAATTAAAGCAAAATGAATTAAAGCTAACATTCTTAGATAACAGATACAGAGATACCAACCTGTGAGAAATTATTATTATTTTTTTGAGATGGGAGTCTTGCACTGTCTCCCAGGCTGGAGTCCATCTGCTCACTGAAAGTTCTGCCTCTCAGGTTCAAGTGATTATCCTGCCTCAGCCTCCCAAGTAGCTGGGATTACAGGTGCCCACCAACATGCCTAGCTAATTTTTTGTATTTTTAGTAGAGATGGGGTTTCACCATGTTGGCCAGCCTGATCTCAAACTCCTGACCTAAAATATTCTAGCCACCACAGCCTCCCAAAATGCTGGGATTACAGGCATGAGCCACCACATCTGGCTGAATTTTTTTATTTATAAATATCTATAGGACTGAGTTGTGTTTCATACAAATAACTAAAATGGATTAAATGAAAGAATGAACAGCTATTAAAATTGCTGAAAATTAGCTAAACACAACAAACTCAATGGATCCACTGGACTAGTGCATAAATATAATATTAAAAAAATAGTAAATTAAGCCTGGAAAGAAACAGTAATTTGCCAGAGAGAAACATAAACAGATACATTTGAAGAGAAGAGAAGAATTGGCATGAAATATTATGACTCCTAGAGATAATCTTTATCATACTGTGGGTGCTACTGTTTTGTGGCTAAACAACAAGACAGAAAAACATGAAAAAGAGAAGTTTTGCTACAATTTTGGTAAAAAATATTAGGATTTAAAATTTACCTTTTGCTTTCCTTTCACATTCAGTTTTTTCAAAATTTTTATTCTGAGAAATAACTATTTAAGGCCTCATACTTTTTCTATAATTATATTCAGTATTCCCAGAAAAAAAATGAGCATACATAGGGAACAAAAAGACTAAAAAGCTAGAATGTCAATAGTGATACACTCTGGCTGATGGGTTTAGAAACAACTTTTACATTCTTATTTACTTTTTTTTTTTTTTTTTTAAAGACGGTGTTTCACCATGTTGACCAGGCTTGTCTCAAACTCCTGACCTCAGGTGATCCACCTGCCTCGGCCTCCCAAAGTGCTAGAATTACAGGTGTGAGCCACCGCGCCTGGCCAATTTTTACATTTTTCTATACTTTCTGAATTACTTAAAATGAGCCATAGTGTTGATAATCAGGGAAAAAACTAAAAATCTATTTTTATTTGGACAGAAGAAATGCTATACCTTAATAATAGGTCATTCCAAAAAATAATCCAAATACACCTATTCTCTTGCATACTCAGAACTTCAAATAAAAGCAAAATATTCAAAACAGATTATCAAAAATGAAAATAATGCCCCAAGCAATAGATCTACTTGTTGATTTTCAATATAAAAGCTTGATGGCACAATATAAATATCAAAATAAATTTGAATACTTTTTTAGATAGAAGAAACACAAATCACATGTATGCAAATTAACTGAGAACTGAGACTACAGGTAGTGGGTTTTTTTTTTTTTTTTTTTTTTTTTTTGAGACAGAGTTTCGCTCTTGTTACCCAGGCTGGAGTGCAATGGCGCGATCTCGGCTCACCGCAACCTCCGCCTCCTGGGTTCAGGCAATTCTCCTGCCTCAGTCTCCTGAGTAGCTGGGATTACAGGCACGTGCCACCATGCCCAGCTAATTTTTTGTATTTTTAGTAGAGACGGGGTTTCACTATGTTGACCAGGTTGGTCTCGATCTCTCGACCTCGTGATCCACCCGCCTCGGCCTCCCAAAGTGCTGGGATTACAGGCTTGAGCCACCGCGCCCGGCCGGTAGTGGGTTTTTACATGTTTATCTCCTTCTTAAACCATTTAATATTCAACAGCATATAACGATAGGGTAAATATAACAAGAATGATTTTTGCCTACAGCAATTGATGATTTAATATATATGTCACTGAAAAAAAAATAAGGATTTACAGAGACTCGAATAGACAAAACAACACTGCCCAGAGGCAAAGTAATAAGGTGTAGAGTACTGAACAAAAAAATAAGGCAAAATCAAGTTCATACAGATTGTTAAGTTGTTTTGCAACAATAATCTGCTTAATTATTAAGACCATGAAGAATGTTAAGAATTATATAAAATTAAAACTATGTTATTCATAAAACACACAATGATTTTAAGATATGTACCAAAGAAAAAAAACACCCAGATTTATAAAGATTAAGCATTAAATGTGTAAGACTAAATCTGAATTTTGTAATATTCATTCAAAACAATGGTCAAAGGCCAAGCTGAAATTCTGGCTTATATTAAAACGCAGTCCATTTTCAAATTTGGAAAGAAACTTAAGAAAATGAAATTATTTTTCCTTACTTGAAAACTTCTTTGGTGAGAGACTGGTCCAGTATTTGAAACAAAAAATAAGAAACTATATGAAAGGCATCACGGTTCAGCTTGTCAAACATGTTCCTAGTGGTTAAAAATGAAACAGAAGTAGGAAAAGAAAAAGAAAATAGTTAACAAACTAAACATCATCAAAAGCTGAGTTCTTACGGAGTTTGACACAAATTAATGTTTTAATTCTCTTCAGGAAGACAAGGCAAATTAATTTTTCTTATTCATGTAGATGTTATAACCAGTTAAAAACATACAAGCTTTTGTTTTCTAATTCCGAAAATGAAAATTCAATAGAAGACTGGCAGAACTTGCTTTAATGAAAACACTCTACAGAAAAGGAAGGAAAATCTAATTTGAGAGAGAATCATGCCCTATAATATAATACGAACCTACATTTACTAAATAACAGTAAATAATTAATATTTATTAAGAGTTTCCGGGCCGGGCTAGGTGGCTCACGCCTGTAATCCCAGCACTTTGGGAGGCAGAGGCAGGTGGATCACGAGGTCAAGAGATCGAGACCATCCTGGTCAACATGGTGAAACCCCGTCTCTACTAAAAATACAAAAAATTAGCTGGGCATGGTGGCGCGTGCCTGTAATCCCAGCTACTCAGGAGGCTGAGGCAGAAGAATTGTCTGAACCCAGGAGGCGGAGGTTGCAGTGAGCCGAGATCGCGCCATTGCACTCCAGCCTGGGTACCAGAGTGAAACTCTGTCTCAAAAAGAAAAAAAAAAAAAAAAAAGAGAAAAGTAATTCTGTCTTCCAGAAAGATTGATCATATTTCAAAAATCCCCCCACCTTTTTAAGCCGGGCGCGGTGGCTCAAGCCTGTAATCCCAGCACTTTGGGAGGCCGAGGCGGGTGGATCACGAGGTCGTGAGATCGAGACCATCCTGTTCAACATGGTGAAACCCCGTCTCTACTAAAAATACAAAAATTAGCTGGGTATGGTGGCGCGTGCCTGTAATCCGAGCTACTCAGGAAGCTGAGGCAGGAGAATTGCCTGAACCCAGGCGGCGGAGGTTGCGGTGAGCCGAGATCGCGCCATTGCACTCCAGCCTGGGTAACAAGAGCGAAACTCTGTCTCAAAAAAAAAAAAAAAAATTAGCTGGGCATTAGACGGAGTTTCGCTCTTGTTACCCAGGCTGGAGTGCAATGGCGCGATCTCGGCTCACCGCAACCTCCGCCGCCTGGGTTCAGGCAATTCTCCTGCCTCAGCCTCCCAAGTAGCTGGGATTACAGGCACGCCCCACCATGCCCGGCTAATTTTTTGTAGTTTTAGTAGAGACGGGGTTTCACCATGTTGACCAGGATGGTCTCGATCTCCTGACCTTGTAATCCACCCCTCGGCCTCCCAAAGTGCTGGGATTACAGGCTTGAGCCACCGCGCCCGTTTTAAAGATGAGGTTTCACCATGATGGCCAGGCTGGTCTTGAACTCCCGACCTCAGGTGATCCACCCACCTCGGCCTCCCAAAGTGCTAGGATTACAGGCGTGAGCCATGGAGCCCAGCCACACTGCATTTCAATAGAAGAAAAGGCTGGCCGACTGGTGGCACCTCTTGATTCACCTTCCTATAATATAGCAGGCGTGGTATAGGGGAACTCTCTCCAGAAGACATTGTTTTTACTTGAACAAGATCAAACCCCTAGCCCACTCCTCCACCTGGAGACCAGAACCCTTTCACATGTAAATTAAACCCAGGACCCTTTCATATGTGATTTCTAAAGGTGTAAACCCAAGATCTTTTTTTTTTTTCAGACGAAGTTTTGCCCTTGTTGCCCAGGCCGGAATGAAATGGCACCATCTCAGCTCACCGCAACCTCTGCCTCTCAGGTTAAAGCAATTCTCCTACCTCAGCGTCCGAAGACGCTGGGACTACAGGTGCGTACCACCACACCCAGCTGATTTTTGTATTTTTAGTAGAGACGGGGTTTCACCATGTTGACCAGGATGGTCTCAATCTCCTGACCTCGTGATCCGCCCGCAAAGGCCTCCCAAAGTGCTGGGATTGCGGGCATGAGCCACTGCACCTGGCCCCAAGACCCTTTCATTTGTTATTTCTAAAACTGTAAACCCAAAACTCTTTCGCTTGTAATTTCTAAGCCTGTAAACCTAAGATGCTTTCATGTGTAATATCCGGAGTGTAAGCCTATATAAAGGCAGAATTTCTCTTTGTTAGGGAGCTCCCGGCCATTTGGACAAAACATAAAGCCTTGCTCCCGGGCAGTAATAATAATACCCCTTCCTTTCTAGTAATAATAAAACCCCTTCCCTTCTAGTTCGGTGTCCAAAAGACCTGTTTCTCTCGGCCGCTCCTGCTTCAAGTTCCACCCTAGATAGCTGCAAAGGCCTTCTTCCCCTTCTATCCATTCTCTATAAGGCAACCATATGATTTTTCCAAAATGCAAACCATTGCTGGGTCACATGTTAAGTGTATGTTTAACTTTTAAGAAAAGTAGTCATACCACTACAGGGTCATAGAAACAAAAACTCATACCCTGCAAACCAAAGAGAATACATACAAATAAAATAAAAGTGAATAAAAAATAATGGTTTTTGTAGGAAAAGATGGTCAGCGGCAGACCTGTGTTACTTACAGTTAAATGATAACAAGCTTGCTTTGCCTTTTATACACTGAGATTTGTGTCATGGATCAAACATTGAAGTAAGAAAACTCCAAACTGCAGTCAAGCGGTAATGGGAGGCCTATAGTAATGACCATCTGAGAGCGCTTTATAACCAAGGAACCCAGTGGTTGCAAAGCAGTGAAAACTGCTTTGGTCCTAGGATGTCTTCCCAACATAGGGTCTGCGCAAGGGTCTCGTAAAGTGGGGCTTGTGCAAGAACTCTAGGAAGGAATGCAAACTCTGCTCACAAGACTCAGGAGGGTCTTTGCAGATGGGAGCTTGCGAAGCTGGAAAGCCTTGCAGGGCAGAGAACACTGGAATGCCACAGGCTCAGCCTGTGTTCTCAGAATATGGAGTAATTCTGATTGCTCTGTGTCCACAAAACTCGGGAGTTAAAAGCCCCTTGATGTACTGTGTGTGTCAGACCTTATGGTGCCTTATCCACTGTGGCTCTTCGCAGATGCACCTGGATAGACAACAGGTGGTAAAACTCAGTGTCCTTAGTTAGCATTTCTTAGAAGAACCACATTTGCTATTGAATGCTGCATGTTCTCCCCCTAACCATCTTCCTTCTCAATGCCACCCCTACCACAGCCTGCAAGATTAACAAGATAATGCACCTAATAAAAGCCCAAAGCTCAGTGCCCTCGCCATTCATTCTACAAGAGACTGTGTTGGCCCCCTGGACCCAAGCTGTCAAATTCTACTCTTGTCTGTGTCTTATTTCTTTTCTCACTCCCTCATGGCCACTGAGACTCAGGGCACCTGTATACAGGGTTAGGCTGGTTCCCAACAGGTTTTTTTTCATTTTTAAGAGACCAGATCTTGCCCTGTTATCCAGGCTGGAATGCAGTGGTACAATCATAGCTCACTGTAGCCTCAAACTCCTGGGCTCAAGCAATCCTCCCACCTTGCCCTCCCAAAGCAGTAGGATAACAGGTGTGAACCACCATGCCCAGCCTAATTGTTTTTTTAAGAGACAGAGTCTCACTAAGTTGCCCAGGCTGGTCTCAAACTTCTGGCCAACAGCAATTTCCCACCTCAGCTTTCTGAGTAGCTGGATTTACAAGTGCACTGAGCAATTTTTAAAGTACATTTGGCAGGGTACAATGGCTCATGCCTGTAATCCCAGCACTTTGGGTGGCTGAGGTAGGCAGAGCATGAGGTCAAGAGTTCGAGACCAGCCTGACCAACATGGTGAAAC
Source organism: Saimiri boliviensis (assembly GCF_048565385.1). NCBI lineage: Eukaryota > Metazoa > Chordata > Mammalia > Primates > Cebidae > Saimiri > Saimiri boliviensis. The sequence continues at coordinate 172,253,074 of NC_133450.1, forward strand.
CCCGTCTCTACTAAAAATACAAAAATTAGCCTGGCGTGGTGGCACATGCCTGTAGTCCCAGCCACTCAGGAGGCTGAGGTGGGAGGATCGCTTGAGCCCAGGAGTTCTGGGCTGTAGTGCACTATGCTGATTGGTGTCCGCATTAAGTTCAGCATCAATACGGTGACCTCCCGGAGAGGGGGACCACCAGGATACCTAAGGAGGGGTGAACCAGCCCAGGTCAGAAATGGAGCAAGTCAAAACTCCCGTGCTGATCACTAGTGGGATCGCACCTGTAAATAGCAACTGCACTCCAGGCTAGGCAACATAGCAAGACCCCTGTCTCTAAAAAAAAAATACAAAAATTAGCCAGCCGTGGTGGCAGGCACCTGTAATCCCAGCTACTCAGGAGGCTGAGGCAGAAGTATCACTTGAACCCAGGAGGCGGAGGTTGTAGCGAGCTGAGATCGAGACACTGCACTCTAGCCTAGGCGACACAGCGAGACTCCGTCTCAAAAAAAGGAAAAAGAAAACAGATGAATGGATAAAGAAATTGTGGCATATACGAGATCGCGCCATTGCACTCCAGCCTGGGTAACAAGAGCGAAACTCCGTCTCAAAAAAAAAAAAAAAAAAAGAAAAAAAAAAGAAATTGTGGCATATATACACAATGGAACATTATTCAGCCACACAAAAAGAAGAAAATCCTGTCATCTGCATCAATGTGGATGGAACTGGAGGTTATTATCTTAAGTGAAATAAGCCAGGCATGGAACGACAAATACAACATGTTCTCACATGTGACAGCAAAAAAAGTGGACCTCATGGAGGTAGAGTAGAATGGTGGTTAACACAGTTTAGGAAAGGAAGAGGAGAGAGGGAGGGATGAAGAGAAGCTGATTAATGGGCACAAAAATACAGTTAGAAGGAATAAGTTCTAGTGTTCAATAGTGCTGAAATGAAATTATAGTTAATAATAATTTATTGTAGGTTGGGCACGGTGGCTCAAGCCTGTAATCCCAGCACTTTGGGTTTACACGAGGTGGATCACGAGGTCAAGAGATTGAGACCATCCTGGTCAACATGGTGAAACCCCGTCTCTACTAAAAACACAAAAAATTAGCTAGGCATGGTGGTGCATGCCTGTAATCCCAGCTACTCAGGAGGCTGAGGCGGGAGAATTGCCTGAACCCAGGAGGCGGAGGTTGCGGTGAGCCGAGATCGCGCCATTGCACTCCAGCCTGGGTAACAAGAGCGAAACTCCGTCTCAAAAAAAAAAAAAAACAATAATTTATTGTATATCTTAAAATAGCTAGAAGAGAACTGTAATGTTTCCAACACAAAGGAAAAATAAATGTCTGAGGGAATGGCTATCCCAGTTACCCTGATCTGATTCTTTTTTTTTTTTTTTTTGAGACAGTTTCACTTTTGTTGCCCAAGCTGCAGTGCAATGGCACTATACCAGCTCACCCCAACTGCTGCCTCCCAGGTTCAAGGATTCTCCTGCCTCAGCCTCCTGAGCAGCTGGGATTACAGGCATGTGTCACCACACTGGGCTAATTTTGTATTTTTAGTAGAGATGCGGTTTCTCCATGTTGGTCTGGCTGGTCTCAAACTCCAGACCTCCAGTTATCTGCCCACCCTGGCCTCCAAGAGTGCTGGGATTATAGACATGCACCACCATGCCCAGCCTCTGATTCTTACACATTGTTTAATTTTATCAAAATATCAAAAATTTTATATCCCAAAAATAGGTACAGCTAGAATACATCAATAAGAGAAAACAGGCCAGGCTCAGTGGCTTATATCTGTAATTCCAGCACTTGGAGTGGCCAAGGCAGGGGGATCACTTGAGGCCAGGAGCTCAAGACCAGCCTGGACAACACGCCGACCCCAGGCATAGTGCCATGGCCTGCAGTCCCAGCTACTCAGTAGGCTGAAGTGGGAGGATCACCTGAGCCCAGGAGTTGGAGGATGCAGTGAGCTGTGATCACACAACTGCACTCCAGCCTGGGTGACTGAGAGAGACCCTCTCCCCACCCCAAAAAAAAAAGAAATTCCGGGTGCAGTGGCTCACATCTGTAATCCCAGCACTTCAGAAGACCGAAGCAGAAGGACTGCCTGAGCCCAGGAATGTTGAGAACAGTCTGGGCAGCATGGTTAGCTGCTATCTCTAAAATGAGAACTTTTTTTTTTTTTTTTTTGAGACGGAGTTTTGCTCTTGTTACCCAGGCTGGAGTGCAATGGCATAATCTCGGCTCACCGCAACCTCCGCCTCCTGGGTTCAGGCAATTCTCCTGACTCAGCCTCCTGAGTAGCTGGGATTACAGGCACGCGCCACCAGGCCCAGATAATTTTTTGTATTTTTAGTCGAGACGGCGTTTCACCATGTTGACCAGGATGATCTCCATCTCTTGACCTCGTGATCCACCCGCCTCGGCTTCCCAAAATGCTGGGATTACAGGCGTTAGCCACTGCGCCCGGCCACGATAACATATTTTTTAAGGAAAAAATAAAGAAAAAACAAAATGATGGCGGATCCCTCCCAATAACACACTGAAAAGGACTCTAAAGACACAGGGGTAGCTGGGCGCAGTGGCGGGGGCCTGTAATCCCAGTTACTCGGGAGGCTGAGGCAGGAGAATTGCTTGAACCCCGGAGGTGGAGGTTGCAGTGAGCTGAGATCAGCCTGGGCAACAGAGCCAGATTCCGTATCCAAAAACAATAACAAAAACAAACAGCTACTAGAAGAACTGAAATTATATAATTTACAAAAGTCAAACAGATTGAGGAGAATAGAAGACGGCCAATGTATATATTCCAAATTCCTCTTGGCCTACAGTAAGAATGACTAAATAGAGATACTGGCTGAAGTTCATAAAACACAGAAATATAAACAAGAGTCCTTTTCAGTGGGTTACTGGGAGGGATCCATAACCTTAACAAAAGTGGAAAAAGCAGTAAAGGGGCTTTTACTTTCCATACTTTTCATTAAAAGGGTATTAGTTTTTAATATCCTTCCCTATTGTTTTATGCTAAGTCTAGCACGCCTTACTTTCCTAATTCAAAAAGTAAAAACCATAAAGTTAAAGGTGTTAGTACTGTGGTTTCCATGCTCTTCCACTACCAGGCGCCATCCCTCCACCGCCACCCCTCCACCAGCGTGGCCGAGCGAAGCTGCCCCTCCAGCTTTGCACTCAGCCCATCTGCTGACTTCCGCACTCCCCAGCAGAGCGCTTTCGGCACTCTTCCATTATTTAGTGTCTGTCTCTGCCACCAGGCTGGCAGCAACTGGGAGTAGGAGCTTTGCAGCCAGTTTCTGGCACAGAGTAACCGCTCAACCAACTGTGATGAATCAACCTCGGGGGTCTACAAAAGGGCGAGTCCCCCGGCGTCCCCCGGCTCAGCCTCCCTCGCCCCGCCGGCCCCGGCCTCCTTACACTCCGAGGTGCGTGTGCGACACGATCTTTCCGCAAGCAATGGTGGCCGGGCCTGGTTCGAAGCCGAGCGCCTGCAGATACATCCAGAGATGCTCCTTCTCGAAAGCGGTGACCGCGGCCGAGCTCATCCTCGCGTTAGGCACGCTGGCGGCAAAGAAAGAAAGCGGCAAGCCCAGGGGACTTGGAGAGCCCTCAGGATCCCTCCCTACGGTCAGCCTGAGGCCGCGGCGGCCCTTCCTTTGCCACCGCCTGCTCCTTTCGCGCCCGGAGCCATTTCGCCTCAAAGGGCCTTACAGCCTCCGTGAAATTGAGCTTCTAACGGTAGCGCGGCCACAACCGCCTCATCGAAACCGCCACAAACCGAGACTCCCGCCCTTAAGGAAGAGCAGTGTGCGCCGGCGCCGCCAGGCTTCCGAGGAAGGAGGGACTTCCCGGGAGGACTATATCTCCCGCCATGCAGTGCGCTCTTCTCTCCTCTCTTCCGGTCATGCCCAGCCCAGAAACTACACGACCCACAGGACATTGCGCAGCCAGCGAATTGTTCTGCGCTTGCGTAACCGCTGTTGTGCCCAGATCCCCGGGCTTTCGGGTTTCTGATTGTTGTTGTGTGGGGTCCATCCTAGTTGTTACGTCACATAAAAACCATAAATGGGCCGGGCGCGGTGGCTCAAGCCTGTAATCCCAGCACTTTGGGAGGCCGAGGCGGGTGGATCACGAGGTCGAGAGATCGAGACCAACCTGGTCAACATGGTGAAACCCCGTCTCTACTAAAAATACAAAAAATTAGCTGGGCATGGTGGTGCGTGCCTATAATCCCAGCTACTCAGGAGGCTGAGGCAGGAGAATTGCCTGAACCCAGGAGGCGGAGGTTGCGGTCAGCCGAGATCGCGCCATTGCACTCCAGCTTGGGTAACAAGAGCGAAACTCCGTCTCAAAAAAAAAAAAAAAACCATAAATGGAGCACAGTGCCTCGTTGTAGAGAAAAGGCACTGGTTCCATCCTCAACTATGCTCACTGTGACTCTGATCAAGTCACGTAATCTCTGAGCCTCATTCTGTCATTAGCAAAATCTATGCCCTCAAATGCTAGATGTTCCTTTTCCTGCTCTAAATGAAATCTGGTCTCTACTCCCCCTACAGTCTTTTTTTCTTTTTTTCGTTTTTCTTTTTTTTTAGACGGAGTTTTGCTCTTGTTGCCCAGATTGGAGTGCAGTGGTGCGATCTCGGCTCACTACAACCTCTGCCTCCCTGATTCAAGCGATTACTCTGCCTCAGCCTCCCTAGTAGCTGGAAATACAGGCGTCTGCCACCACGCCTGGCTAATTTTTTGTATTTTTAATAGAAACGGGGTTTCACCATCTTGGCCGGGCTGGTCTCAAACTCCTGACCCCAGGTGATCCAACCGCTTCGGCATCCCAAAGTGCTGGGATTACAGGCATGAGTCACTGCCTTCAGCAGCCTGCAGTCCTCTTAATTGACAGCTGTTGCCTACCACAAACCCCACAGACAACAGGGCCTGGAAGTGGATTGGGTAACCTGCTTAAGACTCATTGCTACCTCTGGCAATTATTGCCTCCTGCCTCACTATAACCACCTTTAAAAAAAGAGACAGTCAGAGGAGGGGGGCTGGGGAGGGGAGGAGAGAGAGAGAGAGAGAAAGAGAGAGAGGGAGAGAGAGAGACCTACCATGTTGCCCAGGCTGGGCTTGAGCTCCTAGGCTCAAGCGATCTGCCCACCTTGGCCACCCAAGGCATAAGCCACCGTGCCGAACCTAAAACCTCCTTTTGAAGTTTATGCTATCACCCATAGCTCTTCATTGTGGAGATCTTTGACTCCTTTCTGGTGGTGCATGCCTGTAATCCAGCTACTCAGGAGGCTGAGGTAGGAAAATCACTTGACCCTGGAAGGTTCAGTCTAGGTGACAGAGCAAGACCCTTTTCAAAGCAAAAGAACAAGGCCGGGCACGGTGGCTCACTCCTGTAATCCCAACACTTTGGGAGGCCGAGGCGGGTGGATCACGAGGTCAAGAGATCGAGACCATCCTGGTCAACATGGTGAAACCCTGTCTCTACCAAAAATACAAAAAATTAGCTGGGCATGGTGGCGCGTGCCCGTAATCCCAGCTACTCAGGAGGCTGAGGCAGGAGAATTGCCCGAACCCAGGAGGCGGAGGTTGCGGTGAGCCGAGATCGCGCCATTGCACTCCAGCCTGGGTAACAAGAGCGAAACTCCACCTCAAAAAATAAAAAAGAAGAACAACAACAACAAAATCTGACTCTTGTCGACAAAAAGAGTCAAACTCTGGGGGCCGGGCGTGGTGGCTCAAGCCTGTAATCCCAGCACTTTGGGAGGCCGAGGCGGGTGGATCACAAGGTCAAGAGAACGAGACCATCCTGGTCAACATGGTGAAACCCCGTCTCTACTAAAAACACAAAAAAGTAGCTAGGCATGGTGGCATATGCCTGTAATCCCAGCCACTCAGGAGGCTGAGGCAGGAGAATTGCCTGAACCCAGGAGGCGGAGGTTGCGGTGAGCCGAGATCGCGCCATTGCACTCCAGCCTGGGTAACAAGAGCGAGACTCTGTCTCAAAAAAAAAAAAAAACGAGTCAAACTCTGTAAAATTGTTGTCCGAAAAAAGAGAGTCCTGATGAGACCCAAAGAGAAAGTTCTTGGATCTTGTGCAGAAAATAATTTGAGGTGAGTCACAGAGCACAATGAAGGAAGTGAGTTTATTGGAAACTACTCTGTTGAAGAGCAGAGCAACCTCAGAAAGCAGGGGAAGGAACACACTGTCCTTTGTTAGTGTCTCTACTTACAAGAAACTATAAGGAGCTGTAATTAAACTTGCAACATGCAGATGTGCTCACTAAAGGTAGGGCTATTGTGCTTTCAGAGACCATGAATCTCTCAACAGAAGCTTGCTCTTTCATGTCCTCTTTAAGTAAAGTGGGCTGCTCCTTAGAACATCTGGACATTCTGCAGGCTTGATGGGAGATATCCTGTATGGCCATAAATATTCTGTAATTATAATTGGTGGTCAGTTTAGAATGTGGCTATTTTTAGACCATAGGTGTTAATTTTATAGGAGCCTTGTAAGTGCCTCGGCCTTCCAAGTAGCTGGGATTACAAGCATGCACCACCGTGCCCACCTAATTTTTGTATTTTTGGTAGAGACAGGGTTTCACCATGTTGACCACAATGGTCTGGAATTCTGGACCTCAGGTAATCTTTCTGCCTCAGCCTCCCAAAATGCTGGGATTATAAGCGTGAGGCACTGCACCCAGCCAGCTTCTTTACAGATGTAGATTTCCCCCCATAACCGATGGCTTTGCAGGCACATTTCAAAATATACCAAAGAAACATATTTTCGGAAAAAAAAAAATTTATTTCCTTCTTTATCTGTCATGTGATATTATGTCAGAGTCAGGTTGGAAAGTAAGCTGGGTTATATAGGGTTAAACAAAATCCATCTGATGAGATTTTTATAGTTTATAGGACGTGACTCCTTAAGTTTGGTAGTTAGGAATTTGGGCCAGAAAGAAAAAAGGTCAGAGTTTAGTCCTCACTCACTAGGCCTCATTCTAAGAAGATTTGGCAGCTAGGCACGGTGGCTCATACCCGTAATCCCAGCGCTTTAGGAGGCCATGGCAGGAGGACCATTTAAGGCCGGGAATTCCAGACTAGCCTGGAATCCTCCCACCTCAGCCTCCCAAGTAGCTGGGATTATAGGCACCCACCAGACCTGGCTAATGTTTGCATTTTTTAATTTTTTTTTTATTTTTGTTTTGAGGCAGAGTTTCGCTCTTGTTACCCAGGCTGGAGTGCAATGGCGCGATCTCGGCTCACCGCAACCTCCGCCTCCTGGGTTCAGGCAATTCTCCTGTCTCAGCCTCCTGAGTAGCTGGGATTACAGGCACACACCACCATGCCCAGCTAACTTTTTGTATTTTTAGTAGAGACGAGGTTTCACCTTGCTGACCAGGATGGTCTCGATCTCTCGACCTCGTGATCCACCCGCCTCGGCCTCCCAAAGTGCTGGGATTACAGGCTTGAGCCACTGCGCCTGGCCACATTTTTTTTTTTTTTAAGATGGGGTTTCTCGCCGGGCGCGGTGGCTCAAGCCTGTAATCCCAGCACTTTGGGAGGCCGAGGCGGGTGGATCACGAGGTCGAGAGATCGAGACCATCCTGGTCAACATGGTGAAACCCCGTCTCTACTAAAAATACAAAAAGTTAGCTGGGCATGGTGGTGTGTGCCTGTAATCCCAGCTACTCAGGAGGCTGAGACAGGAGAATTGCCTGAACCCAGGAGGCGGAGGTTGCGGTGAGCCGAGATCGCGCCATTGCACTCCAGCCTGGGTAACAAGAGCGAAACTCCAAACTCCGTCTCAACAAAAAAAAAAAAAAAAAAAAAAAAGATGGGGTTTCTCCATGTTAGTCAGGCTGATCTCAAACTCCTGACCTCAGGTGATCCACCCACCTTGGCCTCCCAAAGTGCTGGGATTACAGGTGTAAGCCACCTCACCCAGCCTAATGTTTGTGTTTTTAGTAGAGGCAGGGTTTCACTATGTTGGCCAGGGTGGTCTGGAACTCCTGATCTCAAGTGATCCACCTGCCTTGGCCTCCCAAAGTACTAGAATTACAGATGTGAGTCACCATGCCCAGCCTAATTTTTTAAGGTTTTTTTGTTGTTGTTGCTGTAGAGAGAAGGTCTTACTATATTGCCCAGGCTGGTCTGGAACTCCTGGGCTCAAGTGATCCTCCCACCTTAGCCTCCCAAACTGCTGGAATTATAAGTGTGAGCCACTGCCCCAGATTGCTTCTACAATTCACTCCCTTAACTAATACTTTATTTATTTATTTATTTATTTATTTTGAGATGGAGTCTCACCCTGTTACCGAGACTGGAGTGCAGTGACGCGAACTGGGTTCACTGCAACCTCCACCCCCTGGGGTTCAAGCGAGTCTCCTGCCTCAGCCTCCTGAGTAGCTGGGATTACAGGCCTGCACCACCACAGCCTGGCTAATTTTTTTTTCTTTTCTTTTTTTTATTATATTTTTAGTATAGAGTGTTTCACCATGTTGAAGGCTGGTGTCAAATCCCTGACCTCAAGCGATCCACTAGCCTTGGCCTCCCAAAGTGCTGCTGAGATTACAGGCAACTAATACTTAATGCTGCTCTGTCCCAGGCACTGCTCTAAGCTTTTCACAAATGTTAATTATCTAAGCTTCATAGCAAACCTAGCACTATTCCTGTTTTACAGATTTAAAAAATGAGGTGCAGAGAAATTAAGTAAGCTGCTCACAATCACACAGTAACTGGCAGAGTCAGATTAGAACCCAGAGGCTGAGCCCTTACCAGGCATGATATGTTTCCTCCCAGTTGACCTGCTTTTGGTCACATGCCCACCACTGGGCTAAGGGAAAGCAAAAACCTTGACCACTATCCTCACTGAGACCCTCAAAAGAAGCATGAATGAATCATGGGAGACCAAAAGACAACAAATGTGCACTATACCAGTGGAAAAAAAAACTCATGAAGTCAAGATTATGCAGCCCAGTTTTTATTATAAGTATTTCAGCAATTAAACTTTAAATAATTATATTAAAGGATATATGACACAGAACTATGATCTCTCACAAAAGTTTAGATCAGTGTTTTATTGCAATTAAGATCAATGTAGCCAAAAAATAGATGAACACTCTTCAAAGCCACAGGAATAAAAACAGGAAGTTCACTCTAATATGAATTGTGTATTCAACCAAAAGGGTTTTGTTTTTTTTTTTTTTTTGAGACTGAGTTTCCCTCTTGTTACCCAGGCTGGAGTGCAATGGCGCGATCTCGGCTCACTGCAACCTCCACCTCCTGGGTTCAGGCAATTCTCCTGCCTCAGCCTCCTGAGTAGCTGGGATTACAGGCAAGCGCCACCATGCCCAGCTAATTTTTTGTATTTTTAGTAGAGACGGGGTTTCACCATGTTGACCAGGATGGTCTGGATCTCTTGACCTCGTGATCCACCCGCCTCGGCCTCCCAAAGTGCTGGGATTACAGGCTTGAGCCACGGAGCCCGGCCTTTTTTTTTTTTTGAGACAGAATCTTGCTCTGTCACCCAGGCTGGAGTGCAGTGGTGCGATCTGAGCTCACTGCAACTGCTGCCTCCGGGGTTCAAGCAATTCTCCTGTCTCAGCCTCCCGAGTAGCTGGGATTACAGGCGTGTGCCACGCACCTGGCTATTTTTTCTGTAATTTTTAGTTGAGACAGGTTTTATCATCTTGGACAGGCTGGTCTTAAACTCCTGACCTTGTGATCCACCTGCCTGGGCCTCCCAAACTGCTGGGATTACAGGCAGGAGCCACTGCCCTTGGCCTAGGGGTATTTTGTTGTTTTGTTAATTATCACCATTTTGCCATGAGGGGACAAAGCCATTAGCATGTGAATGATTTGATCTGTTCTCCTCTTCCAAAGCTATAATATCTGGAATTTCGTCAGTCTCAGATGTCAAGTCTATGGTGGTGAAATCAAACACCTGTAAAAGAAGAATCTCAGATATTGAAACAAACACTGATGAAGTGAGTTGTCAGGTCCATGTGAGCTCACGGAGACTTTAGTGCATGTAGATGAACCTTGCTTTGTCCATAGCTGTGCTTTTTGTTTTTGTTTTTGTTTTTAAGACAGAGTTTCGCTCTTGTTACCCAGGCTGGAGTGCAATGGCGCGATCTCGGCTCACCGCAACCTCCGTCTCCTAGGTTCAGGCAATTCTCCTGCCTCAGCCTCCCGAGTAGCTGGGACTACAGGCGTGCGCCACCATGGCCAGCTAATTTTTGTATTTTTAGTAGAGACGGTGTTTCAGCACATTGACCAGGATGGCACTCGATCAAAGTGCTGGGATTATAGGCGTGAGCCACTGCACCTGGCCAGCTGTGCTTTTTGAAAAGATGTTTGTGGTCTTATTCCCGCAATTCCCTCAGATTATAAAAGTACTAAGGAGATCTTTTATTTTATTTTATTTTATTTTTTATTTTTTAAAAAAGACAGGGTTTCACCATGTTGGTCAGGCTGGTCTTGAACTCCCGACCTCAGGTGATCCGCCCACCTTGGCCTCCAAAGTGCTTAGATTACAGGCGTGAGCCACCATGCCTGGCCTAAGGAGATCTTTTAAAAAGGAAACTAACTAGTGGTGGAAACTAGTCAATGAAGGCTTTTTAAAAAATACCAGATATAAAGCATTTCTCATTATTCAACTATTAATCTGTTACCTTCTTAAAAACAGTAATCCCGAGCCGGGCACGGTGGCTCACGCCTGTAATCCCAGCACTTTGGGAGGCCGAGGCGGGTGGATCACGAGGTCAAGAGACCATCATGGTCAACATGGTGAAACCCCGTCTCTACTAAAAATACAAAAAATAAGCTGGGCATGGTGGCGTGTGCCTGTAATCCCAGCTACTCAGGAGGCTGAGGCAGGAGAATTGCCTGAACCAGGAGGCGGAGGTTGCGGTGAGCCGAGATTGCGCCATTGCACTCCAGCCTGGGTAACAAGAGCAAAACTCCGTCTCAAAAGTAAATAAATAAATAAAATAGGCCGGGCGCGGTGGCTCAAGCCTGTAATCCCAGCACTTTGGGAGGCCGAGGCGGGTGGATCACGAGGTCGAGAGATCGAGACCAACCTGGTCAACATGGTGAAACCCCGTCTCTACTAAAAATACAAAAAATTAGCTGGGCATGGTGGCGCGTGCCTATAATCCCAGCTACTCAGGAGGCTGAGGCAGGAGAATTGCCTGAACCCAGGAAGCGGAGGTTGCGGTGAGCCGAGATCGTGCCATTGCACTCCAGCCTGGGTAACAAGAGCGAAACTCCGTCTCAAAAAAAAAAATAAATAAATAAATAAATAAATAAATAAATAAATAAATAAAATAAAATAAAATAAAAAACTGTAACCCCCCCACTTTTCCATAAACAAGGGTCTAGGGAAATGTCTAGCAACTGAGGAAACAAAAGGTATTTGTATGGTTCAAACAGCCATCACAAAACCCTACCTCTTCTCTGCACAGGAAAGCCTTTAGGGACAAAGAATCTTACTTTATATACCATTTCCATAAGCTAAGTAATGTTTCTTAGCAAACAACAGATTAAAACAAGAACATTAATAACATGCAATGTATTACTAAAGGCTATAATCAGAGGAAAAATAGCAAACAACAAAAAACATCCCACAAAAAAACAGACAGAAGGGAATAAGGGATTTGGGGAGTTATTAAGGTTGTTTTTGTTTGTTTGTTTGTTTGTTTTTTGAGATGGAGTCTCGCTCTGTCCGCCAGGTTGGAGTGCAGTGGTGTAATCTCTGCTCAGTGCAACCTCTGCCTCCTAGGTTCAAGCAACTGTCCTGACTCAGCCTCTAAAGTAACTGGGATTACAGGCATGCACTGCTACCATGCCCAGCTAGAGGCATGCACTGCCACCTGCGCCACTGTGGTGGTGCAGGCCTGTGATCCCAGCTACTTGTATTTCTTAGTAGAGATGGGTTTCACCATGTTGGCCAAGCTAGTCTTGAACTCCTGACCTCAAGTGATCCACCTGCCTTGGCTTCCCAAAGTGCTGGGATTACAGGCGTGAGCCACCACACCCATCCTGGAGTTATTGTTTAATGGATACAGAATTTGTGCTTAAGATGAATATAATGGCAATGGTTGTATAACACTGTGAATATGCTTAATCCCACAGAATTATACACTTAAAAATGGAAAATCTGACATTGGATTTTTGTTTTATTTTATTGAGATGGAGTCTTACTGTCACCCAGGCTACAGTGCAGTGGTATGAATTTGGCTCACTACAACCTCCACCTCCCAGATTCAAGTGATTCTCCTTCCCCAGCCACCCAAGTATCTGAGATTACAGGCATGGGCCACCACACTCAGATAATTTTTGTGTTTTTAGTAGAGGTGGGATTTCATCATGTTGGCCAGGCTGGTTTTGAACTCCTGACCTCAGGTGATCTGCCCACCTTGGCCTCCCAAAGTGCTGAGATTACAGGCATGAGTTACCATGGCTGGCCAGCTCTACTATCTTTTATATGGCACTCTCAAATGGCACTTTCATAAAACCTGTACCAAGCGAAAAACCTAGAACGTATATTCTGTATCAAGACTAGGCTCCCTTTTGAGATTTAAAGCCTTTCGTTATATCTCACATTATATCTATAATCTGCAGGCCCAGTTTAAGCAAAAGAAGAATCCCAGGCAATTCTGTCTACCTCCCACCGCAAACATTTTTCTTTCAACTGTCTTCCTATCATTTCACTTAGTCATCTTACTGACAATCTTAACAATTTCCTTTTTTTTTTCTTTGACACTGAGTCTTGCTCTGTCACCCAGGCTGAAGTGCAGTGGTGCGATCTTGGCTCACTGCAACCTTCGCCTCCCAGGTTCAAGCAATTCTCATGTCTAAGTAGCTTGAATTACAGGAGCTGACCTCGAGCCCTGAGCCCTGTATCTTACGTATCTCATGTAAATCAAATTTTAGTTTTTCCCTTGTCACTTTATTAATTGCTGTTTTTTTTTCCCCCCGCAGCCTTATACTCCTGGGCTCAAGCAATCTTCCTGTCCCAGCCACCTGAGTAACTGAGACGATAGGCATGTACCACCAGGCCCAGTTTCGTTAGCTCTTTAATACCTATAACTGCCTTATCAAAGTGGATACATTTTCATAACCATTAGCTGATATTATATACTCACACCTGAACTGCCAAATTAAAGATACTATATGTCACGGTCCTACAGATGATGTCCTCATGCCTCTAGTGCAAATTAGAAAAACACATCCCCATCCGAAACACTCACATCCATCTGTTGTGGCAACGTTAACTTAATAGATGAGAAAACTAAGGCTCACAGGTTAATGGCCAGTGTGTCATGTTTCTTTGCATTTCTGCATAGGACAAACTACAAAGACTATATTATTATTACAGGCAAAGGGAAAAACATTCTTTTTTTTTTTGAGACGGAGTTTCACTCTTGTTCCCCAGGCTGGAGTGCAATGGCACGATCTTGGCTCACCGCAACCTCCGCCTCCTGGGTTCAAGCAATTCTCCTGCCTCAGCCTCCTGAGTAGCTGGGATTACAGGCACGTGCCACCATGCCCAGCTAATTTTTTGTATTTTTAGCAGAGACGGGGTTTCACCATGTTGACCAGGATGGTCTCGATCTCTCGACCTCGTGATCCACCCGCCTCGGCCTCCCAAAGTGCTGGGATTACAGGCTTGAGCCACCGCGCCCGGCCGGAAAAACATTCTTGAACACCTCCTCAGGCACACCATGCCAGGCTTCATGCAGTCCCATGTGTACGAACCTACCATGGTTAGATACTGTGTTAGCCTTAGTATTTTCCCTCAAAACAACTGTTTTCTGTAGGAAAAAAGTCTATAAAATGAAAATTTTCTGCCAGTTTATGCAACAATGAAGCTGCAAGATATGAGAAAACAGGCTGGATTCAGTGGCTCAGGCCTGGAATCCCAGCACTTTGGCAGGCTGAGGTGGATGGATCACTTGAGCTCAGGAGTTCAAGACCAGCTTGGACAATGTGGTGAAACACCAACTTTACGAAAACAGAAAAATTAGCCAGGTGTGGTTGTGCATGCCTGTGGTCCCAGATACTCAGGACACTGAGGTGGAAGAATTGCTTGAGCCTGGAAGGCAAAGGTTGCAGTGAGCCAATCGTACCACTCCACTCCAGCCCATCTCAAAAAAAAAAAAAAATCACAAAAAACCACCACAAATCCTGAGACATGTTGACAAATGAACGAAATGCATGTAGGCACAAACTTGAAACACAAAGACAGCAAAACCATGACCAATGTGCACAGCTCATGGCAAAAAGCAAGGGCTGCTGGTGTTCTTCTAGAAGCTAAGAATGGTCTACATTTTATTCTGTCCCTGCTCAGGAAGAGCTTTGAGACCTGCCTCCTTTTCATAAGCTATTCAGTAAGCACTACAACTCTTCTTTTTTTAAAAATCTGTACTATCTTAAGTAACACACTATATACTCTTTTTTTTTTTTTTTTTTTTAAGACGGGGTTTCACCATGTTGGTCAGGCTGGTCTTGAACTCCCAACTTCAGGTGATCCGCCCGCCTTGGCCTCCAAAGTGCTTGGATTACAGGCGTGAGCCACTACGCCTGGCCCTATATACTCTTATAATGGGGAAACACAAAGGTAAATGTTCAAAATAAGAAAGCATGTGTGTAACTATAGCTTATGAATTTTCCAGTCAACTGGAATAAACTGCGAAATACCAGTCCTGGCAGTTTTGAGGCACAAAGGGGCAGGGTGATTTGGACTAAGAAAAAAAAAATTTAGTCAGGTGCAATAGCTGACAGCTGTAATCCCAGCACTTTGGGAGGCTGAGGCAGGCAGATCACCTGAGGTCAGGAGTTTGAGACCAGCCTGGCCAACATGGTGATTCCTCGTCTCTACTAAAAATACAAATACTAGCAGGGCATGGTGGCGCACACCTGTAATTGCAGCTACTTGAAAGGCTGAGGCAAGAGAATGGCTTGAGCTGGGAGGCAGAGGTCACAGTGAGCTGAGACTGTACCATTGCACTCCAGCCTGAGAAACAGAGGGAGACTCTACCTCAAAAAAAAAAAAAAAAAAAGAGAAAAAAAAGAAAAGAAAAAAGAAAGAAAATTTAAGAGGCAGAGGCTTTAGAAAATGCCAGTCACTGGGAACAGGGAGGCAAGTGAGTGAATAGACTCTGTCCTGGAAACCCATAAATCACAAAAGTCCATCCTTCCCAAAACCAGAAGCTCCTTATCTGCAAAACAAATTAAAGAGCACCTTCAAGTATCCCAGGGAGTTCCTACCCTCCAACTCAGCTCACCTGTTTACTAATTTCTGGAGTTGCACTGAGGAGAAAAATTTTATACCTTGACAAAAAAAAATTTTTTTTTTGGCCGGGCGCGGTGGCTCAAGCCTGTAATCCCAGCACTTTGGGAGGCCGAGGCGGGTGGATCACAAGGTCAAGAGATCGAGACCGTCCTGTCAATATGGTGAAACCCCGTCTCTACTAAAAATACAAAAAAAAAAAAGTAGCTGGGCATGGTGGCACATGCCTGTAATCCGAGCTACTCAGGAGGCTGAGGCAGGAGAATTGCCTGAACCCAGGAGGCGGAGGTTGCGGTGAACCGAGATCGCGCCATTGCACTCCAGCCTGGGTAATAAGAGCGAAACTCTGCCTCAAAAAAAAAAAAAAAAAAAAAATTTTTTTTGTCAAGTTATAAAATTTTATAAAAGTTATAAAACCACACCCAGCTAATTTTCGTGGATTTTTTTATTTTATTTTTTTTTTTTTTGGAGACAGAGTCTTACTGTGTCGCCCAGGCTGGAGTGCAATGGCACATCTTGGCTCACTGCCACCTCCACCTCCTGGGTTCAAACGATTCTCCTGCCTCAGCCTCCTGAGTAGCTAAGATTACAGGTGCCAGCCACCATGCCCAGTTAATTTTTGTATTTTTAGTAGAGATGGGGTTTCACCATGTTGGCCAGGCTGGTCTCAAACTCCCGACTTCATGATCCACCCGCCTCAGCTTCCCAAAGTGCTGGGATTACAGGTATGAGCCACCACACCCAGCCTAATTTTTGTGTTTTTAGTAGAGACCGGGTTTCACCATGTTGCCAGGCTGGTCTCAAACTCCGGACCTCAGGTGATCCGTCCACCTCAGCCTCCCAAAGTGCTGGGATTACAGGCATAAGCCAATGTGCCTGGCCAACAAAAATCTTGAATAGATTCATTCACACCAAAGGAGCATGTAAAGTTATGTGCTGCTTCTTTGTTTCATGGAAAGGGGTGAACCAGGATAGAAAGAGACAAATTACAGGGGGATTAGTCTTTTCACTTGCAGTTAGTCTCACATGGTTTTCTAGAAGCATCTCCCCCAAAAAAAAATTGAGGTTAGTGACTTTCTCTCAAAATGAAAATGCAATAAGTTAAGTCCAGCTCAGGCTGGACACTGAAGAATCTCCCTTTTAGGGCTCGCACTTTATAAACTGGTTCCCTGGCAAGAAATGCCCAATGCCTTTACATGACACTGATGAAAACAATCACTCGCTTCCTTTCAGTTCTGATTCTTTCTCAGTGAGGTAGTCAGACACGACTAGGTCCTTTTACTGGTTTAAAAACCCACTCACATGGGCCCAGTAACTTGGCAAACAGAGAGCAACTGTCACCTAGCAAAATTTGAATATGCACATTACTTTTTCATTTGTGTTAAATCTGTTATCAAGCATCCCATTTTTTTTTTTTTTTTTGAGACGGAGTTTCGCTCTTGTTACCCAGGCTGGAGTACAATGGCGCGATCTCGGCTCACCGCAACCTCCGCCTCCTGGGTTCAGGCAATTCTCCTGCCTCAGCCTCCTGAGTAGCTGGGATTACAGGCACGTGCCACCATGCCCAGCTAATTTTTTGTATTTTTAGTAGAGACGGGGTTTCACCATGTTGACCAGGATGGTCTCGATCTCTCGACCTTGTGATCCACCCGCCTCGGCCTCCCAAAGTGCCGGGATTACAGGCTTGAGCCACCGCGCCCGGCCTAGCATCCCATTTTTAACATTAGCCTTCCAATGTTCTCACTCTGCCAAATTCCACCGTAGGCCAATTGAAATTCACGTATGTTTAATAACTCTGTCATGCAGGTTAAGCAACGCACAAAGCACATGGAACAAACAGCATGTAACTGGTCTATCCTGCAGTGACTTTTATTGAATTCAAGGGCAGTTTTCCTATTTGAGAAATAAAAAACTAAAATCAAGTTGTACAAGCAATCATCATGAGATAAACCAGTAAAGAGGCCTGCTCAGATCATACCAGAACAGACACCAGTTTCTACCCCAGCCCACATGAAGATGTTTTTATTCAATACAAACAGTAACAGAGGCAACACACTGGCCACAGAATGAGAACATAAAATGCACTAGAATTTTTTATGAGTTCTGGCTAGGCTTTGGCAAGCCTGTTATTCTTTTCTTACCAGGTAAACAGAAATCATCTGCTAATGCCAGAAACATTAAAGCTCTTAATTCAACTGGAAGTAATATAATTGAGGGCCTTTTTACTAGCTACTTGCTTCCCAATTTAGCAGGTTGTCTAGCAGGTTAATTTCAACAAAAGGTGTCAGCTGGCTGGCCACATCATGCACTGGTGACGGGCAGGTTTAATGAGTTTTGTGCTCAGATTGCTGGGCCTCCTGGCTGCTCTTGTCCATCTCTGCACCTTGGTCCTGAGCATTCTGAGACTCAGTCATTTGAGAATAAAAGGGACCTACCAGCCAGTTGAGGGGCGTGTTGTTAACAAAATAATCCATCACATCATCTAAAGATTCCTTCATTTTCTGCAGCTGCCCCTTGCTAGAAGTGAGGAGGCTGTCAGACACTTCCTTAAAGGAGGCAGCATTGCGGAACACTGAGTAGATGTCGCTGGCCATCACCCCTATGTGCTTGGCCTGATCTTGGATGTTCTGTGGTAAGCCTTGGATGTTGGACAGGAGGGTGTGGCACGTGGTCTGGAGCTGCTGAGTCAGGTTTCGGGCAATAGCAAGAGTACGTGACTCGATGTGCTAAAAATAAAACTTAAAATTAGCAGTGGATCCAACAGTGCTATGTATAAGGTTCAATGAAAGTAAGCTGGTTATGTGTCTACCACATATGTGGATTTTTTGGCTTTTAAAAATCCTCATTACAGTGCTGAGTGCAGCGGTATTATTCACATTTCATAGATAAGAATACAAGCTTAGAGTTTAAGTGGATGGCTTCAGTTAACAACCGGAAAACAGCTGGGTGGGAATTCAAACTAGTGCCTAAGTCTCCAAAGTTCATCATCTTAAACTGAAGAAACATATTAGTAGGTGACACCCAAAAGAATGGAAAAATATTTCTTATTAGTAGTGTAATATATATATATTACACTATTTTATATATATATATATATATTCATATTCCCTGTTTGTAGTTTAATATATATGTAAAATGGCAAGATATGAACGAACAGTTTAATACTGACTTCAGAGCTTTTGAGACACAAAGAACCACTTTCTAGGTCTATAAGACCTTCTTTTTTGAGATAGGGTCTTAGTCTGTCACCCAGGCTGGATGGCAGTGGCATAATCATGGCCCACTGCAGCCCCAACCTCACGGGCTTAGGTGATCCTCCCACCTCAGCCTCCCGAGCCAACTAGGACTACAGGTGCACACCACCAAGCCCTGCTAATTTTTGTATTTTTTGTAAAGATGGGGTTTCACCATTGACCAGACTGATCCTGAACTCCTGGGCTCAAGTGATCTGCCTGCCCTGGCCTCCCAAAGTGCTGGGATTACAAGTGTGAGCTATTGTGCTCAGCTAAGATGCTATGTCTTCTGCCTGAAACATTAATACCCTTATTGCTCCTTTGCCTAGTTTATTCACCAATTAGTTCTCAGCTTACCATTCATCTCTTCCAGAAAGCCAAGTGACTCACCCACCCTGACTCCAAGCCTGCCTCAGATAGTCATCCCATAAATTTTCACAGTGCCTGTATTTTTGAGATGGAGTTTCACTTTGTCACCCAGGCAGGAGTGCAGTGGCATGATCTCAGCTCACTGCAACCTCCACCTCCAGAGTTCAAGTGATTCTCCTGCCTCAGCCTCCCAAGTAGCTGGGACTACAGAAGCACACCACTATGCCTGGCTAATTTTGTATTTTTAGTAGAGATGAGATTTCTCCATGTTGGCCAGGCTAGTCTTTAACTCCTGACCTTAGGTGATTCACCGGCCTTGGCCTCCCAAAGTTCTGAGATTTCAGGTGTGAGCCACCACACCCGGCCAATAGTGCCTATTTTTATGCTGTTAAAAAACAACAGAACTTGGCTACTCTGAGCATACTGCCTATGGGGTAGCCCTCTTCTGCAAGGAACAGTTAAAAAAAAAAAGGCACAATAGGACAGCATGGCTGGCTGTATCCCCTGTTAGTCTGTACCCATTATAAGGGCAAGGCCTATGTTTGGTTGTATCTCACTTGGGGCATATGTATATTCACAGATTGTTAAATAAAATTACTCCCTGCGTAGTTTTGCTTTTCTGCCACATAACTAGCCACCTATGTACAAAGTATTGTTCAACCTTTTGATAGAGTATTCTAAGACAGAGTATGGAAAAATTGAAACGAAAAGTTTGGTAAGAACTTTGGAAACTAGCGAATGACTGTCCCAGTCATCTTACCTCAGCACAGTGGGACTCATCAGTATCATCATACCCAATGCTCCTTTTCCACTCCACCCATGAGAGGTAGAGTTTATCCTGAGCATCCTGAATTTTCTGATTGGCATTATGCACATTCTTCCTGGCAAATTCAATCTAGACACATTGAAACAAGACAAAGAAACACACAGGTCAGACATTCATGTTAGTCTGTTTGCAGATACATGATGTAAATCAGGCAACATAAAAACTAAGAATTTCCTGGAGCTGAATGAGATCTATCCCTGCTATCATTGTTATTTATTATCAATATGTGTAAGTTAACCAAGCAGTAGTAGCTCTTTACTGCCTCTATTTAACTATTAAATCACTGACTCCAAATTTACCTCCACTTCAGCACACGTAAAGCAACTAAAAAAAATTTTTTTTTTTTTTGAGAGAGTCTCGCTGTCACCCAGGCTGAAGTGCAGTGGCATGATCATGGCTCACTGCAACCTCCGTCTCCCAGGTTCAAGTGATTTTCCTGCCTCAACCTCCCTAGTAGCTGGGATTATAGGAATATGTCACCATGCCCAGCTAATTTTCACATTTTTAATAGAAACAGGTTTCACCATGTTGGCCAGGCTGGTCTCGAACTCCTGACCTCAGATGATCCACCTGCCTTGGCCTCCCGAAGTGTTGGGATTACAGGCATAGGCCACGGTGCCCAGCCAGCAATTAAAATGTAATGTGTATATGAGTAAAGGGTAAGTTAGATTAAAATAACAGAAAGCAATTCAACCTTCCTCTTCCCTGTTGCCAACCACCTATTTCCCCTTCCAGGAAGAAATGGTTTTATTATGGCAGTACAGAATGGTACATACTGTTCTGTAACTTGGCAACCTTTTTTTTTTTTTTTTTTTTGAGACAAAGTCTTGCTCTGTCACCCAGGCTGGAATACAATAGTGCGATCTTGGCTCACTACAACCTCTGCCTCCTGGGTTCAAGCAATTCTCCTGCCTTAGCCTTTGTAACTGGGGTTACATGAACCACCACGCCCAGATAATTTTTTTTTTTTTTTGTATTTTTAATAGAGATGGGGTTTCACCAGTCTGGTCTCAAGCTCCTGACCTCGTGATATACCAGCCTCAGCCTCCCGAAGTGCTGGGTTCATGCCTGGCCAACTTGGCAACCTTTAATGGCTACACAGTAGTCTACTGTGATGTATCAATTTAATTAGTCACTTGAGTGGTTGTGCATTGTTATAGTCTCTTGCAGCTTTAAACAAATATACACATCTGTAGGATAAAAAGTAAAATGCTCAAAGTATAGGTATGCTTGTAACTTTCCTAAAATTGTCTCTTGAATCAGTCCCTTAGAGCAAGAGCTACATAAATGTGGTTCTTTCTCTACACCATTGCCAACAGCCACATTTCCAGCATGGCAGGAGAAGAGAGAGGTGTTGGTATTTGACCCCTCAGAGCAAGATTAGCATTGCTTCAGATATTTCAGCTATTTATACTTCTTTTTCTGTGAGTTGTCTTCATATTTTTCACCCAGTTCTCTATTGGGTTGTTCATCAAGTAACAGTGAAATTCTTGGATTCTGATTACATTAACTCTTGGGCCTAGAGATAAATGAACTCACTTCAGATACCTTAAAATAAAGTTTTACTCACCAGCTGAACAGTAGAATGGAGCTGAGAAATTGTCTCTTGGCTTTTTTGCTTAGCTTCTTTAACCGTGCTGAGAGCCTGCTGGTAGGCACGGGAGCGAAGCTTGGTAGACAGGGATCCCAGTCTAACATAATAACTTGGTTTGTGAACCATATCAAATCCTTCAACTTTTTTTGCTTCTTTTTCTGAAATTAGAAAGAAGAGACAAAAAAAAACTTGAGGACGGGTGCGATGGCTCACGCCTATAATCCCAGCACTCTGGGAGGCCGAGATGGGCGGATCATAAGACCACCCTGGCCAATATGGTGAAACCCCGTCTCTACTAAAAATACAAAAATTAGCTGGGCATGGTGGTGCGCATCTGTAATCGCAGCTATTTAGGAGGCTGAGGCAGGAGAATGGCTTGAACCCGGGAGGCGGAAGTTGCAGCGAGCCAAAAAAAAAAAAACTTAAGGGATCACAGGGATAAATGATAAGGAGGTCTGGACTCTAACCTGGATCTTGACTTTCTTACTTTTACCCAATCACTTAGCAATCATGCAGTCATTTTTCCAAGACTGCTTATGTCTGCTGCTGGACTTGACTATCTTGAACATATTACTCTATCTGATACACACTTGCATGCATCTACATGCTTCTTCCACTAGAGTAAAACTACTTTTTTGAGATGAAGTCTCACTCTGTCGCCTGGGCTGGAGTGCAGTGGTGCAATCTTGGCTCCCTGCAGCCTCAACCTCCCAGGCTCAACTGATCCTCTCACCTCAGCCTCCCAAGTAGCTCCAACTACAGGCACAAGCCACCATGTCCAGCTAATTTTTGCATTTCAGGGTTTCGCCATGTTGCCCTAGCTAATCTCAAACTCCTGAACTCAAGCGATCTGCCCCTCTCAGTCTCCCAAAGTGCTGGGATTATAGGCATGCACCACTGCGCCCAGCCTAGAGTGAACTTGAGCCACATGGTACCTGGCACACATGATCTAATGATGATTCTTTGTAATAAGAATTTTTTTTTTTTTTGAGACGGAGTTTCGCTCTTGTTACCCAGGCTGGAGTGCAATGACACGATCTCGGCTCACCGCAACCTCCGCCTCCTGGGTTCAGGCAATTCTCCTGCCTCAACCTCCTGAGTAGCTGGGATTACAGGCACGCGCCACCATGCCCAGCTAATTTTTTTTTGCATTTTTAGTAGAGACGGGGTTTCACCATGTTGACCAGGATGGTCTCGATCTCTTGACCTTGTGATCCACCCGCCTCGGCCTCCCAAAGTGCTGGGATTACAGGCTTGAGCCACCGCGCCCGGCGGTAATAAGAATTTTATAAAATAATCCATTAAAGATAATCCATTTACAAAAAATGTTTTCCAAGGCCCATTTTTACTGAACTTTCAAAACTTACTATGTACAATTCAGTGTGAAATTTATGCTTGCTTTAGGAAGGAAAAATCTAGAGGCAAAAAGATTAGTGGTTGTCTTGGAAATAAGGATTAGAGGAAATAAGGATTGACTGCCAGGTGTGGTGGCTGGCACCTGTAATCCCAGCACTTTCGGAGGTTGAGGCAGGTGGATCACTTGAGCCCAGGAGTTCGAGATCAGCCTGGGCAACATAGTGAGACCCCATCTCTATATAATAAAAAATAAAATAAAAAGGACTGCAAACAAGCATGAGGGTCTTTTGTGGTAGCAGAAGTATTCTAAAACTGGATTGTGGTGATGGTTGCACAACTGTAAATTTAGGCTAACAACAAGAGTATATCTCAGTGGAGCTGTTTAACAAAGATTTATAAAACAGTATTTCAAGGGAAAATTCCAGTTACCTAGTTCTTCTTCAGTGAGAGGGAGGTACTGCTCTACCAACAGCTCTGATTTGGTGAGTGCATTTTCTACGCCACTGCTCACAAGCTGCATCATCCGACTCCCCAAGACTGTGTTAATGCTGCCACTGACCACAGACTTGGTCTTCTCCACACTGCCAGTCACTGCCCCTTTGGTCTTGTCCATCACCCCTGTGATCGTGCTGGCCACGGAATCCTTGGCCCCAGTCACAGTTGTCGTCATGGCATCTTTTGCCCCAGTCACAGCATCTTTGGCATTGGCAACAACCTAGAAGTAGAAAAGCAGATCCCTTGGCTGGTGAGAAACATGAGCATGAGGACATACATAAGGTCTTAACTAAGGCAGCACAGCTGAAGAGTTAGAGAAGGCGTCTAGTCCTCTCACTCTCTAGCTTTAGGTCTTGGGCAAGTCACTAAGAGTTGATGAGCCTGATTTTCCCTATCAAATGTATTTGCCCTAACTGCCAATCCTTGGGAATTGTTGGGAGGAGTAAATGAGGTAAACAGATATGAAATTTATCAGTTTGTCAAGGCTGCAGTGAGCCATGATTGTGCCATTGCACTCAGCCTGGGTGACAGAGCAAGACCTTGTCTCAAAAAAAAAAAAAAAAAAGAGAGAAAAGGTGGTGGTAAGTTATATAGCTTATTCCAAAGTCACATAAATCTAGAGAGGAAACTGAAGATCAAACTATACCTGGCCCTCTGGGTGTTATCAATTTGCAATTGTCTGTGTTTAGAGGATACAATGATGGGGTGAACCCGGAGGAAGGATGGCGCATAGCCACAGGGAACACTGACAAGAAAACCTCCTCTAAATTATTTGTTAATACCTTGGGAGAAGGTCTTCTTAAAACTATTGAAAACTATTGGCTTTCAATAACTCAATGAAATTTTTCATTTTTATCTATTTATTATTTATTTATTTAGAGACAGAGTTTCACTCTTGTTTCCCAGGCTGGAGTGCAATGGCACAATCTTGGCTCACCACAACTTCCACCTCCCGGTTTGAGGGATTCTCTTGCCTCAGCCTCTGGAGTAGCTGGGACTGTCAGTCCCTGGTGCCAAAAACCTTCGGGACTACTGGGCTCTACCGTCTAGGTTTGTGAGACTATACTCTGTGATGTTCACACAATGGCAAACTCACCGAATGATGCATTTCTCAACACATATTCCCACCATTAAGTGACAAATGACTGTATTTAGATTATGCAAAAACAGTGGAGCTATATTTTCCCCTAACTTGCATCCTTTCATGCCATTCTGTATTCTTAATTTGAAACAAAATTTTAGGGCATTATCTGAACCAAAGGATCAGCAGGACAGATGAGCCTATCATTGTCATCAACATTGGCTAGCTATCCCATATGGATGGTAGTTCCTAGCAGCACCGTACAAGACAGGTGAGAAAAGCTTCTATATATCACCTCTGCATTTATTTAACACCGCAAGGGAATCAGTTATTTGAGACAACAATTTGGTCTGCAGGAGCAAAGACACAAATTGATAGAGATCCCACTAAAAGTTTTCTAATCCAAAGGAGGCTTGTTCTCCGTTTCATGGAAACAACTTGACAACGGTTCAGGAAGTAAGGAAGTGGCCATTCCTCTTTCAAACACACATCCAGATCCAGGTTGGAAAAACAAGTATTTGCCTACTTGTGGTATGTACAGCTTGTGCTAACAGACAGAAGATGAAAACATGTGAGGTGTCAAGCCTCAGCACTTTTGTTCCAAGCTCACCTGAGTTGATGGCTGATTCAGAATAGGCAGTCTCTCCTCCATCCTGTCTAGCCCCTTACAGGCATAGGTATTGGCAATCGCAACTAAAATCACAAATGGGAAAGTGTTAATGTAGTGTGTACGTATAGAATGAACACATTACCATATCTTATAATTTTAGCCTTATAAAAATGGCAAGAACGTTGATCTTTTACCACAGAATGCATTGCCTGATTTCTCTAGCTCTGACAGCAAGAGGCCTGGCAAGTTGCTGGCAACTTTCTTCTGCAGATAAGGAAACACGGGGGTGTGAGGGAGGAGCAGGCAGAGGCCGTGAAAGGCCAAACAGGAAGCTGGCTCTGAAGCTTCTTCCTCATCAACTGGCCCCTAACATTAATGCCAATAGCCAGGCTTTCCCTGAACTCTCATTCAGAGAATAAGGCTTTCCCTGGAAACGCTCTCAGAATAAGCATTCCTGTGCCAGTTTAATCCCTACCTACACTTACTTCAGCACATGACAGTGTATTTGGGATTCTCATGGGGAAAGAGTATGCTAGGACCACCCTGGATCTCCCTAACAAGGGAGATTTTAGTGTGAGCTTTCCGCTAAGAATACCAAGCCAAGTACTAGCACCAAATTCATTTAGGATGTAGCAGAGTTGGAATGGCTGGTCTCTAAAGGCTCTTGATCATCCTGAAAGTCCCTGGCTTAACTATTTGAGGGAGGAATGATTTAAATCTTTATTCAAAAGCAGTTCATGATGTGGAGAAATTGGAGCCTCCTCCATATAGTGTTGGGTGGCAATGTAAAACGGTACAGCTGATTTGGAAAACAGTCTGGCGGCTCAAAAGCTTAAACAGTTATCATATAACCCAGCAATTCCACTCCTAGGTATATTCCAAAAAAAACCTGAAAACGTATGTCCACATAAAAACTTGTATACAAAATGTTCACAGAAGCATTATGCATAATCTCCAAAAGTAGAATGAACCCAAACATCCATTAATTGAGCAATGAATAAATAAAATATTGTCTGTCTAGACAGTAAATTACTATTACACAATAAAGTGTGGAAGAAGTTACTGCTTCATCCCTTTTTATCCCTTTCATCCAGCATAATGTTTTGAAAGTTAATCTATCTTTCAAAACATTATGCTGGATGAAAAAAGCCAATCACAAAAAACTAACATATTTTATGATTTCATTTATAAGAAATATCCAGCATAGGCAAATCTATAAAGACAAAGTAGATTAGTAGCTGCCTCAGGGTGGTTGGAAGGAAATGAGGGAGAGACTACTAAGTATGAGAGTATGAGATTTCTCACAGTTTTACTTGAAGTGTCATAAACTGCCAATGCTATGAAACAGGCCTTCAATGGCCAGGCGCGGTGGCTCATACCTGTAATCACAGCACTTTGGGAGGCTGAGGTGGGCGGATCACAAGGTCAGGAGTTCAAGACCAGCCTGGCCAATATCGTGAAACCCCATCTCTACTAAAAATCCAAAAGTAGCCAGGCGTGGTGGCAGGCACCTGTAGTCCCAGCTACTCAGAAGGCTGAGGCAGGAGAATCTTTTGAACCTGAAAGGCGGAGATTGCAGTGAGCTGAGATCACACCACTGTACTCCAGCCTGGGCAACAGAGTGAGACTCTGTCTCAAAAAAAAAAAAAAAAAAAAGAAACAGGCCTTCTATGATAATGAGGGTCACCTGAAAGTTTCTAGGTAAAGGCAGTCTATGCCCCAGGAAGGGCTGAGGAGTCCCTGATGTTACTGCTGTGAGCTCAGGGGCTTACCACTGACCGGTCCCTGGACTGCATCTTGAAAAATCAGAACTCACTTTGCGGCTCTAGCTTCTGGATGATGGGCAGAGCACTGGTCAGGGCTACCGAGGTGATGGTCTTCACGCCCTTCTCTGCCATCTCACACACAGACTTCAAGTAGGGATACTGGTCCTTTGTGTTGACATAGGCTGAGGACATGAGGTCATATGTGGAGCTCACCAAGGGCAGGTTGACCACCCGAGTCACCACACTCTGCAATCAAAGTAGGGAGGGTGGGCTTGTTAATCTCTCAAAACACAAGAGGAGAGAAAGTAGGCAAAGGTTACTCAAAATTCATACCGGTTGTGGATCAACTGCAACAGATGCCATTTTTCTTTCTGGAGAGAGAAATCTGCAGAAAAGAGACTTATTTCAGAACACTGGGATAAGACTCTCCCAAATTTGTTCCCAAAGGCAAGCAAATGCTGATTTCATGTAGAGAAAACAATCAAGATGAGTTTTGTGTAGTCTTCTGCACTTCACTCTCCAGCTCTCGGAGTCCCCCTCCTGAGAGACCCACACCCACACAACCCCACTCCCTCTTCTGAGGCAAGGTTTCAGAGCTTATGTGTAAACCTGCAATACTCAGGAGGGAAAAACAAAGTTGTTGATATACTTCTCTTGTTTCTCCACCAAGATATAGAGATGCCTTTTGAGGGGCAGGATCTGTTCACAAAAATGCTAGCCAAAGTAAAATCCAGGTTAAGACTAAAGAGAGATTTCAAATAGAAGACATCTTGGTCTGCCTGGATTCTTCTGGGGATCACAGGACTATCAAGTGGGAACCCTTTGCGGGGACATATTAAAACTTCCTTGTGAAGAGACGGAAGCTAGTTTAGGAGAAACTACGCACGAGAGCAAGGAGGTGCTCTGAGGAAGAAGCATTTCAGGACGCCTTTAAACGTCACCTTAGTATCCCCAAAGCCCATCCCTACACAAAGCCACCGGCAGCGGAGCTGGGAGGGAAAGAACCCGCTCACTGTCCTCTGTGCTCGGGCTGGCCAGCTCACCCTACGCTCGCCAAGATTCCGCTTCTGCAAGAAATAAGCCACCACTACCCTGAAGGCGGAAGAGACGCCAGTATCGGCAGCCCACTCCCATTCTGTACCCACAAAATATGTACCCATAAAATATGGTTTTCAGGCCGGGCACGGTGGCTCACGGCTGTATCCCAGCACTTGGGGAGGCTGAGGCGGGTGGGCTGCTTGAGGGCAGGAGTTCAAGACCATCCCGACCAACATGGTGAAACCCAGTCTCTGCTACAAATAAACAAAAATTAGCCGGGCCTGGTGTCGCGCGCCTGTAAACCCAGCTACTCCGAAGGCTGAGTGAGGAGAATCGCTTCCACCTGGGAGGTGGAGGTTGCAGTGATCGTGCCACTGCACTCCAGTCTGAGCGACAGAGATTCCGTCTCAAAAAGAAAAAAAAAAATTCGGCTTTCTAAATCGTTTCCCTTTCGATACTGTACCTTCGACAAATGTTAATTGTTTCCCCCACAACCATCTAGGAAGGCCAAGGGTCATTTGATAGCAATCGCCCTCAATCTGTTGGCAGGAAAGAAGGCTCAACGCACAAAGGCGAGGGTCGAAAGCGCGGGTCCGGGAGTCTGCACCCACCCGGCAGGACCTGGAAGCCGCGAGGCGGGCGGGGTCCCTGACCACCACCCCAGCCGTCCCGCGCACCTTAGAGCCCCGCGGGGAGCATAGCAGCGGCCCCGGGGAGCCCCTCACCCCATCTGGGCGCCGCTGGGGGCCCCAGACCGTGTCGCTGGGAAACCGAGTGGGCGCTCACTCACCGTCGGACTGCAGCGAAGGGCGAAGAGCAGGCGCGTACCGAAGGCGACTCCGGCAGCCACGACTCGAGCAGAACATGGGGCCCTCGGGCGCCCGGGCTATAAACCCCGCCTCGCCGCCCCTCCCCGCGCCTCCGCAGCACGTGACCCGCGGCAGCGCGCCGGGTCCCAACCCGCAGTGTCGCCCTCGGGCACGTCCCGGCGCCCTCCCCCAACGCTGGCCCTCCTAGAGGGGTGAGGGCCGGGTCCCAGTAACGGGGTGCGCTGCCTGGGAGAGGGGCCCTGCCGCGGGGAGAGGAGCCTGTCGGGAGCGGGCCAGGGGGTCCTGCCTGGGGAGGCTGGGAGTTAGGGTAGCCTTGCCTCGGGTCGGGGCCCTGAGAGACCCGGGGCAAATGGGGAACGAAAACAAATTCACACTAACTTGTTGAATGACGTTAGTCCTCAGAATAGAACTCTTTAAAAGTGAAAACAGCGGCCGGGCGTGATGGCTCACGCCTGTAATCACAATGCTTTTGGAGGCTGAGGCGAGAGAATCTGTCGAGTTTAAAAGTTCAAGACCAACCTTGCTAAGATTTTTTTTTTTTTAATTTAAAAAAATTTTAAATAGCCCAGCGTCGCCAAGCGCAGTGGCTCAAGCCTGTAATCCCAGCACTTTGGGAGGCCGAGGCGGGTGGATCACGAGGCGAGGTCAAGAGATCGAGACCATCCTGGTCAACAAGGTGAAACCCCGTCTCTACTAAAAATACAAAAAAAAATTAGCTGGGCATGGTGGCGCGTGCCTGTAATCCCAGCTACTCAGGAGGCTGAGGCAGGAGAATCGCTTGAACTCAGGAGGCGGAGTTTGCGGTTAGTCGAGATCGCGCCATTGCACTCCAGCCTGGGTAACGAGGGAAATTCCGTCTCAAAAAAAAAAAAATAGCCCAGCGTCGTGGTGCGCGCCTGTGGCCCCAGTTACTTGCGGGGCTAAGATGGGAGGATCCCTTGAGCCTGGGAGGACGAGGCTGCAGTGCACTGAGATCTCGTGGCGCTGCACAATGGCTTCTCCGCTGTTATTTATAGCGAACTAATAACTTTTAAAAGTTCTGTGAAGGCTGGGCGCAGTGGCTCACGCCTGTAATCCGAGCATTTTGGGAGGCCGATGCGGGCGAATCACCTGAGGTCAGGAGTTCGAGACCAGCCAGGGCAGCATAGTGAAACCCCGTCTCTCCCAAAATGAAAAAAAAAAAAAAAAAAAAAAAAAGTAGCCCGGCGCGTGCTTCTGTAGGCTCATCTAGTCCCAGCTGTTTGACGGGGTTGGGGGTGGGGGGTGAGGGAGTCTGAGGGTGACAGAATCGTTTAAGCACAGATGATCGAGGCAGCGAGGAGTTAAGATCGCACCACGGGACTCCAGCCTGAGTGACAGAGTAAGCCCGTCTTAAACAAGAAAAAGAAAAGACTTGAGATCACTCTAGAATGATAGCTGTGTAGGCTTATGTGAGATAGGCAACTTTATGTGTGCGGGGTTATGCATTGTTTTTCAAAGACAGCTATGTCATCTGAGTCCCTGGGTTTTTTTTTCCTGTGTATTTTTTTCCTGCGCGGATTTGGAACCAGATTATTTGAGCAAACAAGTTGTGTCACCGCCCGGGGCCAGGTAGGTCTCGTAGGACTTCTTCCCCGGTGAGAGGGGATCTCCAGATGAAGTTGTCCGGCCTCCGCCTCCCCCAGCTCGCTGGGAGGATAAGGCAGAGAGTCTAGTTGGGAGGTGGGAAAGGAGCAGGCGCGCGGCGCCGCAGGTCCTCCCTCTCTAGCACCGAGAACCTAGGGAGGAGCCCACAGCGCTGGTGTCCCAGGGGCCGGCTTTGTTTGTCCAGCTTTGGAGTTTCAACTGTAAGAAGCCCTCAGAGGTTTTTACCTCAATTTCTCTCTTTTTTTTTTTTTTTTTTTTTTTTTTGAGATAGAGTTTCGCTCTTGTTACCCAGGCTAGAGTGCAATGGCTCGATCTCGGCTCACCACAACCTCCGCCTCCCGGGTTCAGGCAATTCTCCTGCCTCAGCCTCCTGAGTAGCTGGGATTACAGGCACGCGCCACCATGCCCAGCTAATTTTTTGCATTTTTAGTAGAGACGGGGTTTCACCATGTTGACCAGGATGGTCTCGATCTCTTGACCTCGTGTTCCACCCGCCTCGGCCTCCCAAAGTGCTGGGATTACAGGCTTGAGCCACGGCGCCCGGCCTACCCCAATTTCTTAACCAGTCTTGCATGCGCACCGATACTGTTGATCATATTTAAAACTCCAAACTGACCCATTAAAATGGTCTCCCTTATTCCATTATACCTGAATATATAATGGTCCTTAGCAAGAAAAATTACAGTATTTTCCCCCTCCTCCCCTCATGTAATTCAAAATAAAATATAATACTAAGCCATAAATACTAAACCATAAAATATGTGTTAGGAAGTTCAAAAAAGTTCTGGCTTGGGTTTTTTCCTATCCTGCCATCTTCAGTGTTTGAAGCAATCAGATTACTATGCTTTGCTTTTCTTTTTCACGTTCAGCCTTGTTTGTTCCCTAAGCAAATGTTTGGTCCGCTTATTGGTAACCCAGCCCTGTTCTAATGACCTCTTGTTTTGCATCAGAAGACACTCGCCCTTTCACCTACAAAATGCCTCCATCTTTTTCCTTTTTTTGTTTTAAACCTATTGAGTCATTTCCTCTCTTAAGGTTGAGCAAGATTCTTTTTCCCTTTATTTGCATTTGAAGCAGAGGGCCCCAGGGACTAAGTTTGGGAACCAGAGACTCTTCAAGCCCCCAAAGGATGAAGCACATTGAATTCTGCACCCCCAACTCTTTCAACTTTGTGAATCTGAGAACAGGAAACCAGTGGCAAGAATAACACCCCAGGAAGGATGCATAGTGAAGGAAACCAAAAAACTTCACTCCAAAATATACTTCTTTCACATATTTTGAGATGGCTGTTCAGAGGACCTGCAGGGAGTAATCCTACAAAGCTGTTTTTTTGTGGGAGAGGCTTGCGTATTTGGAGAAAATCTGCATTGATGCAGCCAGTCATTCTCTGAGGCTTTCTCTTGTTGGAATATAGGGAAGATTAATGGAAAATCTGATACCTTTAAAGGTCTCAAAGAAGCCAGGCATGGTGGCTCACGCCTGTAATCCCAGCACTTTGGGAGGCTGAGGTGGGAGGATCACAAGGTCAGGAGTTCGAGATCAGCCTGGCCAATATGGTGAAACCCTGTCTCTACTAAAAATACAAAAATTATCCAGGTGTGGTGGCGGATGCCTGTAGTCCTGGCTACTTAGGAGACAGAGGCAGGAGAATCACTTGAACCTGGGAAGTGAAGGTTGCTGTGAGCCGAGATTGAGCCATTGCACTCCAGTCTGGGTGACAGAGTGAGACCAGCTTGGGCAACATGGTGAAACCCTGTCTGTACAAAAACTACAAAAATACAAAGATTAGTTGAGCATGGCCGCACCGCCTATAGTCCCAGCTACTTGCGGGGCTAAGGTGGGAGGATCATTTGGGCCTGGGTGGTTAACTAAATAAGTCTATTTCACCTCATCATTTTTGCGTAAAGAATTGCCCTTTATGTTGGGGCAAGGTGGATCACACCTGTAATCCCAGCACTTCGAGAGGCCAAGGTGGATCACTTGAGGTCAGGAGTTCAAAACCAGCCTGGCCAACATGGTGAAACCCCGTCTTTTAAAAAATAAATGAAATAAAATAATACAGCTTCAACTCCCTGTGATTTCATCTCTGACCTGACCAATCAGTACTCCCAAATCACTGGCTTCCCTCACCCACCAAATTGTCTTTAAAAACCTTGTTATCTCAAAACTCAGGGAGACTGATTTGAGTAATAATAAAACTCTAGTCTCCTGCACAACCAGCTCTGCGTGAATTATTTCTTCTCTATTACAATTTCCCTGTCTTGATAAATTGGCTCTATTTAGGCAGCCAAAAAGGTGAATCCATTGGGTGGTTACACCACCCATATGTCTATCATCAGACTTAAGTGTTTCTCAAAAAAGCCTGTAGATTACATGTTTATTTATTTCTTGCTCTTTCTCCAGAATTAAGAATCACAAGAGCTATGAAACTCAGCTGACAACCCTAGATTTTTAGAAAGAGACCCTACTGATTATCTAACCCAGTGGTTCTCTATATGCTTCTGTGTGCATAAAATGGCCTGGGCCATAGATCTTCAGGCAATAAAAGAGCCTATGGAAGGCCGGGCGCGGTGGCTCAAGCCTGTAATCCCAGCACTTTGGGAGGCCGAGGCGGGTGGATCACGAGGTCAAGAGATCGAGACCATCTTGGTCAACATGGTGAAACCCCGTCTCTACTAAAAATACAAAAAAATTAGCTGGGCATGGTGGCACGTGCCTGTAATTCCAGCTACTCAGGAGGCTGAGGCAGGAGAATTGCCTGAGCCCAGGAGACGGAGGTTGCAGTGAGCCGAGATTGCGCCATTGCACTCCAGCCTGGGTAACAAGAGCGAAACTCCGTCTCAAAAAAAAAAAAAAAAGCCTATGGAGCCAGGCACTGTGGCTCACACCTGTAATCCCAGTACTTCGGGAGGCTGAGGCGGGCGGATCACTTGAGATCAAGAGTTTGAAACCAGTCTGGCCAACATGATGAAACTTCATCTCTACTAAAAATACCAAAATTAGCCAAGCGTGGTGGCAGGTGCCTGTAATCCCAACTATTTGGGAGGCTGAGGCAGGAGAATTGCTTGAACCTGGGAGAGGTTACAATGAGCCAAGATTGTGCCACTGCACTCCAGCCTGGGCAGCAGAGTGAGACTCCATCTCACAAAAAAAAGAAAAAGCCTATGAGATAGCTTCTTCTGCTGTGTTGTTGGAGGCAAGTGCTGTGACTAGCCACGGCTGGGGAAAAAAAAAAAAAGCCCTGAACCCCTTTCTTTTGGCTTAGTATCTTTTTTTTTTTTTTTTTTGAGAGGCAAAGTTTCACTGTGTTGTCCAAGCAGCCTCAAATTCTTGGGCTCAAGCCATCCTCCTGCCTCAGCCTCCCAAGAAGCCAGGACTATAGGTGCAAGCTTGAGAAGCCATGGCCAGCTCAAGCTTGGCTTCCTTCATTTTTAGGAAGATATCTGATCCTTTCATTTCTGAATCCTATTGATTGAGAGCCAGTAGGAAATAGGAGTAGGAGAAAATGAGTGATTTTTAAAATATCTATTAGTATATTAATTTTTGAAACAGAACTGAACTAAAGTTTCAGGAATAACTTAACCATTATATTCACTGTCTACCTCAACATTCCAGCTCTGGAATTGTATTTGGCAAAGATTCTTTTCTTAGGTTGGCTTCTGACTGGGCTAATATTAGTTCTTAATGACTCAAAAACAACTGAGGGAGTTAGGGGAACCATGACTTTACCAATTAATGCCAGTGTATCTGACTCTCTGAGTTGGCAGAGTGAAATCCTCAAGGTCAGGATCAATTTTTGTCATCCCTGGATAAATCATTTCTTTTATCTGGGCCAATTATTCAAAGTTCCACATTGAGTTAATATTTCATTAAAGAAAAATCCAAAAGACCATGATTTCCAAAGTTTAGCAGACATATGATTACCACACTACTGTAACTATTATGAAATCCTTCAAGAATTCAGATTTTTTTTTTTTTTTTTTTTTTTTTTTTTTTTTTTTTTTGAGACGGAGTTTTACTCTTGTTACCCAGGCTGGAGTGCAATGGCGCAATCTTGGCTCACCACAACCTCCGCCTCCTGGGTTCAGGCAATTCTCCTGCCTCAGCCTCCTGAGTAGCTGGGATTACAGGCACGTGCTACCATGCCTGGCTAAGTTTTTTGTATTTTTAGTAGAGACGGGGTTTCACTGTGTTGACCGGGATGGTCTCGATCTCTTGACCTCATGATCCACCCGCCTCGGCCTCCCAAAGTGCTGGGATTACAGGCTTGAGCCACCACGCCTGGCCAAGAATTCAGAATTTATCTTCTGAAATGTAAGGCTATATTGATGTCAAGTAAGCCTGATGTAATTTTAACAGATCTCCAAAATAAACACAAAATCACCTGACTGAGTCATGCAAAGAGGCAGAGAAAAATAATAAAAGAAGAAACAAAAAACAAATCAATAGCCAGATGCGGTGGCTCACACCTGTAATCCCAACACTTTGGGAAGCTGAGACGGACAGATCACTTGAGGTCAGGAATTTGAGACCAACTTGGCCAATATGGCAAAACCCTGTCTCTACTAAAAATACAAAAATTAGGCCAGGTGCAGTGGCTCACGTCTGTAATCCCAGCACTTTGGGAGGCTGAAGCAGGTGGATCACGAGGTCAGGAGATCGAGAAAATTCTGGCTAACAGTGGGAAATCCTGTATCTACCACAAATAAAAATAAAAAGTTAGCCAGGCGTGGTGCCGGGCACCTGTAGTCCCAGCTACTGAGGAGGCTGAGGCAGGAGAATCCCTTGAACCCAGGAGGCA
Organism: Saimiri boliviensis; assembly: GCF_048565385.1. Lineage (NCBI taxonomy): Eukaryota > Metazoa > Chordata > Mammalia > Primates > Cebidae > Saimiri > Saimiri boliviensis. The sequence continues at coordinate 172,287,996 of NC_133450.1, forward strand.
GAGGTTGCAGTGAGCCGAGATTGCACCACTGCACTCTAGCCTAGGTGACAGAGCAAGACTTCCTCTCAAAAACAAAAACAAAAACAATCTGTCTTTGAAGTTAGAGCACTGCAATGAAAAAATAAAAAAGGTTTGTGATACAAAGTTATGCTGTAAGAATGGCATCTACCAGCTGGGCATGGTGGCTCACGCCTGTAATCCCAGCATTTTCAGAGGCTGAGGTCGGGAGTTCAAGATCAGCCTGACCAGTATGAAGAAACCCTGTCTTAAAAAAAAAAAAAAAAAAAAAGAATGGAATCTACCATAGCAACATCACTTTTTTTTTTTTTTTTTTTTTTTTTTTTGACATGGAGTTTCACTCTACCACCCAGGCTGGAGTACAGTGGCACAATCTTAGCTAACTGCAGCCTCTGCCTCCTGGGTTCAAGCACTTCTCCTGCCTCAGCCTCCCATGTAGCTGGAACTACAGGTGCCTGCCACCACACTTGGCTAATTTTTTGTGTTTCTATTTTTATTCATTTATTTATGTTTTTATTTTTTTGAGACAGGGTTTCGCTCTGTCACCCAGGCTGGAGTGCAGTGGCGTGATCTGGGCTCAACACAACCTCTGCTTTCTGGGTTCAAGTTATTCTCCTGCCTCAGCCTCCCAAGTAGCTGGAATACAAAAATTACCCAGGTGTTGTGGCTCATGCTTGTAGTCCCAGCTACTCAGGAGGGTGAAGCAGGAGAATTGCTTGAACCTAGGAGGCAGAGGTTGCAGTGAGCAGGGATCACACCACTGCACTCCAGCAGTGCACCACCACGCCCAGCTAATTTTGTGTATTTTTAGTAGAGATGTAGTTTCTCCATGTTAGTCAGGCTGGTCTCAAACTCCTGACCTCAGGTGATCTACCCGCCTCAGCCTCCCAAAGTGCAGGGATTACAGATGTGAACCACTGCTCCCAACTTCTGTGGGCTTTTTTGTTTTTGTTGTTGTTGTTGTTGTTGTTGTTTTGAGATGGAGTGTCACTCTGTCACCCGGGCTGGAGTGCAATGGCGAGATCTCGGCTCACTGCAACCTTTGCCTCCGCATTCAAGCGATTCTCCTGCCTCAGCCTCCTGAATAGCTGGGATTACAGGCATGTGCCACCATGCCTGGATGCAACATCACTTTTCTAAGCTTCCAGAAATGTTCAGGCTTAGGCTTTAGCAAATGAAATCACTCTTGTCTGCTGTCAAAGGAGAAGAAACAGAATCTATTATTCTGAAACTGAAATACAGATCAGCCATGTATCTGCCCTCATTGACATTCATCAATCAGATGCTGATTAGATATAACTAACAGAAATGGAATACGAACTCAGAAACACTCTCCCACCCATCCACTCCCTACATTAAGGCAACTGCAGGCTGGCTTTATAGGTCTACAGATGTAACCCTGTATTCTGGAAATTCAGAACAGCTAAATCCAAATACAGCCAAATCTAAATGTCTCTAATTAACGAAGAGCCGAATTAAATTAATACCATACATATAATGCATCTTGATTTTTTTTTTTTTTTTTTGAGGCAGTCTCACTCTGTCGCCCAGGCTGGAGTACAGTGGCGTGATGTGGGGTCACTGCAATCTCCACCTCCTAGGTTTAAGAGATTCTCCTGTTTCAGCCTTTTTTTTTCTTTTTTTTGAGACAGAGTTTCACTCTGTTGCCAGGCTGGAGTGCTCTGGCATGATCTTGGCTCACTGCAACCTCCACCTCCTGGGTTCAAGCAATTTTCCTACTTCCAGAGTAGCTGGGACTACAGGCATCTGCCACCACGCCCAGCTAATTTTTGTATTTTTAGTGGAGATGGGGTTTCACCATGTTGGCCAGGCTAGTCTTAAACTCCTGGCCTCAGGTAATCCACCCACCTTGGCCTCTCAAAGTGCTAGGCGTGAGCCATCCTGCACAGCCCAAAGTGTGGTTTTTTAATTTTTTTTATTTTTTAGTTTTATCACCAATGGCCAATGACCAAAGTATGGTTTTTAGGTGGACATTTATATTAGATTTTATGTAATGCTTACAAAGCTCAACAACTAACCAGAGAAGTCACTGATGAGTGCTAAGTTCTACCTAGCAATGTGGTTACAGAAAGCTGGTAGTTAGATGCAGTTCACTGTCCTAGAAAATCTAAGCAAACTTTAACACATGCATCTGAATCAAGGACTCCCATAGCTGCTTGGAGATTGTCAGTTAGGGGGTCTCAAATTGCAAGTTAATTCATAAGCCAAAATATATTCTCTCAAATGTCCTGTAAAAACATGGATGTGGGAGCATAAATTCAGCAAAGCAGACACAGTGTTACAGAATGAATAAGCATCTAGGCCTCTATCTCCTTTCTCCAAGCACCATGTATCCCTGAAACATAAGAACTACTCTCTGGAACTGCTTAGTGGCTGGTGCACTGAGTGGGTGTGCCCAAAATGCACATGGTTTTACTTCCTGAGGGAGTCAAAGTTTAACTTGCAGGATCCCCCATATTTGTTTACAAAAGCATTTCTCCTCAAGCCACCACTGCAGAATATCCTTGCTAGGCATCAAAAACATGGCCCCTTCCCTTCATGTGCTCATAAGAACTTCAGGGATGATTGAGCAGAAACCACACGTCTAGATCACCATCACCATCTTCTTCTTCTTTTTATTTTTTTATTTTTATTTTTATTTTTTTATTTTTTTTTTGAGGCGGAGTTTCACTCTTGTTACCCAGGCTGGAGTGCAATGGCGCGATCTCGGCTCACTGCAACCTCCGCCTCCTGGGTTCAGGCAATTCTCCTGCCTCAGCCTCCTGAGTAGCTGGGATTACAGGCACGTGCCACCATGCCCAGCTAATTTTTAGTATTTTTAGTAGAGACGGGGTTTCACCATGTTGACCGGGATGGTCTCAATCTCTTGACCTCGTGATCCACCCGCCTCGGCCTCCCAAAGTGCTGGGATTACAGGCTTGAGCCACCGCGCCCGGCTATTTATTTATTTAATGGAGGCTGGGGAGATTCTGATTGGGGTAGTCTCTGACTGAACTAAATGTTAACATATTCATGTTAAAGAAATGATCTGGCTACCTTCTTTTTTTTTTTTTTTTTTTTTTTTTTTGAGACGGAGTTTCGCTCTTGTTACCCAGGCTGGAGTGCAATGGCGCGATCTCGGCTCACCGCAACCTCCGCCTCCTGGGTTCAGGCAACTCTCCTGCCTCAGCCTCCTGAGTAGCTGGGATTACAGGCACATGCCACCATGCCCAGCTAATTTTTTGTATTTTTAGTAGAGACGGGGTTTCACCGTGTTGACCAGGACGGTCTCGATCTCTTGACCTCGTGATCCACCTGCCTCGGCCTCCCAAAGTGCTGGGATTACAGGCTTGAGCCACCGTGCCCAGCCTGGCTACCTTCTTAATAACACAATTTCCTACGAAAGCTAAAAATCAAGAACTGAAGACTATTTCCCAGAAAAGAAATAGAAGTGATTTATTACATTTATTATTTCTCTCTTTCTTTTTTACACATACTTACACACAGATTGGGAAATACACTCCAAACTGCCAAGGAATCTCAGTTTGTGGTGCAATTTTTGGAAGTCAAAAATATTGCATATTTTAAGTCACAACGTGGCTGGGCACAGTGGCTCATAATTCCAGCACTTTGGAAAGCCAAGGCAGGCAGATGACTTGAGCTGAGGAGTTGGAGACCAGCCTGGGCAACATGCTGAAACTCTGTCTGTACAAAAAATACAAAAATTAACTGGGTGTGGTGGCATGCACCTGTTGTCCCAGCTATCCAGGAGGTTGAGGTGACAGAATGGCTTGAGCCGGGAGGTGGAGGCTGCAATGAACGAACACTGCACCACTGTACTCCCTCCTGGGCGTCAGAGCCATATCCTGTTAAAAAAAAAAAAAAAAAGACACAATCTGTTTCAAGATCACAAAGCATGCCATCTTGAGAGATATACCAGATAATTGGCAATGGTGATCTGGTAATATATGGGCAGTGATTATTAAAAAAACTTCCACACTTTCCATAGTATATATCTTCTATAATGTTGGAAAATGTTTAGTGAGACTGTATTTCTCCTTTTGTAAGCAGAAAGCATAAAAGAGAAGTTTTAAAAACAAAAGCAGCCGGGCGCGGTGGCTCAAGCCTGTAATCCCAGCACTTTGGGAGGCCGAGGCGGGTGGATCACGAGGTCAAGAGATCGAGACCATCCTGGTCAACATGGTGAAACCCCGTCTCTACTAAAAATACAAAAAAATTAGCTGGGCATGGTAGCGCGTGCCTGTAATCCCAGCTACTCAGGAGGCTGAGGCAGGAGAATTGCCTGAACCCAGGAGGCGGAGGTTGCGGTGAGCCGAGATCACGCCATTGCACTCCAGCCTGGGTAACAAACAAAAAAAAGCAGCGTGCTACATCTCTTAGCAGTGGACCATATACTACCATCATTCACTTCATGCTAGACTTCTTGTGATAGTTCTGCCTGTTAATGAGAATCCCTAATTCACAGTCTCCAAGCAGCTGTGAAGTCCCTGAGAAGATGTCGAAGCTTCTTACCAGTCCTCTGATTTTACCAGAAAATCATACATGCAGGCCAGGCACTGTGGCTCACACCTGTATTCCCAGCACTCTGGGAGGCCAAGGTGGGCAGACCACAAGGTCAGGAGTTTGAGACCAGCCTGGCCAACATAGTGAAACCCCATCTCTACTAAAAATACAGCCGGGCGCAGTGGCACGTGCCTGTAGTCCCAGCTACTCGGGAGGCTGAGGTGGAAGGATCGCTTGAGCCCAGGAGTTCTGGGCTGCAATAAGCTATGCCGATCAGGTGTCTGCACTAAGTTCGGCATCGATATGGTGACTGGGAGCAAAGGACCACCAGGTTGCCTAAGGAGGGGTGAACCAGCCCAGGTCGGAAACGGAGCAGGTCAAAACTCCCATGCTGATCAGTAGTGGAATCGTGCCTGTGAATAGCCACTGCACTCCAACCTGGGCAACATAGCGAGACCCTGTCTTTTAAAAAAAAAAAATACAAAAGTTAGCCGGGTATAGTGGCATGCACCTGTCATCCCAGCTACTAAGGAGGCTGAGGCAGGAGAATCACTTGAACCTGTGAGGCGGAGGTTGCAGTGAGCTGAGACTGCACTACTGCATTCCAGTCTGGGTGACAAAGCGAGATTCTGTCTAAAAAAAAGAATGCCTGCAGATATAAATCTGGTACAAAGTAGAAGCCCTCGGTCTTCCTTTCTTTGTAACGTTTTCTCTTGGGCCTGTCAGGACTGTCTTCACCATCAGAATGAACAATTTCACTGCGGGTCCTTGCCTATCTTCTCACCCCCATGTGCCTTTTGTTTATGGCTGATTTCCCAGGCCTCTCTGCAAATGGCTAAGGGACACAGAAGTTTAATCTGGCATTGGCTGTCAGCACTAACAAACCTCATGCTTAGTGAAAGATGTGATTAGAACTGAACTGTTAGGTAGAGCCCTAAAAATGTGTGGAGGAAGAACGTTGAATATGAGGTGGGGAACTTCCGTGCTTTTGGGCATGCAAACCATTTAACATAGCACATATTGGCATAATATCAAGAACCTGTTTTCCATGACGCCCAAAAGAATAATAAACTGTATTCAGGGAGGCCTTGGCAAGTGTGCAGCCCTGTATTGGGTAACATTAGGGAATCAACAGAGGTAAAATTCATGACTCCTCAGCCAGGCACGGTGGCTTATGCCTGTAATCCCAGCACTTTGGGAGGCCGAGGCAGACAGATCATGAGGTCAGGAGTTCAAGACCATCCTAGCCGACATGGTGAATCCCCGCCTCGACTAAAAAATAAAAAAATTAGCCGGGCGTGGTGGCACACACCTGTAATCCCAGCTACTGGGGAGGCTGAGGCAGGAGAATTACTTGAACCCAGGAGGCAGAGATTGCAGTAAGCCAAGATTGCGCCACTGCACTACAGCCTGGGCAACAGAGCAGGACTCTGTCTAAAAAAAAAAAAAAAAAAAAAAAAGGAAAAAGAAAAAATTCCTGACCACTGCTCTTGAAGAGCCCAGAATATATAGTTGGTAACTGAGATCTCTGACTCTTATAAAGAGACAAGGCAATACTGTTCTCTCTCTTTCTCTCTCTCTCCCACTCTCTCTCTTTCGTGTGTGTGTGTGTGTGTGTGTGTGTGTGTGTGTGTGTAAGGTACCAGTTCCTTACTACACAGACTCAACAAGACCAGCTTATCACCAGTTGGCTACATAGACAGTTCCCTGAAGACATTCTTCATGTCTTCACCAAGCCTTGTTCTGCTGCCCAAGCCTTCCCTTTCCTGTGGCCCTCTGGCTTTGGCACACTCCTCCTCGTGTCTAGCCACACTTGCTGTCTCTGTGGGGACGAATGAGCAGAGGGACTGCTTTCACACGCCTCACTTACTCCCGTTGCTTCAAACTGCCCTCCCCCTCCCTGGCTTGGTAGCCTTTCTTCCATGCATCACTTCAATGTCAGCCACTCCTAGATTATTAGCCCTTGAGGGCTCCTGCTTTCTCTTCCAGCCAAGCACACTTTAGGGAGAAAGCCCTAATTGTTCTAACAAAATATTCTGTTCAACCAGAATGAACTCAGAATGGAGTCCTGGAACTCAGGCCAACAGCTATTGCCAATCAGGTTGCTGCCAGCCAACTCCAAGAACAGCCTAGAAGTAAGAGCCTGCTGGTTGCTCTGCCTCCTCCCACCCTATGTGAAATGGTGTCCTGCTCACAACTAACAATGTCTTCATTCTCCTGGTGACACCATTTCAAAAGACTTAAACCGGGGGAGAGACCCAAGATGGCTGATTACTAGCAGCTCGGGATTGTAGCTCCCAGTGAAAGCACAGAGAACAAGAGGACGCCACACCTTCACATGAATTCTTGTTGCTCACGCACCAAGAGATTCCCAGCGGAGGAGCCCCACGGGTCGCCAGCGCGACTCCTGTGACCAGCGAGGCGGTTTTGCCAGCGCCTTGGACCGTTGGTTCTTGGTGCAGAGTCAGAACAGCACCATCAATCTTTTTTTTTTTTTTTTTTTTTTTTTTGAGACGGTGTTTCGCTCTTGTTACCCAGGCTGGAGTGCAATGGCGCAATCTCGGCTCACCGCAACCTCCGCCTCCTGGGTTCAGGCAATTCTCCTGCCTCAGCCTCCTGAGTAGCTGGGATTACAGGCACGTGCCACCATGCCCAGCTAATTTTTTGTATTTTTAGTAGAGACGGGGTTTCACCATGTTGACCAGGATGGTCTCGATCTCTTGACCTCGTGATCCACCCGCCTCAGCCTCCCAAAGTGCTGGGATTACAAGCTTGAGCCACCGCGCCCGGCCAGCACCATCAATCTTAACGCCGCTGATTTAGTCAGCGCAGTGGGTTGCTCAGATTTCGGCGCTGAGAATCAATAAGTTGGACGTCCACTCAGAAACCCAATTACAAAGACGGTAAATACAAAGACCACAGATGGATAAATTTATAACGAAGGGAAGAAAACAGCCAAAAAAGGCTGAGAATACCCAAAATCAGAACACCTCTCCCTCAGCAGGGATCACAGTTCCTCATCAGCAACGGAACAAGGCTTGATGGAGAACGAGTGTGTTCCAATTACAGAAGGAGGCTTCAAAATGTGGATAATGAGAAACTTCTGTGAATTAAAAGAACTTGTTTTAACCCAATCCAAAGAAACTAAGAACTTTGAAAAAAGATTTGACGAAATGTTAACAAGAATACACAATTTAGAGAGGAAAATAAGTGAATTGATGGAGCTGAAAAACACAATACGAGAACTACGTGAAGAATTCTCAAGTTTTTTTTTTTTTTTTTTTTTTGAGACGGAGTTTCGCTCTTGTTACCCAGGCTGGAGTGCAATGGCGCGATCTCGGCTCACCGCAACCTCCGCCTCCTGGGTTCAGGCAATTCTCCTGCCTCAGCCTCCTGAGTAGCTGGGATTACAGGCACGCGCCACCATGCCCAGCTAATTTTTTTTTGTATTTTTAGTAGAGACGGGGTTTCACCATGTTGACCAGGATGGTCTCGATCTCTCGACCTCGTGATCCACCCGCCTCGGCCTCCCAAAGTGCTGGGATTACAGGCTTGAGCCACCGCGCCCGGCAGAATGCTCAAGTTTTAACAGCCGAATTGATCAAGCAAAAGAAAGGATATCAGAGGTCGAAGACCAACTCAATGAAATAAAACAAGAAGACAAGATTAGAGAAAAAAGGATAAAAAGGAACGAGCAAAGTCTCCAAGAAATATGGGACTATGTGAAAAGACCTAATCTACGCTTGATAGGTGTACCTGAATGTGACGAAGAGAATGAATCCAAGCTGGAAAATACGCTTCAGGACATTATTCAGGAAAATTTCCCAACCTAGTAAGGCAGGATAATATTCAACTCCAGGTAATACAGAGAACACCACAGAGATATTCCTCAAGAAGAGCAATTCCAAGGCACATAATCGTCAGATTCGCCAGGGTTGAAATGAAGGAGAAAATACTAAGGGCAGCCAGAGAGAAAGGTCAGGTTACCCACAAAGAGAAGCCTATCAGACTTACAGCAGATCTCTCAGCAGAAACCTTGCAAGCCAGAAGAGAGTGGGGACCAATATTCAACATCCTTAAAGAAAAGAACCTTCAACCAAGAATTTCACATCCAGCCAAACTAAGCTTCACAAGTGAAGGAAAAATAAAGTTTTTTGTGAATAAGCAAGCACTCAGAGATTTCATCACCACCAGGCCTGCTTTACAAGAGCTTCTGAAAGAACCGCTACACATAGAAAGGAACAAACAGTATCAGCTTTTCTAAAAAAAATACCAAAAAGAGCATCAATATAATGAAGAATTTACATCAACTAATGGGCAAAATAGCCAGCTAATATTAAATGGCAGTATTAAACTCACATATATCATTATTAATTCTAAATTTAAATTGACTAAATCCCCCAATCCAAAGACAGGCAATTTGAATAAAAAACTAAAACCCATCAGTATGCTGCATCCAGACCCATCTCACATTCAAGGATACACAAAGACTCAAAACAAGGGATGGAGAAGGATTTACCAATCAAACAGAGAGCTAAAATAAATAAATAAAAAGCCGAAGTTACAATTAAGCAACAAAGATCAAAAGAAGCAAAGGACATTATATAATGATAAAAGGATCAATGCAACAAGAAGAGCTGAAGATCCTAAATATATACGCACCCAATACAGGAATACGCAGACATACAAGACTTATAAACAGACTTAGACTCCCACATAATAATAGTGGGAGACTTCAACATTAATATTAGACAGATAAATGAGACAGAAAATTAATAACGATATCCAGGACTTGAACTCAGATCTGGAACGAGTAAATGTAATTAACATTTATAGAACTCTCCACTTTAAATATACAAAATATACACTCTTATCAGTACCACATCATATCAACTTAGAAGTTTAAACGAAATGTTGGTTGGCTCCTTGTTTGTTACTCTCTTCCCTCATTTTCTTTCATGTCTCCATTATTAAGGACAATTACAGGCATACCCATATTTAGACTGCATTCTAGCCCAGGCAATAAAGCAATATCCCCATCCTCTCTCCCTCTTCCTCTTTCTCTTTCTTCTTTATTCTTTCTCTTATAAAAAAAAAATACAAAACAATATTGGATTGCAACAAGAATAGAAAATTTATTTTTATTCATGGCTACCTGGAGAATTGTGGTGTCTCTTTAGGATAATGTTACCATCCTGCAGCATAAATTGGATATTTCCTGGTTGCCTGTCAAACAAATTCCAGGCTGTTCAGCCTGGACTTAAAAAGCCACACATTCGGCCGGGTGCGGTGGCTCAAGCCTGTAATCCCAGCACTTTGGGAGGTCGAGGTAGGTGGATCACGAGGTCGAGAGATCGAGACCATCCTGGTCAACATGGTGAAACCCCATCTCTACTAAAAAAAATACAAAACATTAGCTGGGCATGGTGGTGCATGCCTGTAATCCCAGCTACTCAGGAGGCTGAGGCAGGAGAATTGCCTGAGCCCAGGGGGCGGAGGTTGCGGTGAGCCGAGATCGCGCCATTGCACTCCAGCCTGGGTAACAAGAGCGAAACTCCGTTTCAAAAAAAAAAAAAAAAAAAAAAAGCCACACCACACATTCTCTCCAAAACCTCCCCTCCTAGTCTTCCACCTACCTAATTCCCTGGCATCTCTGTGGCATTTTCTTCTTCACTTCCTAGAACCAGCCTGGGTAAGGGTAGATGATATAGAATGTTAGGAATTAGGGACCTAGAAAAAAAAAAAGACTTAAACCTTATCTCCTCCTTTGACCAGCATGTGTGGGTTTATGAGATTCCTTGCCAAGCCACAAGGACCACCTGCAAATGGTAATTCTCCTGGCTTGAGTAAATTCCCAGAACCCCTAGGATGGCCATATAATTACAAACTCCAGAGCATTAATAAAGACAAGGAAAAGTGAAGTGGCTCATGCCTGCAATCTCAGCACTTTGGGAGGCCGAGGCACGAAGATTGCTTGAGCTCAGGAGTTCCAGACCAGCCTAGGAAACATAGTAAAACTTCATCTATATAAAAAACTACAATAATTAGCCAGGCACGGTGGTGTGCACCTGTATCATCTAGTCCCAGCTACTAAAGAGGCTAAGGTGGGAAGATCACTTGATCAGTTGCAGTGAGCCGAGACTGGGCAACTGCACTCTAGGCTGGGTGACAGAGCAAGACACTGTCTCAAAAAGAAAGAAAAATGGAGTGGAGAATGGGGGAGGATAAATTATACAAACAACAACAACAACAAAAATACCTCAGAGTCTTCATAAAAGCTAAATAGCCAGGCATGGGCCGGGCATGGTGGCTCACGCCTGTAATCCCACACTTTGGGAGTCCAACACGGGTGAATCACTTGAGGTCAGGAGTATGAGACAAGACTGACCAACGTGGTGAAACCCCATCTCTACTAAAAATACAAAAACTAGCTGGGTGTCGTGGTGCACACCTGTAATCCCAGCTACTCAGGAGGCTGTGGCAGGAGAATTGCATGAACCTAGGAGGCGGAGGTTGCAATGAGCCAAGATCATGCCGCTGTACTCCAGGATGGGTGACAGAGCGAGACTCCATCTCAAAAAAACAATAATAATAAATAGCCAGGCATGGTGCCATGGGCTCGTTGTCCCAGCTACTGAGGAGGCTGAGGCAGGAAGATCGCTTGAGCCCAGGAGTTAAGAGTGATCACAGGGGCCGGGCACAGTGGCTCAAGCCTGTAATCCCAGCACTTTGGGAGGCCGAGGTGGGTGGATCACAAGGTCAAGAGATCGAGACCATCCTGGTCAACATGGTGAAACCCCGTCTCTACTAAAAATACAAAAAATTAGCTGGGCATGGTGGCACGTGCCTGTAATCCCAGCTACTCAGGAGGCTGAGGCAGGAGAATTGCTTGAACCCAGGGGGTGGAGGTTGCGGTGAGCCGAGATCGCGCCATTGCACTACAGCCTGGGTAACAAAAGCGAAACTCCGTCTCCAGAAAAAAAAAAAAAAAGAAAAAGAGTGATCACAGGAGATCACAGTGCTGTCATGTACTATGATCACGCCTGTATATAGCCACTGCACTTTAGCCTGGGCAACACAGTGAGAACCTTTCTCGTTTTTCCTTTTCTTTTTTTTTGGAGACAGGGTCTCACTCTGTCACTGAGTCTGGAGTGCAGTAATGTGATCTTGGCTCACTGCAACCTCTGCCTCCTAGGCTCAAGCGATCCTCTTACCTCAGGTTCCCGAGCAGCTGGGACTACAGGCGTACCATCATGCCTGGCTGATTTTTGTATTTTTTGTAGAGACAGGGTTTTGCCACGTTGCCAAGGCTGGTCTAGAACTCCCGGGCTCAAGCAATCCACCAGCCTTGGCCTTTCAAAGTGTCGGGTTTACAGGCATGTGCCACAGCTCCTGGCCTAGAATTATATTTTTAACAACATAGGCCGGGCGCGGTGGCTCAAGCCTGTAATCCCAGCACTTTGGGAGGCCGAGGCAGGTGGATCACGAGGTCGAGAGATCGAGACCGTCCTGGTCAACATAGTGAAACCCCGTCTCTACTAAAAATACTAAAAAAAAATTAGCTGGGCATGGTGGCGCGTGCCTGTAATCCCACCCACTCAGGAGGCTGAGGCAGGAGAATTGCCTGAACCCAGGAGGCGGAGGTTGCGGTGAGCCGAGATCACGCCATTGCACTCCAGCCTGGGTAACAAGAGGGAAACTCTGTCTCAAAAAAAAAAAAAAAAAAAAACCATAAAATAGTTTTCATTTCTTTTTTTTTTTTGGAGACAGAGTCACTCTGTCGCCCAGGCTGGAGTGCATTGATCTCAGCTCACTACAACCTCTACCTCCCAGGTTCAAGTGATTCTTCTGCCTCAGCCTCCTGAGTATCTGGGAGCACAGGTATGCACCACAATGCCCAGCTAATTTTTTGTATTTTTAGTGGAGACAGGGTTTCACCATGTTAGCCAGGCTGGTCTTGAACTCCTGGCCTCAAATGATCCACCCACCTCGGCCTCTATGCTGGGATTACAGGTGTGAGCCACTGCACCTGGCTAATTTTCATTTCTTTGCCTATGTAATATGCCACACAGAATGACATATATATATGTGTGTGTGCGTGTGTAAATTTTTAAATAAAGTATTAAAAATGATTCGCTGGTAAGGAAAAGATGTGCCTATCTAATGATTCAAATTGAAATGAATTTCTGAAAACAAAGATGGTATACCGCATTTATTACAAGCATACCTAGAATCACCCAGATCTATATTTGATGCCAAAACAGTATTCAACTTGCAGAAAATGCTTCTAAAAGAAAATTCAAAGGAGCCAGGAGAGGCTGGCAGGGCCAACAGACTGCAATGCAGGCCTCACCCTAAGTGAAGAAGAGAGGAAAAAAGGGAAGGGTGGGTAGAAGCATGTTACATTATAGTGTATTCTAAGGCAAGTTCAGCAAGGCTGCGAGAGCACTCCAGTCATCAGAGGAGTCGCATATCTCCAAAGTATCAGCCTGCCTTAATACCCCTGCCACACTCTGTCTCTGGCTGGAATTAGCCCTTGGGTGTGTGGCCTCAGCTCACACACAGTGATGGAGTTCAGAAGGCAGCAGGGGCCCTCAGTCAACTGCTCCCTGCAGTTGAAAGGATGACTGACCAGTATATGTCATGGTCACCACACTCAGTTTTCCTCTTTGGTAAGACAGGACAAAATCCTTGCCCACTTGCCATCTAGAGAAATTGGGTGACTCAGAGAAGGCAATGTCTATAAACACTAAGTAAATTCTAAGTGTGGAACATGTGAAATATTCCTTACACAGGACTGTGCTCCAGCCGTGACCTGTAGCTCTTCACTCCCTCGGTCTGTCTCTGTCCTCTAACACACATCTACTAGACCTGCAGTCTGCCTCTGACCCCTTCATTTTTCTCTAGCTACCCAACCTAGATAATTCTTGAGCTCAGCCCTGTCTGGAACACAGGAATGGAAAATACAGTCCTTTGGCTCATCGCTAAAAATGTCCTCAAATAGAGAGAGCCAGCTGGCTGCGAATAGGCCAGTTCAGCCTCGTGATGTACTGCTTCAAGGAAGCTAAACACTGACCTCTTTGATAACCAAGGACCATGCCCAGCAAGATCTGCAACTTAATTATTAAACTGCTTGGAAAAGAGGCAAACTATCAGACTTTGAGAGCTCTACATTTTTTTTTTTTTTTTTTTTTTTTGAGACGGAGTTTCGCTCTTGTTACCCAGGCTGGAGTGCAATGGCGCGATCTCGGCTCACCGCAACCTCCGCCTCCTGGGTTCAGGCAATTCTCCTGCCTCAGCCTCCTAAGTAGCTGGGATTACAGGCACGCGCCACCACGCCCAGCTAGTTTTTTGTATTTTTAGTAGAGACGGGGTTTCACCATGTTGACCAGGATGGTCTCGATCTCTCGACCTCGTGATCCACCCGCCTCGGCCTCCCAAAGTGCTGGGATTACAGGCTTGAGCCACTGCGCCTGGCCTGAGAGCTCTACATTTTAATTTTAATTTTAATTTTATTTATTTATTTATTTTGAAATGGAGTCTTGCTCTGTCACCCAGGCTGCAGTGCAATGGCATGATCTTGGCTCACTGCAACCTCCACCTCCCAGGTTCAAGAAATCCTCCTGCCTCAACCTCTTGAATAGCTGGGATTATAGGCACCCACCAGCACACCTGGCTAATTTGTGTGTTTTTAGAAGAGACTGAGTTTTACCATGTTGGCCAGGCTGGTCTCAAACTCATGACCTCAAGTGATCTGCCCACCTTGGCCTCCCAAAGTGCTGGAATTACAGGTGTGAGCCTGGCCATAATTTTATTTATTTTTGAATAGGTAATATATACACATGATCTGATATGCAAATCTTACAGAAGAGAATATAGTGAAAAGTCTCCCTTCCATTCTGTCCTCTACTCGCAAAGCTCCCCCTCCTTGGAGCCAATCAATGCTTCCTTGTCTTACGTATTGTTTCGGAAATACTTTATGCGTATTTCTGCCTCTGAAATAATTTCTAAAACCGCTAAAAGAAAGTCCCTTAGAGAGTAACTACTGTTGAGACTGGGCTAATGTTATTTAGATTCATCTATTTTACTCCATTTTATCTCAATTCAACCTTATTTGGAAGCATATTTTTTTCAACATTTCGCTATGAAGATTTTTCAAACATACAGGAAAATTGAAAGAATTTTCAGTGGGACCAAGTGCGGTGGCTCACACCTCTAATCCCAGCACTTTGAGATGCCAAGGTGGGCAGATCACTTAAGGTCAGGAGTTTGAGACCAGCCTGGTCAACATGGAGAAACCCTGTCTCTACCAAAACTACAAAAATTATCTGAACATGGTGGTAGGCACCTATAATTCCAGCTACTCAGGAGGGTGAGGCGGGAGAAGCTCTTGAACCAGGAGGTGGAGGCTGCAGTGAGCTAAGATCACGCCACTGCACTCTAGCCTGGGCAACAGAACAAGACTCCTCTCAAAAATAAATAAATACAACATAAAAGAAAGAATTGTTCAGTGAATACCTACACTTCCGCCACCTAGATTCTGCAATGACTAATTTGCTACATTTGCTTTAGGTATTGTTATTATTATTCTCATTTTACTGCTGATGAAACTGTCAAATGTAGGTGGTTTGCTGCAAAAGCTTCTTGATACTATCTTGCTTAACCTTTTCTTTTTTTAATTCCAGCATTTCAGCCAAGGTCCAAAGAGATTAACATCTCCAGAGAAGAATTTAAATCCAGTTTCCTGTGTCTGAGTATGGTCTGTAGATAAGCCCCAAAGAACACAAGTTCTCTTTTTCACTTGTAATTTCTGCACCCTTTGGCCCTTATCATTCCACGTGGTGCTGTTCTCCCTGACAGAGTTTAACCTCCCTCAGCTGACCTCCTTCTTCTTGAAAGCATAGTTTTTAGGCAAGTGAGAGAAGCAGACCAAGCAGCCCAGCCGACTCAGCTGTTTTTATCTCAACGGCCTATGTGGACAACCACTTTGCTACTCACAGGGTGGTTCACAGACCAGCAGAATTACATCATATATGTACAGTATCAGGCCCACCCAGACCTATTGAATGAGAATCTGTCACTTCACAAGATTCTCAAGTGATTCCTATTGCACATACCACACATTATTATAGTCTCATTTCAACCATGGTTAAAAGGAGCCCAGTGCAATTTGCTGGTCATAGGTGGAAAAAAAAAAAAAAAGAGTAGTTCATAACATTCAGCTTGGCCAGGCTTGGTACACACCTGTAATCCTAACATTTTGGGAGCCCAAGGTGGGATGATCCCTTAAGGCCAGGAGTTTGAGTCCAGCCTGGGCAACATAGCAAGACCATCTCTACAGAGAAAAATAAAGACATTTATCTTTTTTTTTCTTGTTGAGACGGAGTCTCACTCTGTTGCCTAGGCTGAAGTGCAGTGGTGTGATCCTGGCTCACTTGCAACCTCTGTTTCCTGGGTTCAAGTGAGTCTTCTGCCTCAACCTCCTGAGTAGCTAGGACTACAGGCGCATACCACCACACCCAGCTAATTTTTGTATTTTTACTAAAGATGAGGTTTCACTATATTCGCCAGGCTAGTCTCAAACTCCTGACCTCATGATGATCTGCCCACCTCAGCCTCCCAAAGTGCTGGGATCACAGGCATGAGCCACCGTGACTAGCCGACATTTATGTTAAGAACTACCCTTTCCAGGTGGCTCAAGCCTGTAATCCCAGCACTTTGGGAGGCTGAGGCAGGTGGATCACGAGGTCGAGAGATCGAGACCATCCTGGTCAACATGGTAAAACCCCGTCTCTACTAAAGATACAAAAAATTAGCTGGGCATGGTGGCACGTGCCTGTAATCCCAGCTACTCAGGAGGCTGAGGCAGGAGAATTGCCT
The DNA here is from genome assembly GCF_048565385.1 of Saimiri boliviensis. Taxonomy (NCBI): domain Eukaryota; kingdom Metazoa; phylum Chordata; class Mammalia; order Primates; family Cebidae; genus Saimiri; species Saimiri boliviensis. Next base: position 172,304,418 of record NC_133450.1, read on the forward strand.
GAACCCAGGAGGCGGAGGTTGCGGTGAGCCGAGATCGCGCCATTGCACTCCAGCCTGGGTAACAAGAGCAAAACTCCGTCTCAAAAAAAAAAAAAAAAAGAACTACCCTTTCCTTCTTTTTGTTTTTTTACATCTTATGTGCCTCTTTAATCCCTTTCTTCACAACCTGTAACCCCACTTATCGAGCCCCTGCTCTGTATGCTCTGTACAAGGAACATTATTCCTAACTCTCAGAGTATTGCAAAAGATACTTTATTCCTAATTTACAGATAAGGCTCAGAGGATTAGAAATCCACCTAATGGTAAACAGCTGTAAATACTAAGCAAGTTCTTTTCCAAGACCTGCTTCTCTCTTTCTACTGTAAAACAATGTCTCTCCAAACCCTGGCAATTGCCTCAGCCTAGACCTTGCCCACCTGGGCCAGAGAGCTTATGCCTGCCTGTCATGCAAGGCTTGTAGACTTGTCTCTCTCTCAAGCCTTTTTCTCATGTGTTGTTCACTGCTAGTTCACCTGGATCTTGTTCTTTTAGCTCCCAGTCATCAATCAGGTATTCTTATAATCTAAGAACATAGGTAACACCTGGGCATTGTAATGATGGCCTTCTATAGACAGTGGGAGGAGGTGGGAGTGAGAAGATGACAGACAGGTGAAAAAATATTTGGGCAGCCTGGCGAGGTGGCTCACGCCTGTAATCCTAGCACTTTGGGAGGCCGAGGCAGGTGGATCACCTGAGGTCAGGAGTTCAAGACCAGCCTAGCCAACATGGTGAAACCCCATCTTTAAAAAAAAAAAAAAAAAAAGAAGGAAAGAGGCCGGGCGCAGTGGCTCATGCCTGTAATCCCAGCACTTTGGGAGGCCGAGGCAGGTGGATCACGAGGTCAAGAGATCGAGACCATCCTGGTCAACATGGTGAAACCCTGTCTCTACTAAAAATACAAAAAATTAGCTGGGCATGGTGGCACGTGCCTGTAATCCCAGCTACTCAGGAGGCTGAGGCAGGAGAATTGCCTGAGCCCAGGAGGCAGAGGTTGCGATGAGCTGAGAGTGTGCCATTGCACTCCAGCCTGGGTAACAAACTCCGTCTCAAAAAAAAGAAAGAAAGAAAGAAAAAATATTTGGGCAGGTAGGATGCACTCTGCTAGGGCATGCCTTCTTTCAATCTAAAAGAAGAGCTCAGATAGCTGATGTGGATACGGTATTATGCTAGTGCCTATGCTGGGTACAGAGATCTACAAAATGTGATTCCTGCCCTTAATAAGGAGAATTAATCCGGCAGGGGAGCTAGGACAGGCACACATCAAAGCCCCATGAAAAAGTACAGCAGGAACACAGAAAAGAGGCTGCTTCTGGGTGGTAAAATAGAAGATTAAAAAGAGCGCAGGATGGGAGGCAGAGAGCCTTTCCAGGCAAGGGGAGAACATGTAAAAAGAGAAGAAAAAGCACCTTTGGGGTGTCTCCTGCATAGAGCCCTGGGTGGCTGATAGAGAAGGTATGTTAGATTAAGGAGGAAGCTTGGGAATGGCTCACAGGGAGTCACTGAAGATTAAGAAGCAATATTAGGGCCGGGCGTGGTGGCTCATGCCTATAATCCCAGCACTTTGGGAGGCCGAGGCGGGTGGATCACGAGGTCAAGAGATCGAGACCAGCCTGGTCGACATGGTGAAACCCCGTCTCTACTAAAAATACAAAAAATTAGCTGGGCATGGTGGCGCGTGCCTGTAATCCCAGCTACTCAGGAGGCTGAGGCAGGAGAATTGCCTGAACCCAGGAGGCGGTGGTTGCAGTGAGCTGAGATCGCGCCATTGCACTCCAGCCTGGGTAACCAGTGAAACTCCGTCTCAAGAAAAAAAAAAAAAAAAACACAAAAATTAGCTGGGCGTGGTGGTGCGTGCCTGTAGTCCGGCTACTCGGGAGGCTGAGGCAGGAGAATTGCTTGAACCCAGGAGGCGGAGGTTGCGGTGAGCCAATATCGTGCCATTGCACTCCAGTCTGGGTAACAACAGCAAAAATCCATCTCAAAAAAAAAAAAAAGAAGTAATATGATCGGAAGTGGGCAATTCGGTTACTACTTTGGCAGAGAACATGGATCTAAGCAGACCCTGACTAGATTGAAGGACGTGATAGATTCATACGTAGAATGAAACTCAGAGAACTGGTAGATCAGCAGCTTTCAAACTTTTTGGCCCTGAAACCCATTGTGCAAATGAAATCTTAGTCAGCCATTGTAAACAAAGATTAAAGCTAAATTGCTCTGGTTGGAGTAAGTGGGAGGGAATAACTGCGTTCTTTCCTCCCTCTCATTTCTTTCTTTCTCTCCTAGTGATTTCAGAAAGGGCTTCTTGTTTGAAAATCAATGATCAAAGGGCTTAGTCAACCACAAACAGCTCCTGCCTGTTACCTGTTTTTGCAAATAAAAACCTATGGGGATACAGCCATGCCTTTTTGATTTTATATTGTCTGTGGCTGCTTTCATGCTGCAATGACTAAGCTGAATAATCAGGACAGAGAAACTCCATGGTCCACAAAATCGAAGTGTTTGCTATCTGACCCTTTAAAGACAAGGATTGCCAACCTCCCATCTAGGGCTTTGTTACAATGCACCCGTGTTACCTATGTTCTTGGTCTGTGGTCTAAGTGTCATCCTTAGACACCAGCACACATTGTCCCTCTGTGCACAGATAGCTTAGGTAAAGCTATCTTTTTGGTAAAGGTTGATTTAGGAGTCACTGCCTTGGAGTTAGGAGTTAGGAGTAGCATGAGATGGCTTAGGTCAAGGGAGAGGGTCCAGCAAGAAAACAAAGGAGGTCCTGAGAAAACCTTAAGGAATACCTCCATTTAGGAGACAGCCTGAGAGAATCACAGGAGAAATCACTGGGAAAAGTACCAATTTTCATTGATGCCAGAAAATTATGACACACTGAAAGCCTTTTCTTTCTCCTTCTCCTTCTTCCTCTTCCTCCTCCTCTTCTTCTTCTTTCTTTGTCTTCCTCCTCTTCTTTGTTGAGACAGGATTTCTCTCTCTGTTGTCCAGGCTGAAGTGCAGTGGCATGATTCGGCTCACTGCAGACTTGAGCTCCTGGGTTCATTCTCCCACCTTAGCCTCTCAAGTAGCTGGGACCACAGGCTCATACCACCACCCTTGACTAATTTTTTTTTTTTTTTTTTTTTAGATGGAGTTTCACTCGTTGCCCAGGCTAGAGTGGGATGGCACGATCTTGGCTCACCGCAACCTCTATCTCTCAGTCCAAGCGATTCTCCTGCCTCAGCCTTCTGAGTAGCTGTGATTACAGGCATGCACCACCAGGCCTGGCTAATTTTGTATTTTCAGGAGAGACGGGGTTTCTCCATGTTGATCAGGTTGGTCTCAAATTCTCTACCTCAGGTGATCAGCCTGCCTTGGCCTCCCAAGAAGCAAGACTCCATCTCAAAATAATTGGTTTTAGAGGCTGGGCAAGGTGGCTCACGCCTGTAACCCTAGCACTTTGGGAGGCAGAAGTGGGTGGATCACCTGAGGTCAGGAGTTCAAGACCAGCCTGGCCATCATGATGAAACCCCATATTGAAAAAAAAAATGTTTTTAGAGACAGTGCCTCAAAAAATTTATTATTTTTCTCAAAAAGTTATTTATTATTATTATTATTATTATTATTATTTTGAGACGGAGTTTCGCTCTTGTTACCCAGGCTGGAGTGCAGTGGCGCGATCTCGGCTCACCACAACCTCCGCCTCCTGGGCTCAGGCAATTCTCCTGCCTCAGCCTCCTGAGTAGCTGGGATTACAGGCACGCGCCACCATGCCCAGCTAGTTTTTTGTATTTTTAGTAGAGACGGGGTTTCACCATGTTGACCAGGATGGTCTCGATCTCCTGACCTCGTGATCCACCCGCCTCGGCCTCCCAAAGTGCTGGGATTACAGGCTTGAGCCACCGCGCCCAGCCTATTATTTTTATATTTAATTAATTAATTAATTCGAGATGATGTCCCATTCTGTCACCTAGACTGAAGTGCAATGGCTGGATCTTGGCTCACTGCAACCTCTGCCTCCCAGGTTCAAGCGATTCTCTTGCTTCAGCCTCCTGAGTAGCTGTGATCATAGGTGCACGCCACTGTAAGGCCCGTTGCCTCGAAGGGAGGCCGGACACACCCACCTCTGCACCTGGCACCAGGCTCTGCACTTGGCACCTAGCTCTGCCGCATGGCTCCCCTGGAAGACTCCCGCTAATGCAACCGTAGCCGGCTCTCACACCGGAAAACCCGCCCAACAACCCGCCAACCAATAGCGGCCCCTGCCGTCTCAATCCTGCTCCCCCGACTTAGAGCACCCAGACCCAATCAGAGCACCCAGCTGTTGCTCGTCCCTCCTAGCCGTACCCTCCACATCCCCTCACCTCTCACACCCCTCCCCCCAACACCCCCACTTCAGGAAGTCAGCACAACTTCTCTGGCCCCCTTTCCCAGACCAGAGAACCTCGCCAGGAAGCTGAATAAATTGATACTTAATTTTCTTATACTGGCCTCAGTTTCCTCATTTTAAACTCGGCAATGACGCTTACAGCCACAACACCTGGCAGATTTTTCTATTTTTAGTAAAGATGGGATTTTGTTATGTTGGCCAGGCTGATCTCAAACGCTCAGCCTCAAATAATCTGCCCACCTCAGCCTCCCAAAGTGCTGGGATTATAGCCATGAGCCACCACGCCCGTCCTAAAAATCTTCTTTTAATAAAAAAATAAAATGGGGATAATAACGAGCCCACCTCATGGGAGTATTACCTAAAGGGCTTAGAACAAATATCTAGCATGTGGTAAAGACTCTGTAAGTATTATTTATTACTATTTCCACAAGATGAAAATTATAGACCAGTGCTGTTTGTTATGACTAAGATAGAAAGAGGGATTTTGGCCAGTAGCAGTGGCTCATGCCTGGAATCCCAGAGCTGTGCGAGGCCAAGGCAGGTATATCATTTGAGGTCACCAGTTCAGACCAGCCTGGCCGACATGGCCAAAACCCCATCTCTACTAAAAAACACACAAAATTAGCCGGGTGTGGTGGCTCATGCCTGTAACTCCAGCTGCTCAGGAGGCTGAGGCATGAGATTTGCTTGAACCTGGGAAGCAGACGTTGCAGTGAGTGGAGACTGATCCACCACACTCCAGCCGGAATGACAGAGTGAAACTCTGTCTCACAAAAAAAGAGGAGTTTTAACTTTACGTGTATTTGGTAATGGTTATGAAGTGTTTAGATATCTCAAAATGAATGAAGAGGATTATTAGGCCCACCTGCAGTACTATTAATAATTTCAGGGGATCAGCTATCTAGGTGAAAGTTCACAGGGGATTACACGTCATTGCAACACAAATTAGACCAAAGTTCAAGAAGAGACAGAGTTTCTGAGTCATTTATCTATCTTAGCACAACAAAGTAGATGTAACTAAAATGTTACAGGAAATGACTCCAATCTAGAGCAAAGTTAGTCCCATGCATAGTGAAAGGTTGTGCCTGACAAAAATGACCCATGCTACGTGTCACACATGATCACGTGGCATATTGCTCAAGATGCCAGTATGCAATCAGTCTTTGCAAGAGTCTCACCTTAGGAAAGGCTTTCTATGTGCCCAAGACAGACACTTTCCCCTTCTGGGTTACTTCCTAAAGTATATTCACCTTAACTTACAAGCAAAGGAAATCTTTCTCAAGTGCTCTGAGTTTATTATTTCCCTTTTCTAGACTCTGTGATCAGGGTCATCTGAGTGTGGATAAGGTTCCTGGAGAAGACTGCTTGAGGACATTGAAAGTTTATGAATTTCACAGGTATTCAAGAGTGGCTGCACCTGGAGCTGGAAGCTGAGCATCATGAAGATTAAAACATAAAGTAGGCCGGGTGTGGTGGCTCATGTCTGTAATTCCAACACTTTAGGAGGCCAAGGTGAGCAGATCACCTGAGGTCAGGAGTCTGAGACCACCCTGACCAGTAAAAATACAAAATTAGCTGGGTGTGGTGATGCGTGCCTGTAATCCCAGCAACTTGGGAGGCTGAGGCAAGAAAATTGCTTGAACCTGGGAGGCAGAGGTTGCAGTGAGTGAGATTGAGCCATTGCACTCTAGCCTGAGCAACAAAAGTGAAACTCCGTCTCAAAATAAAAAACAAAAAAGAATTTAAAAACATAAAGTGTGCTCATAAAATTGAGAGGAGTGGACCAGGCACAGTGGCTTACACCTGTAACCCCAGAATTTTGGAAGGCCAAGGCAGGTGGATCATCTGACATCAGAAGTTCGGGACCAGCCTGGCCAACATAGTGAAACACCGTCTGTACTACAAATTCAAAAAAGTAGCTAGGAATGGTGGTGGACACCTGTAATCCCAGCTACTCGGGAGGCTGACGCAGGAGAATTGCTTGAACCTAGGAGGGGAAGGTTGCAGTAAGCCAAGATTGCACCACTGCCTTCCATCCTGGGCAACAGAGCAAAACTCCATCTCAAAAAAAAAAAAAATTTTTTTTTTAAGGAAAACTATTGTGACTTTCCTCACATCAATCAACATACACTATAGGCAGGCAAAGAGAAAAATAATGGGGCCTGTTAGGAGTGGGAATCACGGCCGGGCGTGGTGGCTCAAGCCTGTAATCCCAGCACTTTGGGAGGCCGAGGCGGGTGGATCACGAGGTCAAGAGATCGAGACCATCCTGGTCAACATAGTGAAACCCCGTCTCTACTAAAAATACAAAAAATTAGCTGGGCATGGTGGCGCGTGCCTGTAATCCCAGCTACTCAGGAGGCCGAGACAGGAGAATCGCCTGAGCCCAGGAGGCGGAGGTTGCAGTGAGCCGAGATCGCGCCATTGCACTCCAGCCTGGGTAACAAGAGCGAAACTCCGTCTCAAAAAAAAAAAAAAGGAGTGGGAATCACAGGAAAAATGGAAAAAGTTTTCCAAGGACAGAGTGGTGACATAAAGAGAAAAATCATGGGAGGAAAGTAAGTAATGGAGACAAGAGTAAAAAAGTAGAAGGCAGAGACAAACTGTGAGCTACAGAAGGAAAAAAGGCAGTTAGGAGGAGAATAGACATGTGAAGCCAAAGTGTAAAAATGAGATGATATATAAAGTGCCTAAACTAGCGCCTGGAATATAGGATTACATAATATTCAAATACAGTTATTAACTATAAATCAGGGAAAAGTAAAAGGAATGCCAGGTATTTAACAACTGCTTTTTTTTTTTTGAGATGGAGTCTCACTCTGTCACCCATGCCAGAGTGCAGTAGCTTAATCTCGGCTCACTGCAACCTCCCGTGTTCAAGTTACTCTCCTGCCTCAACCTCCCAAAGCAGCTGGGATTACAGGTGTGGGCCAACACGACCAGCTAATATTTGTATTTTTAGTAAAGACTGGATTTCACCATGTTGGCCATCTGGTCTTGACCTCCTAACCTTAAATGATCCACCCACCTTGGCCTCCCAAAGTGCTGAGATTACAGCCAGGAGCCACCGAATCCAGCTGATAATTGCTTATTAAATAAATGTTTAGATGTGATGCATCAAGTACCTTGGTTATATAAGTGTTCTGTGCTAAATTAGCAGTGCATATTGCTAATGTTAGCTCCCTCCCACCACATTGTTCTATTTCTATCTTAATTTGAGCCTGTTATTGTTTTAGATCTATTGTTAAGGCAGCAAGGAATATTCAGGATGTAATTTAGTTTCTCATTTCCTGGCAACAATCACGTGAGAGGCAAATGAGAGCCTTTTGCTGAAAGGCTTTTTTACTTTTTTATTTTTTTATTTTTATTTATTTATTTATTTATTTTTTATTTTTTTTGAGGCGGAGTTTCGCTCTTGTTACCCAGGCTGGAGTGCAATGGCGCGATCTCGGCTCACCGCAACCTCCGCCTCCTGGGTTCAGGCAATTCTCCTGCCTCAGCCTCCTGAGTAGCTGGGATTACAGGCACGTGCCACCATGCCCAGCTAATTTTTTGTATTTTTAGTAGAGACGGGGTTTCACCATGTTGACCAGGATGGTCTCGATCTCTTGACCTTGTGATCCACCCGCCTCGGCCTCCCAAAGTGCTGGGATTACAGGCTTGAGCCACCGTGCCCGGCTGAAAGGCTTTTTAAATCTGTAGTAATGAGAACAAATATTAAGTAATGCACTTGTGGATAAATAAAAGTTGCAATGCTGTAATTTAATCTTCATCTGATGAAACCAAAGTTCATTATAAAACCACAATTACACTCAAGATTCTGTACTGAGGCAAGGCTTGGTAGCTGATGCCTGTAATCTTGGCACTTTGAGAGGCTGAGGCAGGAGGATCCCTCGAGCCCAAGAGTTCAAGACTAGCCTGGGCAACATAGGGAGACCCTGTCTCCTCTATCTTAAAAAAAAAAAAAATTCTGTACTGAAATGTGGTGCGAGGTTGGAACACTAACTGCATGGGAAAGTTGCAGGTGATGCCTGAGTTTCCCTGTGTGGGTTATGAAATACACAACCAATTAAAAATTACTGTAAAGCACTCCTCAAGCATAAATATCAGCATTCTGAAAAAAGAAGGGGACTGAAGGTGGCGAGTGCCAGGATATTTTTCTTCTCTGAGGGGAAAAAGAGATATGGCAAAAGATGCCAATTTAATGATAAGAGGCCTAGTGTGGTTTGTGCAGGACTCTCCACAGGTGTGTGGCAGTGTAAGTGGGCCTTTAACCACCCACCTGCCAGTTGTCATACCTAGCATCACCCCTCCAGGTCAACACTTCCCTTCCCGGACTCAAGTCTGCCAAGAATACATTCATGCTACTATTGTTATTCCTTCTCGGGTCAAATCTTATCAGTTTATTTGCCTGTGACCTGGGGCCTGGGGTAGTAAGGTGCGAGGATCACTTGAGCCCAGGAGGTCAAGGCTGAAGTGAGCCATGATAGTGCCACTGCATTCCAGCCTAGGTGACAGAGTGAGACCGTGTCTCAAAAAATAAAAATAAAAATAGACAGATACTTCTAAATTGTCAAATTGCCATCTTCTTCCTTGTTTTTTTTCTGGAGATGGAGTCTCACTGTGTTGCCAGGCTGGAGTGCAGTAGTGCGATCTCAGCTCACTACAACCTCCACCTCCTTTTTTTTTTTGAGACGGAGTTTCGCTCTTGTTACCCAGGCTGGAGTGCAATGGCACGATCTTGGCTCACCACAACCTCCGCCTCCTGGGTTCAGGCAATTCTCCTGCCTCAGCCTCCTGAGTAGCTGTGATTACAGGCACACATGCCACCATGCCCAGCTAAGTTTTTGTATTTTTAGTAGAGACGGGGTTTCACCATGTTGATCAGGATGGTCTCGATCTCTCGACCTCGTGATCCACCCACCTCAGCCTCCCAAAGTGCTGGGATTACAGGCTTGAGCCACCGCGCCCGGCAACCTCCACCTCCTTGATTCAAGCAGTTCTCTGCTTCAGCATTCCCAGCAGCTGGGACTACAGGTGCGCGCCACCACACCCTGCTAATTTTTGTATTTTTAGTAGAGATGGGATTTCACCATGTTGGCCAGGATGGTCTCAATCTCTCTTTCTCCCTCTTTTTTTTTTCTTCAAATCACCTGGGTGCAGGTAGGCTGAGTCCAAAAATGGAGTCAGCCTGGTCCTGGTATCTTAACCTTATTATCCGCCCGCCTTAGCCTCCCAAAGTGCTGGGATTAGAGGTGTGAACCACCGTGCCCGGCCCTACATTGTCTTCTATTAATAGTAATCATAAACCAGTATACACTCCCACTAAAAATATATGAGAATGCCTATTATCCTAAACCAAATATCCGAACTGTTGATATTTACCATCTAAGACAAAATAGCATATTTTTGTAGTTTAGTGTGCATTTCTTATATTATGAAGGAGACTGGGAATCTTTTCCAGAATTTGGAGAAGGAGGTGTGTAAACGAATACAACACAAAAGTACTGTGACAAAGGTTTTTCTATAGTGCTCTTGGTTAGGAAGGTCAGATAAGGTCCCGCAGAGGAAGTGGCATTTGCTCTAGGTCTTGCAGGATGAGTTGGAATTCCGACATAGAGCTTATTGATCCTGGTACGTAGTCAGCTAAATGTTCAACAACTATACATTAGTGATAAAATTAGCCAGGTGCAGGGTTCCATGCCTGTAATAACAGCACTATGGGAAGCTGAGGTGGGAGGACCACTTGACTGCAGGAGTTCAAGACCAGCCTAGGTAACACAGGGAGACCTCATCTCTCCAAAAGATACAAAAAGTAGCTGGCTGTGAGGCAGAGCATTTGGTGAGCCAAGATCGTCCCATTGCACTCCAGCCTGGGCAACAAGAGTAAAACTCTGTTGCAAAAAAAAAAATTAGCTAGGCGTGGTAGTGAGCACCTGTAAGTCCCAGCCACTCTGGAGGCTGAGGCAAGAGGATGTCTTGAGCCCAGGAACTTGAGGCAGCAGTGAGCTGTGACTGTGTCGATGCACTCCAACATGGGGGACAGAGACTCTGTCTCAAAAAATTACAAAGAAATGATAAAATTGAGATGTTTGGGTTGAGGCGGGAGGATTGCTTGAGTCCAAGAGCTCAAGGTTACAGTGAGCTATGATAGCACCACTTCATTCTAACCTGGGCAACACAGCAAGACCCTGTCTCTTTAAATAAATAATACATAAATAAGGTGTATAGGCAACAAGTTTTCTGTATGGTTAAGGAGATTTTGGGCTATATATGGCAAGACACTGACACACAAATACCAGTATATGATTAAACAAACCACCGGTGCGACTGGGTCACCCCTGGGGTACTCAGGCAGGAGCTTGATAGTGTACATCTGGTTTCTTCCACTTTCTGGATGTTGAGCGACATCTAATGGTCAAATAGGAAAAAGTCTACATTTTCAATTTTCACTTTGTTTCTCTCTCTCTCTCTCTTTTTCTCCAGGTCTCACTCTGGCACCCAGACTAGAATGCAGTGGCACAGTCACAGCTTGCTGCAGCCTTGACCTCCCGGGTTCAAGTGATCATCCCATCTCAGCCTCCCGAGTAGCTGGGACTATAGGAATGTGCTACCAGGCCCAGCTAATTTTTCTGTTTTTTTGGCTGCCCAGGCTGATTCAGTATTTTATTTTTATTTTACTTTCTTTCCTTTTCCTTTTTTTTTTTTTTCCCCCTGAGATGGAGTCTCACTCTGTCCCCCAGGCTGGAGTGCAGTGGTATGATCTCAGCTTACTGCAACCTCCACCTCCCAGATTCCAGCAATTCTTCAGTCTCAGCCTCCTGAGTAGCTAGGATTACAGGCATGCACCCCCACGCCTGGCTAATTTTTGTATTTCTAGTAGAGACAGGGTTTCACCATGTTGGCCCAGCTGGTCTCGAACTCCTGACCTCATGATTTGCCCACCTCAGCCTACCAAAGTGCTGGGATTACAGGCGTGAGCCATTGTGCCCAGCCCAGTATTTTCTTTTCTTTTTTTCTTTTTCTTTCTGTTTTTTTTAACCAGGTTTCTTCCCAAATTCCTTTTTTTCTTTTTTCTTTTTCTTTTTTCCCAGTATTTTTTTTTAAAGAAAATTCTCTTTTAGGAACACATACACAACCTTAAAAAAATTTACCTCCAGGCCGGGTGCGGTGGCTCAAGCCTGTAATCCCAGCACTTTGGGAGGCCGAGGCGGGTGGATCACGAGGTCAAGAGATCGAGACCATCCTGGTCAACATGGTGAAACCCCATCTCTACTAAAAATACAAAAAAATTAGCTGGGCATGGTGGCACGTGCTTGTAGTCCCAGCTACTTAGGAGGCTGAGGCAGGAGAATTGCCTGAACCCAGGAGGTGGAGGTGGTGGTGAGCCGAGATCGCGCCATTGCACTCCAGCCTGGGTAACAGGAGTGAAACTCCGTCTCAAAAAAAAAAAAAAAAAAAAAAAAAAAAAAAAGAAAACTGAATAAAACAGAGGTAAGTTAATTTTTTAAAAATTTTTTTAGAATTGGAAGAGACCAGGCCGGGCGCGGTGGCTCAAGCCTGTAATCCCAGCACTTTGGGAGGCCGAGGCGGGTGGATCACAAGGTCGAGAGATCGAGACCATCCTGGTCAACGTGGTGAAACCCCGTCTCTACTAAAAATACAAAAACATTAGCTGGGCATAGTGGCGCATGCCTGTAATCCCAGCTACTCAGGAGGCTGAGGCAGGAGAATTGCTTGAACCTAGGAGGCGGAGGTTGCGGTGAGCCGAGATCGTGCCATTGCACTCCAGCCTGGGTAACAAGAGCGAAACTCCGTCTCAAAAAAAAAAAAAAAAAAAAAGAATTGGAAGAGACCTTATATCCAATCTCTTCATTTTGTCAATAAGGAAATTTACATCCAGAGAGAAATGATTTGTCCAAAGCCACACAGCTAGTGAGTTATTAATGCTCTAATATAGTTATGATTTTGCTACAATGAAGAGAGGAATAGTGGATATTTACCCATCCATTTGCAAAGCAAAAAAAAAAAAAAAAAAAGGCAAATACTTTCTGATTACTTTAAAACCTTTTAATTTATAATATTGGCCATGCATAGAATTTAATATCTATAATGCTCAATACTATAGTAATTACCGGCCATTAGGTTCTTGGCCTAGGGTATTTGATTTTTCAGACCAACAGTGGACAAAAACAGACAAATTCCTATGAATGCCAGACTATATTTCAAAAGACCCAAGTAAAATTTTGATGTCTGTAATCTGAGAGTTGCTTCTCTATTATTTCTCTTTGCCTCTCATGTGACAATAGGCAAAGTTGAGGTGGGAGATGAGTATCAATCCACATCATTTAATCAACCAACGCCTAAACATGTATCGATCCCCTTTCATATGTTCAGCATCACAGGGATTGTGGGGACACAATGCTATATATAACGGAGAACAAGTAATGATGAACTCACTTCTCCAACCTGTTGAGAGGAGTTAAATCAAAAGCAGCTTTGAGGTAGAAGGGAAATTACAACAATACTATCACCACTCTTGGAGATTTATTTATTAATTCATTGATAAGTATTTGTTGAGTATCTACTATATACCAGTGCTACACATACAGCAGTGATCCAGACCTGAACTCTCGAAGCTTATAACCTCGTAACTATATAGGAACAATTGTGATAAGTACTACAAAAAGAAAGTACTGGCTGGGTGAAGTGGCTCACGCCTGTAATTCCAGCACTTTGGGCAGCCGAGGCGGGTGGATCACTTGAGGTCAGGAGTTTGAGACCAGCTTGGCCAACATGGTGAAACCCCATCTCTACCAGAAATACGAAAATTAGCCAGGTATTGTGGTGCATGCCTGTAATCCCAGCTACCTGAGAGGCTCAGGCAGGAGAGTCACTTGAACCTGGGGAGTGGAGGTTACAGTGAGCTGAGATTGCGCTGCTTCACTCCAGCCTCCACAGAGAGAGCGAAACTCCATCTCAAAAAAAAAAGTACTGGTCCCATGATTATAAAATAGCTAATTTTTTTTAGTGTTTGCTATGTACCATGCACTATTCTTAGCACTTGACACATATTAGATCTGTTAATACAGCAATCCTATAACAAAGTTTCTTATCTCGTTGTTGTTTTTTTTTTTTTTTTGGTGACTTGGATCCTAATCCAGGTTGCTGCCATCACCTTATCTTGTTTTATAGATAAGAAAATTGAGAAACAAGAGAGTTTTTTAGTTTTTGAGATGGAGTCTCACTCTGTCACCCAGGCTGGAGTCCAGTGGTACAATCTCAGCTCACTGTAACCTCCACCTCCAGGGTTCAAGCAATTCCCCTGCCTCAGCCTTCTGAGCAGCTGAGACTACAGGTGCACGCCAACATACCCAGCTAATTTTTGTTTTTTTCGTAGAGACAGGGTTTCACCATATTGCCCAGCCTAGTCTTGAACTCCTGACCTCATGATCCACCCCCCCTCAGCCTCCCCAAGTGCTGGGATTACAGGTGAGCCACCACACCCAGCTGAGTTTTTTGTTTGTTTGTTTTTTAACTTGTTCAAGTTTACACAAATTGGTAAATGGCTGTGTTGGCCTTGAGCAAAAAGAGTATATCAGGAGGATCTACATTAGTCAGGAAAACTAGAGTGTATATAAAAAATAATGACCACCCATCTTGCCTAAATAACCTTGACTGCAGTTCAGTCCTGAGCTGCAGATCCATATATGTGACTCCATGTGGATGTCCCATAGGCATCTCAGAGTCAATACATCCAAAATCATACTTTCCTTCCCCTTAGGATACTATTCTCATGTTTTGTGTCTCAGTAAATGTACCTACCACGACCCACTCAATTACTCAAGCCAGAAAACTGGGCGTAAATTCTATCCAACATTGATTTTGGACAATGAGTACAAAAGTCAACACGTGAAAAAGGCAAATAAAGTATTTGCATTATTATAAAAACAGTTTTGACTTTGTAGACCCTTCTGATCGTTCTTGGAGACCCCATGGTCCATAGACCACACTTTAAAAGCTGGTATTCTAGCTCTGAAATCTCCTGTTAATTGTAGACATTGCAACCATCTTCTCCTAGTCTATCAATCTTTTTTTTTTAACTTTATTTAGAATCTATCTATCTATCTATCTATAGATAGATAGATTTGATAGATAGATTTGAGATGGAGTTTCGCTCTTGTCACCCAGGCTGGAGTGCAGTGGCACTATCTCAGCTCATTGCAACCTCTGCCTCCCAGGTTCAAGTGATTCTCGTGCCTCAGCCTCCCAAATAGTTGGAATTACAGGTGTGCACCACCACACTCAGCTAATTTTTTTTTTTGTGACAAAGTTTTGCTCTTGTTGTCCAGGCTGCAGTGCCGTGGTGCAGTCTTGGCTCACTGCAACCTCCACCTCCCAGGCTCAAGTGATTCTCCTGCCTCAGCCCCCTGAGTAGCTGGCATTACAGGCGTGTGCCACCATGACTGGCTAATTTTTTGTATTTTTAGTAGAGACAGGGTTTGACCATGTTGGCCAGGCTGGTCTCGAACTCCTGACCTCAGGTGATCCACCCACCTTGGCCTCCCAAACTGTTGGGATTACCCAGCCAAAATTTATATTTTTTAATGAAATCACATAAAAGAATTGTTTCTACCAGATGGCTCATTTATTTGTAGACATGTTAGCTAGTATTTCTTTTCTTTTTTTTGAGACAGAGACTCACTCTGTTGCCCAGGCTGGAGTGCAGTGGCACCATCTTGGCTTACTACAACCTCTGCCTCCCAGGTTCTAGCAATTCTCCTGCCTCAGCCTCCTGAGTAGCTGGGATTACAGACAGGTACCACCATGCCTGGCTAATGTGTGTGTGTGTGTGTGTGTGTGTGTGTGTGTGTGTGTGTGTGTGTTTCCTAGCAGAGACTAGAAAAAATGTTTGGCCATGTTGGCCAGGCTGGTCTTGAACTCCTGACCTCAGGTGATTCACCTGCCTCGACCTCCCAAAGTACTGGGATTACGCCACCGCACCTGGCCCCAATGTTTCTTTTTTTTTTTTTTTTTTTTTGAGACGGAGTTTCGCTCTTGTTACCCAGGCTGGAGTGCAATGGCGCGATCTAGGCTCACCACAACCTCCACCTCCTGGGTTCAGGCAATTCTCCTGCCTCAGCCTCCTGAGTAGCTGGGATTACAGGCACGCACCACCACGCCCAGCTAATTTTTTGTATTTTTAGTAGAGACGGGGTTTCACCATGTTGACCAGGATGGTCTCGATCTCTCGACCTCGTGATCCACCTGCCTCAGCCTCCCAAAGTGCTGGGATTACAGGCTTGAGCCACCGCGCCCGGCATGTACATACTATCTTAAGACAAACACGGAATATACTAAAACTAAATGCTAGTTAGTTATGATACAGGAATTTGGCAGGACTTGTTTCACAAGAAGTAGGTCACAAAGACCCTGCTTATAAAACAGGATGCAGTACAGAACCCAGCCAAGGGCTAGGTGTGGTGGCTCCTGCCTGTAATCTCAGCGCTTAGGAATCGAGGTGTGAGGACTGCTTGAGGCCTGGAGTTCAAGAACAGCCTGGCAACATAAAAACAAAAACAAAAAAAACAGTTGGCCAACTACCTCCCAAAATCGAAATCAAGATGGCAAAGAAAGTGACCTCTGGTCATCCTCATTGCTCATTAAATGCTAATTCTAATGCATCATAAACACCCTTAAACACCTGGAAAGACACTTCCACCAGCACCATGACAGTTTACAAATGCTATGGCAACGTCCCTAAGTTAATCTAGATAGTAGGAGATGGGGAGAATCCTCAGTTCTGAGAACCCCCCACCCCTTTCCAGGAAAATATGAATAATTCACCCCTTTTTCAGCATGTAACCAAGAAATAACCATAAATATAGTTAGTCAAGGAGTCCATGCTGCTACTCTGTCTATGGGGTAGCCACTGTTTCATTCCTGTACTTTTTAATAAACTTGCTTTCACTTTATTCTGTCAGCTTGCTCCTGAATCCTGAATTCTTTTCTACCAAAAGTCAAGAACCCTCATGGCCTCCTGGGCTGATCCCCAATTTGGGGTTTGCCCTGCGACAGAGAATCCACATATGTCTTTATATTGTAAAATTACTTTAGGTCTTTTTGCCAACAGTTTGAAGAGCAGCTGTCAAAGAGGATTTCTAGCTCTGGGCTCCAATATATTGAACAAGAAATATCCTGATGTACCCCCAGATCAACCTGCATTAGAATCACTGTAGGCATTTTTACAAATATAGGTTCTCAGGCCCCACCTCATACCCACTTACTAGAATGAGGAGAAGGGGAGTTTGTGGTTTCACCAAGCTTTGTGAATGATTCTTTTTTTTTTTTTTTTTTTTGAGACGCAGTCTTTCTCTGTTGCTCAGGCTGGAGTGTGGTGACACAGTCTTGGCTCACTGCAACTTCTGCCTCCAGGGTTCAAGCAATTCCCCTGCCTCAGCCTTCTGAGCAGCTGAGACTACAGGTGCACGCCAAGATGCCCAGCTAATTTTTGTATTTTTTGTAGAGACAGGGTCTCACCATATTGCTCAGTCTGGTCTCGAACTCCTGACCTCATGATCCACCCCGCTCAGCCTCCCCAAGTGCTGGGATTACAGGCCTGAGCCACTATGCCCAGCCTGTGAATGATCCGTAAGCATTCTGCTGCATTGCTTTCTAAACTCAGGCCTGTTTCCCACACCAATATAACCAAAAGGAAACATTAATGTTTCCTCAGTTCTTTCCTGTTTTTTCCCCGTTTCCTTCTGCAGTAACCAATATAATAAAAAATGGCATTTTGGCAGGGAGGAGGAATACAGGAATGGAAATAGGAAAGTCATAAGACTCCCCTTCTGCCTCAGGACTCTCCCTTGCGGGTCACATTACCAATGAAGGCTTGTGAACTCTAATTTAGCTGAGTTTTGGGCATAAAAATGAATTTTGGTGAGTTATATTCCGTGTTGAAAACACAGATTACAGGCTGGGCGTGTTGGCTCATGCCTATAATCCCAGCACTTTGGGAGGTTGAGGCGGGCAGATCACCTGAGGTCAGGAGTTCGAGACTAGCCTGACCAACTTGGAGAAACCCTGTCTCTGCTGAAAATACAAAAGTAGCTGGGCGTGGTGGCGCATGCCTGTAATCCCAGCTACTGGGGAAGCTGAGGCAGGAGAATCCCTTGAGCCCAGGAGGCAGAGGTTGCGGTGAGCTGAGATTGTGCCACTGCACTCCAGTCTGGGCAACAAGAGCAAAACTCCATCTCAAAAAACAAACAAACAAACAAACAAACAAACAAACAAACAAAAAAACAGATTAAAGGGTCTTTCCGTAGAGATGATGGTACCTTAATCAAGATTATTCAAATGTAGGTAGCCCTCAGAACACACTTTGGAGAACAATGACTTAAATCCAGTGAAGAAAACTTCCAAGAACTATGAAGATGTATGGTCTCCAGAAACCTAGAGATTGGCGGTGGGCATGGTGGCTCATGCCAGTAATCCCAGCACTTTGAGAGGCCAAGGTGGGTGAATCACTTGAGCTCAGGAGTTCCAGACCAGCCTGGCTAACACGGTAAAACCCTGTCTATACTAAAAATTAAAAAATTAGCCAGATGTGATGGTGTGTGCTTGTAATCCTAGGTACTTGGGAGGCTGAGGCAGGAGAATCACTTGAACCCAGGAGGTGGAGGTTGCAGTGAGCCGAGATCATGCCACTGCATTCCAGCCTGGGCGACAGCAAGACTGTGAGAAAAGAAAGAAAGAGAGAAAGTGAGAAAAAGAAAGAAAGAAATAGAAAGGAAGAAAGGGAGAAAAAGAAAGAAGAAAGAAAAAGAAAGAAAAAGAAAGAGAAAAAGAGAAAAAAAGAAAATAAAGAAATCTATCTAGAGATTGGCTACTGAAGACTGACAACTTCATCTTCCCAACTGACAAAAATGATACTGGCTAGAAGGAATGGATTTATTTTAGAGATTATTCAGTAATCTCTGAAGCACAGAAACAGTTTTTTTTTTTTTTTTTTTGGAGACGGAGTTTCGCTCATGTTACCCAGGCTGGAGTGCAATGGTGCGATCTCGGCTCACTGCAACCTCCGCCTCCTGGGTTCAAGCAATTCTCCTGCCTCAGCCTCCTGAGTAGCTGGGATTACAGGCACACACCACCATGCCCAGCTAATTTTTTGTATTTTTAGTAGAGACGGGGTTTCACCTTGTTGACCAGGATGGTCTCGATCTCTCGACCTCGTGATCCACCCGCCTCAGCCTCCCAAAGTGCTGGGATTACAGGCTTGAGCCACCGCGCCCGGCTAGAAACATTTTTTTTGATTCTTGGTATGCAAACAGATTGTTGGCCTTCTTTAGTGAGGCAGGCCAGGACAAAATCTCAGCAGGCCCTTTCGACAGCATTTCTCCACAAATCAAATTAGGTCAAAGAGAAAATCCAGAGCAGTTTGAGGAAGGGAAAAAAAGGCAACTCTGAAATGTGGTATAAAACTGGTGGGCAGGGGATATGAGGAACATCCCACCTACTTTGTTTGCCCTGGTAAAGGCTGGTGGCTTGTCACATGAACCACAAGCCTTCCTGTTCTCAGCAGCTGCCTTCTGAGTCACTGTGGGCTGCAGGGGAGGGCTCCCTCACAGCAGGGAACATAACAACCATATGACTCTTAGGTGAGATCACTGTGCCAGGCCAATTCAAAACTTAAAAAGCGACAACATTGCCGATTTTCATTTATCTTAAGAACTTCTTTAAACTGTTTTCGTCTACAACTGCAAATTAGCAGAAGACAAAAAACAAGCTAGTAAGTCGAGTTCACATCTGGTAAGTGAGAACTGGTGCCAGTCCTATTAGTCATTAAGATCACTTAAGGGTGGAGTACACTAACAGGGTAAAACATTAAACCGAGAGCAATACTTCCTTGTAACAGCTGGAGTTTCCTAAGAAATTTTTTTTTTTTTTTTTGAAATGACTCGCTCTGTTGCCCAGGCTGGAGTGCACTGGCATAATCTCGGCTCACTGCAACCTGCACCTCCTAGGTTCAAGCGATTCTGCCTCAGCCTGCAGAGTAGCTAGGACTACAGGCGCATGCCACCATTTCTAGTAGAGATGGGGTTTCACCATGTTGGCCAGGCTGGTCTCAGTATCCTGACCTCGCGATTTAACCACCTTGGCCTCCCAAAGTGCTAGGGTTACAGGCGTGAGCCACCGTGCCCGGCCTCCTAAGAAATTTTTAAAATAAAAACCTAGAATGCCTAGCAGGCAAAATACTATGTTAGAATTTTATTTTTCTCTTTCGATTATCTTCAGCTGTTGCAGTATGTATTTTGTTTGTTTGTTTTTTCTTTTTTTTTTTGAGACAGAGTCTCGGTCTGTCGTCCCAGCTGGAGGGCAGTGGTGCGATCTTGGTTCACTGCAACCTCCACCTCCTGGTTTCAAACTATTCTCCTGCCTCAGCTTTCTGAGTAGCTGGGACTACAGGTGTGTGCGACCACGCCTGGCTAATTATATGTATGTATATATATATATGTATATATTTTTAGTAGAGACAGAGTTTTGCCATGTTGGCTAAGCTGGTCTGGAACTCCTGAACTCAAAATTATCCACCCACCTTGGCCTCCCAAAGCGCTCCCAAAGCCCTGGGATTAGGCATGAGGCACCGTACCTGGCCTACCGCATGCAGAATGTTGTTGGGTATATCATAGTATGTGAATTAATAATCCTCTTTTTTTTTTTTTTTTTTTTGAGACGGAGTTTCGCTTTTGTTACCCAGGCTGGAGTACAATGGCACGATCTCGGCTCACCGCAACCTCTGCCTCCTGGGTTCAGGCAATTCTCCTGCCTCAGCCTCCTGAGTAGCTGGGATTACAGGCACGTGCCACCACGCCCAGCTAATTTTTTGTATTTTTAGTAGAGACGGGGTTTCACCATGTTGATCAGGATGGTCTCGATCTCTTGACCTCATGATCCGCCTGCCTCGGCCTCCCAAAGTGCTGGGATTACAGGCGTGAGCCACCGCGCCCGGCCCAATAATCCTCTTTTTTCTGAGACAGAGTCTCGCTCTGTTGCCAGGCTGGAGTGAAGTGGCCTGATCTTGGCTCACTGCAACCTCTGCCTCCCAGGTTCAAGTGATTTTCCTGCCTCAGCCTCCTGAGTAGCTGGGACTACAGGCAGGCACCACCACGCCCAGCTAATTTTTGTAACTTTGAGTAGATACCGGGTTTCATCATGTTGGCCAGGATGGTCTTGGTCTCTTAACCTTATAATCTGCCTGCCTCAGCCTCCCAAAGTGCTGGGATTACAGGCATGAGCCATTGCACCCAACCAAGAATTCGTTATTAAACAGTTTTAAGTTTAAGAAAGCTTCCCTAAGTTTAAAACTTTCAGTCTTAAAACTGAGGCATTCAAAAAACACTCTAAGTAAGAGAAAAAAAGCTGAGGTGTGGTTCATTTGAACTTGAGTCCTGGTTCCTTAACCCAATGCCTGGATGCAAGAGATGTTTAATAAAGACTTAATGGTCTGGAGAGGTGGCTCACACCTGTAATCCCAGCATTTTGGAAGGCCGAGACAGGCGGATCACCTGAGGTCATGAGTTCAAGACCAGCCTGGCCAATGTGTCGAAACCCCATCTCTACTAAAACTACAAAAATTAGCCAGGTGTAGTGGCAGGTGCCTGTAATCCCAGATATTTAGGAGGCTGAACCTGGGAGGCAGAGGTTGCAGTGAGCTGAAATTGAACCACTGTACTTCAGTCTGGACAACAGAGACAGACTCTGTCTCAAAAAAAAAAAAAAAAAAAAAAAAATTGCTGGGTGCCACGGCAGGCAGCTGTAGTTTAGCTATTCAGAAGATTGAGGTGGGAGGAGGGCTTGAGTCTAGGAAGCTGAGGCTGCAGTGAGTTTTAATTGCACCATTGAAGTCCAGCCTGGGTGACAGAGTGAGACTCTGTCTCAAAAAATAAATAAAAATAAAATATGGCTGAGGGTGGTGGCTCATGCCTGTAATCCCAGCACTTTGGGAGGCTGAGGTGAGCAGATCACCTGAGGTCAGGAGTTCGAGACTAGTCTGGCCAACATGATGAAATCTCTTCTCTACTAAATATACAAATATTAGCTAGCTGTGGTGGCATGCACCTGTAGTCCCAGATACTTGGGAGCCTGAGGCAGAAGAATTCCTAGAACCGGGGAAGCAGAAGTTGCAATGAGCAGAGATCACACTATTGCACTCCAGCCTGGGTGACAGAGCAAGACTCTGTCACAAATAAATAAATAAATAAAAATAGAAACACAAAAGAATTGCATAATGTCTACTCTGAAAACTACAAACATTGCTGAAATAACTTTTAAAAGATATAAATCAGGCCAGGTGTGCTGGCTCATGCCTGTAATCCCAGCACTTTGGGAGGTCAAGCCAGGTGGATCACGAGGTCAGGAGTTTGAGAGCAGTCTGGCCAGTATGGTCAAACCCCATCTCTACTAAAAATACAAAAAATTAGCTGGGTGTGGTGGCATGTGCCTGTAATCCCAGCTACTCAGGAGGCTGAGACAGAAGAATTGCTTGAACCCAGAAGGCAGAGGTTGCAGTGAGCTGAGATTGCACCACTGTACTCCAGCCTGGGTGAAAGATTGACAGTCTATCTGGAAAAAAAAAAAAAAAAAAAAAAAAGATAAATTAATGGAAAGACATCCATGTTCATGGATTGGAAGATTTAATATTGTTAAGATGGCACTACTCCCAAAACTGATCTACACATTTAACACCACTCCTATCAAAATCCCAGTTGTTTTCTTTGCAGAAATCAACAGACTGATTCTGAAAATAGTTTGGAAATGCAAAGGACTCAGAATAGCCAATACAATTGGGAAGAGGAAGAATAAAATTGGAGGACACATATATTCTGACTTCTTATTTATTTATGAGATAGGGTCTTTCTCTGTCCCCCAGGCTGGAGTGCAATGGTGTGATCATAGTTTTGTTTTTGTTTTTGTTTTTTTTTTGAGTTGCAGTTTCACTCTTTTTGCCCAGGCTGGAGTACAATGGCACAATCTCAGCTCACCACAACCTCTGCCTCCTGGGTTCAAGGAATTCTTCTGCCTCAGCCTCCCGAGTAGCTGGGATTACAGGTGCATGCCACTACACCCAGCTAATTTTGTATTTTTAGCAGAGATGGGGTTTCTCCATGTTGGTCAAGCTGGTCTTGAACCCCCAATCTCAGGTGATCTGCCCACCTCGGCCTCCCAGAGTGCTGGGATTACGGGGGTGAGCTACCTGGCTGGGCCACAATCATAGTTTTTTTTTTTTTTTTGAGACGGAGTTTTGCTCTTGTTACCCAGGCTGGAGTACAATGGCGCGATCTCGGCTCACCGCAACCTCCGCCTCCTGGGTTCAGGCAATTCTCCTGCCTCAGCCTCCTGAGTAGCTGGGATTACAGGCACGCGCCACCACGCCCAGCTAATTTTTTGTATTTTTAGTAGAGACGGGGTTTCACCATGTTGACCAGGATGGTCTCGATCTCTTAACCTCGTGAACCCCCAATCTCAGGTGATCCACCCGCCTCGGCCTCCCAAAGTGCTGGGATTACAGGCGTGAGCCACCGCGCCCGGCCACAATCATAGTTTACTGTAGCCTGAAACTACTGGTTCCAGTGATCCTCCCAGCTCAGCCTCTGAAGTAGTTCAGATCACAGGCTCTCGCCACCATGCTTGGCCAAATTTTTCTTTTTTTTTTTTTTTTAACATAGGCTCTTGTTCTGTCACCCAGACTGGACTGCAGTGATGAGATCAGGGCTTATTGAGGCCTTGATTTCCCAGGCTCAAGCCATCCTCCCACCTCAGCCTCCCAAGTAACTGGGACTACAGGTACACGTCACTATACCCAACTAATTTTTTTTTTTTTTTGAGACAGAGTTTTGCTCTTTGGCTCAGGTTGGAGTGAAGTGGTGTAATACTGGCTCACTGCAACTTCTGCCTCCTGGGTTCAAGCGATTCTCCTGCCTAAGCCTCCCCAGTAGATGGGATTATGGGCACCCACCACCACGCCCAGCTAATTTTTGTATTTTTAGTAGAAACAGGGTTTTGCCATATTGGCCAAGCTGGTCTTGAACTCTCGATCTCAGGTGATCTACCTGCCTCAGCCTCCCAAAGTGCTAGGATTACAGGCGTGAGCCAACATGCCTAGTCCCAACTAATTTTTTTTTTTTTAAATTTTGTAGATATGGGGTCTTGCTATGTAGCCAGGGCTGATCTCAAATTCCTGGGCTCCAGTAGTACTACCCCCTAGGCTTACCAAAGCACTGGGATTATAGGCATGAGCCACCATGCCCAGCCTACATTTTGATTTCTGAGTAAAGAAAAATAGCTCAGAGCAGTCTGGGATGTTGAGATGCAAAATTTATTGAGGCCAGAGAGACATGAGTACATCAAGCTCCCCCACGCATCCAACGAACATGTGCCAGGGAGGGGCCAACTGTTTAAGGGATTTAGGGCCAGGCACAGTGGCTGACATCTGTAATCCCAACACTTTGGGAGGCAGAGGCAGAAGGATTGGTTGAGCCCAGGAGCTCCAGACCAGCCTGGGGAACACAGGGAGAACCCATCTCCACAAAAAAAATTTTTAAAAAATTAGCCAGGTGTAGTGGTGCACACCCAGATAGTTAAGAGGGCTGAGATGGGAGGAATGCTTGAGCCTGGAGGTGAAGGCTGCAGTGATCTGTGATCGCACCACTATGCTCCAGCCTAAGGAAGAGTGAGACCCTATCTCGAACAAAAACAGGCCAGGCATAGTGGCTCATGCCTGTAATCCCAGCACTTTGGGACTCCAAGGCAGGTGGATCCCCTGAGTCCAGGAGTTCAAGACCAGCCTAGGTAACATGACAAAATCCTGTCTCTAAAAAAAAATAATGATAATAAAATAAAATTTAAAAGTAAAGTCAATGTACAGCCAATTAATAGTTTATGTTATTTTGTGGTAAATTCTTGGTAAATAACTTAGGAACTACCTCTTCTTTTTTTTCTTTAAAAATTCACTTGTAAGGCCGGGCGCGGTGGCTCAAGCCTGTAATCCCAGCACTTTGGGAGGCCGAGGCGGGTGGATCACGAGGTCAAGAGATCGAGACCATCCTGGTCAACATGGTGAAACCCCATCTCTACTAAAAATACAAAAATTAGCTGGGCATGGTGGCGCGTGCCTGTAATCCCAGCTACTCAGGAGGCTGAGGCAGGAGAATTGCCTGAACCCAGGAGGCGGAGGTTGCGGTGAGCCGAGATCGCGCCATTGCACTCCAGCCTGGGTAGCAAGAGTGAAACTCCGTCTCAAAAAAAAAAAAAAAAATTCACTTGTAGCCGGGCACGGTGGCTCACGCCTGCAATCTTAGCACTTTGGGAGGCTGAGGTGGTTGGATCACCTGAGGTCAGGAGTTCAAGACCAGCCTGGCCATCACAGTGAAACCTCACCTTTAAAAAAAAAAAAAAATTTACTTGTAACTGCTGTTGATCAGAGCATATATTCAGGGCAACTTAATCAAAGGTCCCACATTGCAGTCCTCAAACTTGGCCTAAATAAACTATCTTTTCAACAAATAATGCCGACCCAAATGGATGTCTTATGAAAAAAGAAAATGAAGTTAAACCCCTATCTCACTTCATATACAAATATTAATTCCAGGCTAGGCACGGTGGCTTCATGTAGTAATCCTAGCATTTAGGGAGGCTGAGGTGGGAGGATTGCTTGAGTCCAGGAGTTCAAGATCAGCCAGAACAACATAGTGAGACTTTGTTCCTACTAAAAATAAAAAAAATTATCTGGGCATGGTGGTGTGTGTCTGTAGTTCCAGCTACTCAGGAGGCTAAGAAAAGGAACACTTGAGTCCAGCAGGCTGATCACACCATGGCACTCCAGCCTGGGCAACAAAGCAAGACCCTGTCAAACACACACAAAAAGACCCTGTTTCTTAAAAAAAAAATTAAAAATTAGCCATGTGTGGTGGTGAGCATCAGTAGTCCTAGCTATGCAGGAGGCTGAGACAGGAGGATGGCTTGAGCTCAGGAGTTTTGGAAGTTGCAGTGTGCCAAAAGCCATGACTGCGCCATTGAACTGAAGCCTGGGCAACATTATCTAAAAAAAAAATCTAAATAAATAAAATCAAAATGGAACATACACCCAAATATAAGAGCGAAAACTATTAAAGTTTTAAAAGAAAACATATGTGTACATCTTTATGGGCTTTCATTAGACAACAGTTTCTGAGATAGGACATGAAAAGCACAAACAAAAAAGAACAAATGAAAATATCTGTCAAAAGACAAAATTATAACATATTTAGTTTAAAATTTTTAATTTTCATTTATTTGTGATTCTAAACTCAGGCTATATATTATTCTATAAAACAGAATGAGTCTTCCAATGATTAAAGCAGAAGAGATTGCTTTCATGGCCGGGCGCGGTGGCTCAAGCCTGTAATCCCAGCACTTTGGGAGGCCGAGGCGGGTGGATCACGAGGTCAAGAGATCGAGACCATCCTGGTCAACATGGTGAAACCCCGTCTCTACTAAAAATACAAAAAATTAGCTGGGCATGGTGGTGCATGCCTGTAATCCCAGCTACTCAGGAGGCTGAGGCAGGAGAATTGTCTGAACCCAGGAGGCGGAAGTTGCGGTGAGCCGAGATCGTGCCATTGCACTCCAGCCTGGGTAACAAGAGCGAAACTCCGTCTCAAAAAAAAAAAAAAAAAAGAGATTGCTTTCATAGACAGGTAGACGGGACTTCCTTATCATGCCAGTGAAAACTGGCCTGTTTGAGAATTTGGCTATTCTTTCTCTTTCTCTCTCTGCTGATTTCTCAGAAGGTCAGATAAAGATTTTAGTTTTGGCATGGTGACATGCAATTTCAGCATGTGTAACTCCATTTTGGTTCAGTCTGTTAGGCCTAGGGAAAGAGCTCAGTCCAAATCAATGGCCTCCTAAAAATTTTATTCAGCATATTGAACATCATTGAAATATAAAACTCTTGTTTCTAAGGACACCATCAACAAAATGAAAAGCCAAATCACAGAATAGGAGAAAATATATGCAAACCATATATCTAATAAGGATGTTCTTTTAATGATTCTAGATACAGAAATGGTGAGGACATGGAAAAATTGGAACTCTTGTGCATTGCTAGAAGGAAGGTAGGACGGTACAGCCTCTGTGGAAAACTATTTGGTGGTTCCTTCAAAAGTCAAACATAGAATTAGCATATGACCCAGAAATTCTGCGCCTAGGTATATATCCAAAAGAATGAAAAACAAGTATTCACATTTTTTGTTTTGTTTTGTTTTGTTTTGAGACAGTCTTGTTCTGTTGCCTAGGCTGGAGTGCAATGGCACAATCTCGGCTCACTGCAACCTCTGCCTCTTGGGTTCAAATGATTCTCCTGCCTAAGCCTCACCTCCCCACCCCCAGTATCTGTAAGGTCTTTTAGGCTGACTGACTGACGGCACCATGGACACCATGGAAACCTCTGTGACCTGCGCAGACACTCCAGATGAGTTCCTGGAAAATCTGAAGTAACCGGAAGACCATGAAAAGGGGAAGAAATGATCAACTCCTGCAGCGCCTAATTAACTTTGAGGCATTCTCTACTGTTCCTTATTCCTGCCTCAATTGCAACTGGACTTTGTAATCGACCTTGGTCAACCTCCTTATTCCAGACCCTACCACCCGCTCCCAGCTTCCAAAAACCACTCTAAACTGTTAACTTTTTTTAAAAAATTCAGTCTTTGTAGAAACTGTCAAAAATTGCCAGTGCCAACTATATTTCAAGTTGTCATGGTGGGTTATTGGGAAAAGTTTTCAATTAGCAATAATTGTGCGTCGGATAAACCTCGTTGGCTACGATATTGCCACTGCGCAAAGCTTACACTGTAACTTCTGTAACTTTCCACTGCCTATGCCAAATCTATAAAACCAATTCCTATCCCACCACCCTCCACTGACTCCCTTTTCAGACTCAGCCTGCCTGCACCCGGGTGAATAAACAACCACGTTGTTCACACAAAGCCTGTTTGGTTGGTGGTGGTGGGGAGGGGTGTCTCTTCATTCAGAGCATGCAATTTACCAGCCACTTTGCCCAGATAGTTTTTGTATTTTTAGCAGAGACAGGGTTTCACCATGTTGGCTAAGCTGGTCTCCAACTCCTGATCTCAAGTGATCTGCCCGCCTAGGCTTCCAAAGTGGTGGGATTACAGGCTTGAGCCACCCTGCCCCGCCAAATTCTTATACACCATTGATCATAGCAGTATCATTTATAATGGCCAAAAGGTGGAAAAAACTCAAATTTCCATCAATTGATGAATGAATAAACAAAACATGGTAGAGCCATACAATGAGTTATTATCCGGGCAGAAAAAAGAATACATGCTACATGTATTCTTTTACGTATACATACACTGATACATGCTACGAAATGGATAAAACTTGAAAGCATTACACTGTTTGAAAGAAGCCAGACACAAAAGGCCACATATTGTATGATTTCATTTAAATAAAATATCCAGTATAAACAATCTATACATATAAGAGGTAGACTAGTGATTTCCTGGGGTTTCTTTTTTTTTTTTTTTTTTTTTTTGAGACGGAGTCTTGCTCTGTTGCCCAGGCTGGAGTGTAGTGGCTCAATCTTGGCTCACGGCAACCTCTGCCTCCTGGGTTCAAGTGATTCTCCTGTCTCAGCCTTCCAAGTAGCTGGAACTACAGGCACGCACAACCACGCCCAGCTAACTTTTGGTATTTTCTTTTTTTTTTTTTTTTTTTTTTTTTGAGACGGAGTTTTGCTCTTGTTACCCAGGCTGGAGTGCAATGGCACGATCTCGGCTCACCGTAACCTCCGCCTCCTGGGTTCAGGCAATTCTCCTGCCTCAGCCTCCTGAGTAGCTGGGATTACAGGCACGCACCACCATGCCCAGCTAATTTTTTGTATTTTTAGTAGAGACGGGGTTTCACCATGTTGACCAGGATGGTCTCGATCTCTTGACCTCGTGATCCACCCGCCTCGGCCTCCCAAAGTGCTGGGATTACAGGCTTGAGCCACCGCGCCCGGCCAACTTTTGGTATTTTCAACAGAAACGGGGTTTCACCGTGTTAGCCAGGATGGTCTCAATCTCCTGACCCCATGATCTCCCTGCCTTGGCCTCCCAAAGTGCTGGGATTAAAAGTGTTTTGAGCCACTGCGTCTGGCCAACAGGGTTTCTTTCTGGAATGATAACAATGTTCTGGATTTAGATATTGATGATGGTTGCACAAGTCTGTGAATAGACTAAAAGCCATTGAATTGTATAGCTTAAACTGAAGAATTATGTGTTATGTAAATTGTATCTCAATAAGGGTTTTTAATTACCAAGGCTTGGGTAAAAATCAATGTGTATAACTTTCAATGTAAGAGTTGGAAAAGTATCTGGCCGGGCGCAGTGGCTCAAGCCTGTAATCCCAGCACTTTGGGAGGTCGAGGCGGGTAGATCACGAGGTCAAGAGATCGAGACCATCCCGGTCAACACAGTGAAACCCCGTCGCTACTAAAAATACAAAAAATTAGCTGGGCATGGTGGCACGTGCCTGTAATCCCAGCTACTCAGGAGGCTGAGGCAGGAGAATTGCCTGAACCCAGGAGGCGGAGGTTGCGGTGAGCCGAGATCACGCCATTTCACTCCAGCCTGGGTAACAAGAGCGAAACTCTGTCTGTCTCAAAAAAAAAAAAAAAAAAAAAAAAAAAAAGAGTTGGAAAAGTATCATAAAAACGCTAACAGAGACCAGATGAGATGATGCATGTTCTATCTTTCTAAATGTAAGATATATTTTTACAGCATGAGTTCCTGTCTAAAATAAAATGGGTATTTGAATATTGTATTTAAATGTTCTAAGTGTCAGATTTCCTTTCTTTTTTTTTTTTTTTTTTTTTTTTTTGAGACTGAGTTTCGCTCTTGTTACCCAGCCTGGAGTACAAAGGCGTGATCTCGGCTGACCGCAACCTCAGCCTCCTGGGTTCAAGCAATTCTCCTGCCTCCGCCTCCCTAGTAGCTGGGACTACAGGGGTGCGCCACCATGCCCAGCTAATTTTTGTATTCTTAGTAGAGACGGGGTTTCACCATGTTGACCTGGATGGTCTCGATCTCTTGACCTCGTGATCCACCCGCCTCGGCCTCCCAAAGTGCTGGGATTACAGGCATGAGCCACCACGCCTGGCCCAGACTTCCTTTCTTTAGTTTTTCCACAGATAGAGAATTTTAGCTCTGGCTCAAACTTGGCATGTGAAATAAGAATAGAAAAATGTGATTCTATCTTAAACTATAGATATTTAATAAAGACTAATTTACATGCATCATGGCGAAATAAAATGGTTAATTTTTTTTTTTTTTGAGACGGAGTTTCGCTCTTGTTACCCAGGCTGGAGTGCAATGGTGCGATCTCGGCTCACTGCAACCTCCGCCTCCTGGGCTCAGGCAATTCTCCTGCCTCAGCCTCCTGAGTAGCTGGGATTACAGGCACATGCCACCATGCCCAGCTAATTTTTTGTATTTTTAGTAGAGATGGGGTTTCACCATGTTGACCAGGATGGTCTCGATCTCTCGACCTTGTGATCCACCCGCCTCGGCCTCCCAAAGTGCTGGGATTACAGGCTTGAGCCACTGCGCCCGGCCCAAAATGGTTAATTTTTTTTAAAAAAGATATAAAGCTCACTGTTCAAATAAAATCTAATTTTTTTTTTTTTTTTTTGAGATGAAACCTTATCCTGTCGCCCAGGCTGGAGTGCAGTGGTACGGTCTCGGCTCACTGCAAGCTCCAACTCCCAGGTTAAAGCGATTCTCCTGCCTCAGCCTCCTAAGTAGCTGGGATTACAGGCGATGCCACCACGCCTAATTTTTTGTATTTTTGAGATGGGGTTTTGCCATATTGGTCAGGCTGGTCTTGAACTCCTGACCTTGTGATCTGTTTGCCTCAGCCTCCCAAAGTGCTGGGATTACAGGTGTGAAGCAACGCACCTGGCCCCAAAATCTAAGTTGTAAAATCTTAGATTTTATGACATGGATGTGAAATGGATTAAAGTGTTATAAATGGAGCTTTACTTGAGGTATGCCTTTATCTCCACCCCTCCAAACACAAACATCTCAGGGCAGGTAGGTCTAAGCAGCTCTTTGGAGCACAGCTGAAAAAGATCTGAGGGGGCTGGGCGCGGTGGCTCATACCTGTAATCCAAGCACTTTGGAGGCCAAGGCAGGAGGATCACCTGAGGTCGGGAGTTCAAGACCAGTCTGACCAAGATGGTGAAACCCCATCTTAAAAAATAAATAAATAATAAATAAAATAAAAATATCTGAGGGACTCTAGCAGCCCAGTTGGTCCTGAATTGTGTAGTCTTTGGTAAGATATAGCAACTCCATGGTCTCCTGACAGAAAAGTCCTGTTTCCTTTTTGTCAGATGAAGGGGGGCCAAGCTACAATTTCTTGAAAGCTGTTTATTATGGTCAAAGCCTACAATTCTATGAACCTGAAAAAGCTAAAATAAAAGCTAGTAGCCACTGGCTTCTAAAATGTTTACCAATCATCCAGATCTTAAGGAACAAAGATCAAAACAAGCCCTAGGCTATAATCACCTTTCCCAAACCTACAAAATAAACAGCAGACTTAAAATAGAAAGGGGTAAGGTTTATATCAAAGTGAAATGATCTGAACAAAGGGCAGCTGGTTTTCACTGATCTTTCTTATCTCTTAGATAAAGTTTGTTAATGGACCATAAATACACACAAAGGGTCTGTTTGCCAAGTATCCCCGAAAGAGGGAGGAGAGGCCATATATCACTCCCTGGGGGATGGGAGGAAGTAGCACCTCCAGGAGAAGTAGCACAAAAGGCCCCACCAGAGTTAGGAAGCAGGCCCTGGCAGCTGTAGGTCCAGCAAACACTCTCAGACTTTAGAACAAGAAACCTGTTGAAGGCAGAACCCAGTGGCTCACACCTGTAATCCCAGTACTTTGGGAGCCAAGACCAGAGGATCACTTGAGGCCAGGAGCGCCAGCTAGCTTAGGCAACATAGGGAGATCTGCCCCCTTCACCTGTCTGTCCAAACAATTTAAAAATTAGCCGGGCATGGCGCACATGCCTGTAATCCCAGCACTTTGGGAAGCCGAGGAAGGTAGGATCACCTGAGATGATCAGCCTGGCCAACATGGTGAAACCCCATCACTACTAAAAATACAAAAAAAACTAGCCGGGCGTGGTGGTGGGGGCCTGTAATCTCAGCTAGCTGAGGGTGATGCAGGGAGAATTGCTTGAACCGGTAAGGTGGAGGTTGCAGTGAGCCGAGATAGTGCCATTGCACTCCAGCCTGGGCAAAAAGAGCAAAACTCTTTCTCAAAACAAAACAAAACAAAAATTAGCGGGCATAGTGGCATGCACCTCTAATCCCAGCTCCTCCAGAGGCTGAGGTGGGAGGATGGTTTGAGCCTGGGATGTTGAGACTGCAGTGAGTTGTGATCGTACCACTGCACTCCAGCCTGGATGACAGAGCAATACCCTGTCTCAAAAACAGACAACAAAAATATGTGTGTGCGTGTGTGTAAAATCTTAAAGAGCTGGAGGGTGGGTGGAACAGAGATGGTGCCGGCCAAGGTGGGGAGAACCTAAATATTACATGAGGGACATGTAGAAACACCTGAGAGAGCCTCAGCAGATATGCTCCTGATGACATAGTCGAACTCCTTACACTCAAAATGGGGTCAGTGGACCATCAGTGTAGGCAGCCTCTGTGAGTTTATTAGAAATGCAGAATCTGGCCAGGTATGGTGGTGCACGCCTATAATCCCAGCACTTTGGGAGGCCAAAAGGTGGATCACCTGAGGTCAGGAGTTCAAGAGCAGCCTGGCCAACCTGGTGAAACCCTGTCTTTACTAAAAATACAAAAAAATCAGCTGGGCGTGGTGGTGCACACCTGTAATCCCAGTTACTTGGGAGGCTGAGGCAGGAGAACTGCTTAAACCCAGGAGGCCACAGTGAGCTGAGATCATGTCACTGCTCTCCATCCTGGGTGACAGAGTGAGACTCCTTCTCCAAAGAAGAAAAAAGAAAGGAAGAAATGCAGAATCTCAGATCCAACCCACACCTGCATTTTTTTTTTTTTTTTTTTTTTTTTTTGAGACGGAGTTTCGCTCTCGTTACCCAGGCTGGAGTGCAATGGCGCGATCTCGGCTCACCGCAACCTCCGCCTCCTGGGCTCAGGCAATTCTCCTGCCTCAGCCTCCTAAGTAGCTGGGATTACAGGCACGCACCACCATGCCCAGCTAGTTTTTTGTATTTTTAGTAGAGACGGGGTTTCACTCTGTTGACCAGGATGGTCTTGATCTCTCGACCTCGTGATCCACCCGCCTCCGCCTCCCAAAGTGCTGGGATTACAGGCTGAGCCACCGCGCCCGGCCATAATCTGCATTTTTAACAAGATTCCTGGTGATTGCCTGTGCATTAAAGCTTGGGTGTAGCTGGAAAACTACTTTCATAAAGACATCCTGGTTTTACCTAGTGATTAGGGAATAACCTGAGCACTCAATCCATTGTATCTATGAGTTTCAGCATTTTGTTTTTTTACACAGGGTCTCAGTCTGTTGCTCAGACTGGAGTGCAGTGCTGCAATCTCCACTTACTGCAGCCTCCACCTCCAGGGCTCAAGCAATCCTTCCACCTCAGTCTCCCGAGTAGCTGGTACCCCACAAGCCATGCCACCATGCCCGCCTAATTTTCTTTCTTTTTTTTTTGAGATGGAGAAGTTCACTCTTTTTGCCGAGGCTGGAGTGCAATAGCATGATCTCAGCTCACCACAATCTCTGCCTCCTGGGTTCAAACAATTCTCCTGACTCAGCCTCCTGAGTAGCTGGGATTACAGGCATGCGCCACCACCCCCGGCTAATTTTGTATTTTTAGTAGAGACGAGGTTTCTCCATGTTGATCAGGCTGGTCTCAAACTTCTGACCTCAGGTGATCTGCCCGCCTCGGCCTCCCAAAGTGCTGGGATTACAGGTGTGAGCCACTGCACCCAGCCCATGCCTGCCTAATTTTCATAATTTCTGGTAGAGATGAAGTCTTTTTTTCTTTTCTTTTTTTTTTTTTTTTGAGACAGAGTTTCGTTCTTGTTACCCAGGCTGGAGTGCAATGGCGCGATCTTGGCTCACTGCAACCTCCGCCTCCTGGGTTCAGGCAATTCTCCTGCCTCAGCCTCCTGAGTAGCTGGGATTACAGGCACGCGCCACCATGCCCAGCTAATTTTTTGTATTTTAGTAGAGACGGGGTTTCACCATGTTGACCTGGATGGTCTCGATCTCTTGACCTCGTGATCCACCCGCCTCGGCCTCCCAAAGTGCTGGGATTACAGGTTTGAGCCACCGGGCCCGGCTGAGATGAAGTCTTGTCGTGTTGCTCAGGCTGGTCTTGAAACCCTGGCTTCAAGAGATTCTCCTGCCTTGGCCTTCCAAAGTGCTGGGATTATAGGCCTGAGCCATTGTGTCTAGCTGCGAATTACATAATTTTTATTTTATTTATTTATTTATATTATTTATTTATTTTTTAGTAGATACGGGGTTTTACTATGTTGCCCAGGCTGGCCTTGAAGGCTGGTCTTGAACTCCTGGGCTCAAGTGATCGGTCTACCTTGGCCTCCCAAGGTGCTGGGATTATAGGTGTGAGCCAAGGTGCCTGGCCTATTTATATCATTTTTTTTTTTCCTGAGGCAGAGTCAGGCTGGAGTGCAGTGGTGTGATCTTGGCTCAGTGCAACCTCTGCCTCCCAGAATCAAATGATTCGCCCACCTCAGCCTCCTGAGTAGCTGGGACTATAGGTGCAGGCCACCGTGTCTGGCTAATTTTTGTATTTTTAGTAGAGACGGGGTTTTGCCATGTTGCTTAGGCTGATCTTGAACTCCTGAGCTCAAGTCATCCACCGTCCTGGGCTTCCCAAAGTGTGCTGGGATTATAGAAGTGAGCCAATGGGCCTGACCCTGGCTCCACCTAAATCTAAAAAAAAAAAAAAAAAAAAAGGTCTGGGCATGGTTGCTGACACCTGTAATCCCAACACTTTGGGAGGCTGAGGTGAGAGGATCACTATCACTTCAGTCCCTGAGTTCAAGACCAGCCCAGAAAACAAAGTGAGGTCCTGTCTCTACAAAAAAGTCTTCAAAAAATTAGCTGATTACGGTGGCACATGCCTGTAGTCCAAGCTACTTGGGAGGCTGAGGTAAGAGGATTGCTTGAGCGAGGAGCTGGAGGCTGCAATGAGCTATGATTGCACCATTGCACTCCAGCATAGTCAACAGAGTGAGACCTTGTCCAGAAAAAAAGAAAAACAACTGCACATGATTG
Source organism: Saimiri boliviensis (assembly GCF_048565385.1). Taxonomy (NCBI): domain Eukaryota; kingdom Metazoa; phylum Chordata; class Mammalia; order Primates; family Cebidae; genus Saimiri; species Saimiri boliviensis. Next base: position 172,339,189 of record NC_133450.1, read on the forward strand.
GCATGGTGGTATGCTAGGAACACACCAGACTGTAAACTCTGTGAGGGCAGGAACCATGTCTGGTTTATTCAACACAATATCCCCAGCACAAATTTGACATGCACCTAACATATGGCTCAGAAAATATGTGAAAAGAAATATCTGAATATCTGAATGAAGTGAATGAAAGACAGGTTGCAGTGAACAAAAGACAATTTGATTCTCCATGAACATACCTGAAAATGGCACCAGGCTAGAGTGCAGTGGCGTGATCTCTGCCCACTGCAACCTCTGCCTCCTGGGTTCAAGCAATTCTGCTGCCTCAGCCTCCCAAGTAGCTGGGATTACAGGCATGCACCACAAACCTTGGCTAATTTTTGTATTTTAGTAGAGACAGGGTTTCACCATGTTAACCAGGCATGGTTCTTTTATTTTATTTTTAGGGACAGAGTCTCACTATGCTGCCCAGGCTGGACTTGAACTCCTGGCCTCAAGGAGTCCTCCTGCCTTAGTCTTGCAAGGTGCTAGGATTACAGATGTTAACCACTGTGCACAGCCTATTTCAATAGTTTACCATAATATGAGACAAAGTTTAGCCTAATAGTCTGTCTTATCTGTTCTAGTTTCTGAAATACTTTTTATTTTTATTTTTAGAGAAAGGGTCTTACTCTGTCACCTACGCTAGAGTACAATGGCATGATCATAGCTCAGTGTGGCCTCAAACTCCTGGGCTCAAGCAACACGCTTGCATCAGCCTCCAAAGTGCCAGGATTCCAGGTGTGAGCCACTGTACCCAGCATAGTTTCTGAAACGTTTTTAGAAATGCTACTTACAGCAGCATTCGCTGAAAAAAATAAAAAAAATAAAAAAAAAATAAAAAGGCCCTGTATGTGAGTCCTGCCATGGGGGGCTTGGGCAGATACTGGGGAAACAGGAAGTTTATCTTTGGTCCTTTCAGGATTGAAAAAAAAGAAAAATTTTAGGTAATATTTGATACACACAGAAGAATGTGTGTTATTAAATAGAATAAACACTCTGCTTATGAATAAGAACATTATCAATATGAGGATTTACCTCCTTTTGGGATCTTATATCTATTTCTGAAAGGGTATGGGTTTTAGCTACCTAGCATTAACATAAAAGGTTTGAGAAACATACATTCAATAAGCTGCTATCTGATAATGGCTTTAGATTTTTCTTATCTTTGAGTGTACAACATTTAAAAATTTTTATTTTGTAGAGACAGAGTCATGCTATGTTGCCCAGGCTTGTATCAAACTCGTGGCCTTAAGTGATCAGCCTCCTGAAGTGCTGGGATTACAGGTGTGAGCCACCACACTTGGCCTCATAAAAATTGTTACAGCATTTTTTTTTCTGATAATAGAAATGTATATCTTCCCTGCAGAAAAATTTTAAAATAGGGAAAAGTACAAAGAATATAAAAATAACTATTCGTAATCCTGCTATCTCCAGAAAATTACTGTTAACCTTTTAAAGCACACACACATACACGAATATATTTTAATAGCTAGCTTGCGTTCCTTTTAAGACAAAAAAGTATGAGTACTTCATGTGGAATTTCAGGCACTGTTGCAAGCTGGTGGGAAACCTGTCTGGGGTTAAAATCTTCTCTAATTGTAGCAAAGTGTTCGCATTTCCAGAAAGACAGCATTATATTGATACTCTCAAATAGTCAGATATTAAGTAATCCAAACAGCTCTAAGCCCATGATATCAGTTTTAATAATTTGACATTAGGCATGCGCAGTGGCTCACACCTGTAATCCAACACTTTGGGAGGCTGAGGTGGGTGAATCACCTGAGGTTAGGAGTTCAAGACCAGTCTGGCCAACATGGTGAAATCCCTGTCTCTACTCAACATTAGGCAGGGTGTAGTGGCTCACACCTGTAATTCCAGCACTTTGGGAGGCCGAGGTGGGCAGATCATGAGGTCAAAAGATCAAGACCATCTTAGCCAGCATGGTGAAACTCCATCTCTACTAAAAATACAAAAATTAGCTGGGCGGTAGCGTGTGCCTATAGTCCCAGCTACTAGGGAGGGAGGCTGAGGCAGGAGAATTGCTTGAACCCGAGAGGTGGAGGGTGCAGTGAGCAGAGATTGGGCCACTGCACTCTAGCCTGGTGACAGAGCAAGACTCCGTTTCAAAAAAAAAATAAAAATAAAAATACAAAATTAGTCAGAGGTGGTGGTGCATGCCTGTAATCTCAGCTACTTGGGAGGCTGAGGCAGGAAAATTGCTTGAATGGGAGGCAGAGGTTACAGTGAACTGAGAACGCGCCATTCCACTCTAGCCTGGGCAGTCAGTGTGAAACTCTGTCTTAAAAAAAATTGACATTATAATTCAAACAAGTTGGCATCAAATTCATATATTCACAGTAAGGTTTTATAAGAGCACTTAGCCAACTTCATGTTAATTAAGCATATGCCTGGTGCCTCGTGCATTCATATGTCCATAGATGAACATGTACAGTGGCATGAGTGAAGTGGCATGATCATGATGGCTGGTGACAGAATCAGGAAAGGTGAACAGTGAGACACCGGAATAGAACTAAGATACAAGAAAATCTTAGTGCTCTCTACTAAACTAGTGTGAACCAGACAAAACTGTGCAGGCAATTTTCTGTATCTGGGGAGACGGGCATTCAATGAAAGACAGGAGGATTTCAAGTGTGTATCACAGGAATGTCTTTTCTTAGTTCAGCAATGACAACTAGTCTAGCAGGTTCTTCTTGCCTTCTTCAGGGAAAAGCCTGTACAAACAGATAACTCTTGCATAATATCTTTTGGATTAACAAATTTATGTTTTTGTGTGAGGACCCTTCACCTAAGAGATCATACTGAGAGACTAAGAAAGATGCTTTTCTAGCTGACATAATATTTCCCCTGTAGTTCTAGTCTCTAGAGCTTAAGAAATAACATCTGTTTAAAAGGTTTGTGGGTGGAGCTTGGGGGTGTCAAGTTCAGGAATTTGAATTAGATAGAAGCCTAGGATGGAAAAAAAATTTAAAAACATGCCAAAGATAGGATCCAAAATATGTAGAACCAAATAAACTACAATCAGAATCCAAAGCTAAGTTCACACATCATATTGTTAAGACGGAAAAGGTCCATAGTAAGATTCAGAATACAAGGAGGGTACAGGAAGACTGGTTGCAAATAGTAAAGCGTCTGTATATTTTTCTTTTCCTTTTTTTTGAGATGGAGTTTCACTCTACTTGCCCAGGCTGGAGTGCAATGGCGCAACCTCGGCTCACCGCAACCTCTGCCCCTCAGGTTCAAGCAGTTCTCCTGCCTCAGCCTCCTGAGTAACTGGGATTATAGGCATGTGCCACCATGCCCAGCTAATTTTGTATTTTTAGTAAAGATGAGGTTTCTCCATGTTGGTCAGGCTGGTCTTGATCTTCCACCCTCAGGTGATCTGCCCACCTCAGCCTCCCAGTGTGTTGGGATTACAGGCGTGAGCCACTGCCCCTGGCAGCTTTTATTTTTTTAAATTTTTTTAATCAAAAGCTGCCTACGTAGTTTCTCCTGAAGCAGAGCTTCTGTATACTTTTCTAAAGAGGGTTAAAAATGTAAATAGTCAGGCTGGACACCGTGGCTCAGGTCTGTAATCTCAGGACTTCAGGAGGCTCAGGCAGGCGGATCACGAGGTCAGGAGTTCAAGACCAGCCTGGCCAACATGGTGAAACTCCATCTCTACTAAAAATAACAAAAATTAGCCAGGTGTGGTCGTGGGCGCCTGTAATCCTAGCTACTTGTTAGGCTGAGGCAGGAGAATTGCTTGAATCTGGGAGGCAGAGGTTGCAGTGAGCTGAGATCACACCACTGCACTCCAACCTGGGTGACAGAGCAAGACTCCGCCTTGGAAAAAAAAAAGATGTAAATAGTCACCTATGTGACTGGTAAAGCTGGATGAGAGATGAAGTAACTTCATCCCTTATTTGGTCAAAGGTTCATATCTGGCAGCCAACCCTGATGCCTGACTACATAGTATGTTATAGATTAAATCAGACCGTATAGGTACTTGATAAACAATGTTAAGCCAATAAATTAGTATACCTTACATTTTTTTAAATTGTTATATTGAGGAGTTCCTGATAATTAACTTTTAGTTACATTATCTGTAGACAGAAATGATTGTATGCTTACGTGGAAGAAGTCATCACTTGTATTAAACAAAGAATTATGTGTATGCTGCAAAAACTATTGCGAAAAATCTAACACTAATAGCCCAGCCTTGCAAAAGCCACTTACCCATTAATCACAGTTTTGCTAGCTTGATGTTCCTATTATAGCTTTAGTTTTCAAGTTCAGCATTCTGCTAATTATTTATTCCTTTCCATTTCATAGCTAAAAACTGTATTTGGTGTTGACTAGGGCTATGTGGTCCAGACAGGAGTAGGAATGGTTAAACAAGAGGTAGATTAAGACATTTTTACCTTCCTCTTCTTTCTGATATGAAAAAATATATAGGGTTATTGATAACCACGTTTAGATGACACTTAGATCAGGCAAGATTTTACTGGAAACATACTCATAGACTAAAAATATGTATTCCAGTTGGGTACGGTGGCTCATGCCTGTAATCGCAGCACATTGGGAGGCTGAGGCTAGCAGATCACTTGAGGTCAGAAGCTCTAGATCAGCCTGGTCAACATGGTGAAACCCTGTCTCTACAAAAATAAAAAAATCAGCCAGGTGTGATGGCGCATGCCTGTAATCCCAGCTACTCAGGAGGCTGAGGCAGGGGAATTGCTGGAACCCAGGAGGCGGAGGTTGTAATGAGCCGAGATCGCACCACGGCACTCCAGCCTGGGTGACAGAGCAACAATTGGTCTCAAAAACGTTTTCCATATTTCAAAATATATATATTTTAGTTATCTACGAACAGAATAGAAAGGCTTTTTTGAGACAGGGTCTCAGTCTGTTGCCCAGGCTGGAGCGCAGTGGTGCGACTGTAGCTCACTGCAGCCTCAACCTGGAAGGCTTAAGCAATCCTCCTGCCTCAGCATCCTGAGTAGCTAGGAGCATAGGCACATGCTACCACGCCTGGATAATTTTTTATTTTTTTGGTAGAGATGGGGTCTTCCAATGTTGGCCAGGCTGGTCTCGAGCTGCCAGGCTCAAACAATACTCCCCTCTCAGCCTCCCAAAGTGCTGGGATTACAAGCTTGAGCCACTGCACCTGACTGACTTCTTTCTAATTGACCCTGAATATAATTCTTTTTTTCTTTTTTCTTTCTTTTTTTTTTTTTTTTTTTTGAGACGGAGTTTCGCTCTTGTTACCCAGGCTGGAGTGCAATGGCGCGATCTCGGCTCACCACAACCTCCGCCTCCTGGGTTCAGGCAATTCTCCTGCCTCAGCCTCCTAAGTAGCTGAGATTACAGGCACGTGCCACCATGCCCAGCTAATTTTTTGTATTTTTAGTAGAGACGGGGTTTCACCATGTTGACCAGGATGGTCTCGATCTCTTGACCTCGTGATCCACCCGCCTCGGCCTCCCAAAGTGCTGGGATTACAGGCTTGAGCCACCGCGCCCGGCCCCCTTTTTTTTTTTTTTTGAGATGGAGTCTCCCTCTGTCACCTGGGCTGGAGAGCAGTGGTGCCATCTCAGCTCACTGCAACCTCCACCTCCTGGGTTCAAGCAATTCTCCTGCCTCAGCCTCTCAAGTAGCTGGGACTATAGGAGCATGCTATTATGCCTAGCTAATTTTTTGTATTTTTAGTAGAAACAGCGTTTCACTGTGTTAGTCAGGATGGTCTCAAACTCCTGACCTCATGAGCCGCCCGCCTTGGCCTCCAAAAGTGCTGAGATTATAGGTGTGAGCCACCGCGCCCATCCATATGATTCTTTTTTTTTTCTGAGACGGAGTTTCACTCGTTACCCAGGTTAGGGTGCAATGGCGCGATCTCGGCTCACCGCAACCTCCGCCTCCTGGGTTCAGGCAATTCTCCTGCCTCAGCCTCCTGAGTAGCTGGGATTACAGGCACGTGCCACCATGCCCAGCTAATTTTTTGTATTTTTAGTAGAGATGGGGTTTCACCATGTTGACCAGGATGGTCTCGATCTCTTGACCTCGTGATCCACCTGCCTCAGCCTCCCAAAGTGCTGGGATTACAGGCTTGAGCCACCGCGCCCGGCCCATCCATATAATTCTTAATAGTCCCCACACTTCATGCCAAGGTAGTCTCAAAATTCTTCTGGTAGCATGAGCTCTATAAGGTTTTTCTCCATCATAATCAAGTTCAGACTATTCTCTTGCTACACAAAGTTACTTCAAGAGTTTATTTAGGTTTAGTTTTCCTAGTTCCCCATCTTGATCAGCTAAAGGTTTTTATCAGTTTCCTCTCATTACTTTGTTCTCTTTCCACTTGGCATTAGAATAAAGAGATGATAGTCACAGAAACACATCCTTAGGTTTACAGAGTAAGTTCCAGATCCACAGGGAATCATTTTCTATTCTTTTAAAAAGAGCAACCTCCATTACCAATGGAAACCCAGTTGTTCTTTGTTTGCTTTTGTTTCCTTCAGAGTCTACTTCTGATAGACTACCTTAATTTTTAACTTATTCCAAAACCTACTCTTCATTAAACATTTTATAGCATTTATTAGATAATTGTAATATGTTCACTGGATATACAGTTAAGCAAACTGAAGAAAACAAACGATCTATGACCTCATCAGCCTTTGCGGTGTTTCTTCTACACATATGTGTATGCATATGAATATTCACACAAATTTAAAAAGTTATCTTCTGGTGCATATGTGTGTGTGTGTGTGTGTTTGTGTGTGTGTGTGTGTGTGTACACACACACACATATTTATGTATGTATGTACATATATATATATGGGCATACATATGCACATATATATGTGTGTGGGTATATAATTTTTTTTTTAGACCGGGTTGCCCAGGCTGGAATGCAGTAGCACAATCTTGCCTCACTGTAATCTCCCAAATAGTTGGGATTGCAGGCAGGCACCATCATGCCCGGCTAATTTTTGTATTTTTAGTAGAGATGAGGTTTTACCATGTTGGCTGGGCTGGTCTTGAACTCCTGACCTCAGGTGATCCTCCTGCCTTGGCCTCCCAAAGTGCTGGGTTTACAGGTGTGAGCCACTGCCTGGCCTGGGACTTTGGTTTTATATGATTTCAATTTCTAAAACACATTGGAATTGATATTTTTCAAAAATGCAGCAGGGCACGGTGGCTCACGCCGGTAATCCCAGCACTCTGGGAGGCCAAGGTGAGTGGATCACAAGATCAGGAGATGAGAACATCCTGGCTAACACGGTGAAACCCTGTCCCTACTGCAAATACAAAAATTAGCTGGGCATGGTGGCGTGTGCCTGTAGTCCCAGCTACTTTGGAGGCTCAGGCAGGAGAATCGCTTGAACTCAGGAGCTGCAGTGAGCCGAGATCGCGCCACTGCACTGTCTAAAAAAAAAAAAAAAAAAAAAAAAAGAGAATGTCTTTGTCCTTAGGAAAGACCAAAAAACAAAACAGAACAAAACAAAACAAACAAACAAAAACCAAAAAATTAGCCAGGCATGGTGGCATGCGCCTACAGTCCCAGCTACTCCAAAAGCTGAGGCAGGAGAACAGCTTGAACCGGGGAGGCAGAGGTTGCAGTGAGCTGAGATCACACCACTGCACTCCAGCCTGGGCGACACAGAAAGACTCTCTGATCAACAACAACAACAACAACAACAACAACAAAGCATCAAGTTCAAAATATCAGCAAAAAGCATTCTAACACTTTTGTTTTTCATTTTAATTGGATAAAAAGAACAACCGGCAGGGAAGACTTGGTAGCAGAGGGAGACAACAGGGAAGGCTGGGTATGAAATAATGTTCTAGATGGTATGTAAGTGAGGAAAAAAATGTTCTGGCTATGAATAAAGTCTTAAGTAATCAGATAATTGGGAAGCTACCACCAGTCTCAATTCCCGTCTCCAAGAATCCTCTTCACGCTTTCAACTAAGCGTCTTGTAGTTCGCAAGCTAGGGGAGTAGTGGAAACAGACTTAGAATTTCTGCAGAAACCTGTTTTCTCTTTTTCATTTCTTTTTTTTTTTTTTTTTTTTTTTTTTTTTCACTCAGACCTCAGAACGAGGCTGCTTTATTGGACGCTGTTCTGACATCACTTTCCAGACTGTCTCTCGGTCTTGGGAACAGGCATGGGAGGCAGGGAGGGGAATCTTCTGGGACTGTGGGCAGTGGCTGGGGGAATGGAGGGGTGGGAAGCAGCTCAGTTGCCGGCGCTCCTGCGACTCGTGGATGTAGTCCGGATGGAATAAGCCTTCAGGGGCCCAGGACCCACACTGCTGGAGAAGCTCAGGGCATTGCTGCCCATGGTACCCCCGAAGCTCAGCCCAGTGCCACCACCACTGCCACTGCCACTGCCTCCAGTGGAATTCACCACAGAGATATTCACGGCTCCCACTCCATCTCCGGCCAACCGGCTCTCCTTGCCCTCCAGCAGCTTGTGGTATGTGGCAATCTCGATGTCCAGGGCCAGCTTAACGTTCATCAGCTCCTGGTACTCACGCTGCCGTGCCATGTCCTGCTTGGCCCACTGCAGGGCGGCCTCCAGCTCCTCCTGCTTGGCACGAGCATCCTTGAGTGCCAGCTCTCCGCGCTCCTCAGCCTCAGCAATGGCGGCCTCCAACTTGGCACGCCGGTTCTTGATGGCGTCGATCTCAGCCTGCAGCCTCTGGATGGCCCGGTTAATCTCTGCAATCTAATTCCGGGTATTCTGGAGGTCGTCCCCATGCTTCACAGCCTGGGCCTGGAGGGTCTCAAACTTGGTCTGGTACCAGGCCTCAGCCTCAGCCCAGCTGCATTTGGCCATCTCCTCATACTGAGCCTTGACCTCAGCGATGATGCCGTCCAGGTCCAGGGAGCGACTGTTGTCCATGGACAGCACCACAGACGTGTCCGCGATTTGGGACTGCAGCTCTGTCACTCCATTTAATGGAGGGTCCTGAGGAAGTTGATCTCATCACTTAGGGCGACCACCTTGGCCTCCAGCTCCACCTTGCTCATGTAGGCAGCATCCACATCCTTCTTCAGCACCACAAACTCATTCTCAACAGTCGTGCCGCGGTTAATTTCATCTTCATACTTATTCTTGAAGTCCTCCACCACATCCTGCATGATCCGCAGCTCCGCCTCCAGGCGGCCCCCATCCACCTGCAGCGCCTCAAGCTGCCCTCTAAGGCCAGCAATCTGGGCCTCAAAGATGTCTGGGAGGCGGCTGCTCTTGGCTGACTTCTGCTCCTGCAGCAGCGCCCACTTGGTCTCCAGCAGCTTGTTCTGCTGCTCCAGAAAACGCACTTTGTCAATGAAGGAGGCGAACTTGTTGTTGAGGGTCTTGATCTGCTCACGCTCCTTCTGGCGCACCCGTTGGAGGGAGGGGTCGGTGTCCAGCTGCAGCGGGGCCAGCAGGCTCTGGTTGATGGTGACCTCGCGGATGTCGGCGCCGACCGGGCCCCCATAGGCGGAGCGCATAGTCACGCGCGGCCATCAGGCGCCCAGGCTGTAGAGGCTGCTGCTGCCGAAGCCGCAAGGGCGCGCGGGGAGCTGAAGTGGATGGACACCGTGGCTGGGCCGGGCTGGACCTAGTGGCGGGCGAGGAGGAGCGCGCAGTCGCTCCTCTTTTTCATTTCTTAACTAATGCTCCCCATTAGGAGCTATTAGTACATCAAGAGTGTATGAAAAACAGCAATTAAACTTGGTAACTAAATACAAATATAATTTCCCTTTGACAAGCTAAAAAACATACTTTAATAATCCTTAATGAAGGCAGTAGTAAATAAACCATTAAGCTGAGAATTAACGTATCATTCAAGTTAGTTAAGACAGAATTTGCTGGCAGGGCGCAGTGGCTCACGCCTGTAATCCCAGCACTTTGGGAGGCCAAGATGGCCGGATCATGAGGTCAAGAGATCGAAATCATCCTGGCCAACATGGTGAAATCCCCTCTCTACTGAAAAAAAAAAAATTAGCTGGGCGTGGTGGCACGCGCCTGTAGTCCCAGCTACTCGGGAGGCTGAGGCAGAATGCTTGAACCCGAGAGAGTCGGAGGTTGCAGTGAGCTGAGATTGAGCCACTACACTCTAGCCTGGCACCTGGTGACAGAGCAAGACTGTCTCAAAAAAAAAAAAAAAAAAAAAAAGAATTTGCTAATGTGTTGTTCTTTTTTTTTTTTTTGGAAGACATGGTCTCAATCTGTTACCCAGGCTGGAGTGCATGTGCCGTTCTTTTTTACACATTAGTCAATTAAAGTTACTGCTATCACAGAAGTGTTCATATTTGGCTGGACGTGGTGGCTTACGCCCATAATCCCAGCATTTTGAGAGGCCGAGGCGGGTGGGTTACGAGGTCAGAAGTTTGAGACTAACCTGGCCAACATAGTGAAATCCTGTCTCTGCAAAAAAATACAAAATTAGTTGGGTGTGGTGACACATGGCTGTAATCCTAGGTACTCGGGAGGCTAAGGCAGGAGAATCACTTGAATCTGGGAGGCAGAGGTTGTGGTGAGCCGAGAAGGTGCCATTTCAGCCTGGGTGACAGAGCAACACTCTGTCTCAAAAAAAAAAAAAAAAAAAAGGGAGGCCGAGGCGGGTGGATCACGAGGTCAAGAGATCGAGACCATCCTGGTCAACATGGTGAAACCCCGTCTCTACTAAAAAGTACAAAAAATTAGCTGGGCATGGTGATGTGTGCCTGTAATCCCAGCTACTCAGGAGGCTGAGGCAGGAGAATTGCCTGAACCCAGGAGGCGGAGGTTGCGGTGAGCCGAGATTGCGCCATTGCACTCCAGCCTGGGTAACAACAGTGAAACTCTGTCTCAAAAAAAAAAAAAAAAAAAAAAAAAAAAATAGAAGTGTTCATGTTTAATATTTAATGCTCTGGACCCAACTCAAATAACTTTCTTACATACATGGCACAGGGAAGAAATATGGATAGTAAGAGGCCCAGAGACTTCAGACATGCTCAGGCATATCTGCAGGATTGGAGAGTTGGGGTCAGTTGGGTCTACCTGTATTAGGATTTCAGTAATCCCAAGGAGGGAACAATGACCAGAAACATGAGGCTGAAGATTATTGGAGAGAACAGACTTCTTTTTTTTTTTTGGAACTTTTTTTTTTAAATTGCATTTTAGGTTTTGGGGTACCTGTGAAGAACATGCAAGATTGTTGCATAGGTACACACATGGCAGTGTGATTTTCTGCCTTCCTCCCCATCACCTATATCTGGCATTTCTCCCCATGCTATCTCTCCCCAACTCCCCACCCACTGCTGTCCCCCCTCTATATCCCCGCAACAGACGCCAGTGTGTAGTGCTCCCCTCCCTGTGTCCATGGAGAACAGACTTCTAAATGCTCCCATTAATTATTTTATCTATTCATTTAGAGATGCGGTTTTGCTATGTTGCCCAGGCTGAACTTAAACTCTTCGCCTCAGGCAATCCTCCTGCCTCAGCTTCTGTAGTAGTCGGAACTACTGGTGCAGGCCACTGCTGCTAGCTCCTTTTAATTATGTGACTGATTCACCAACAAATAGCTATGGAATATTACTACTGCTCTAGGTATCAGGGATACAATGGTGAATAAAATAGTTTCTGCCCGGCCGGGCTTGGTGGCTCAAGCCTGTAATCCCAGCACTTTGGGAGGCCGAGGTGGGTGGATCACGAGGTCAAGAAATCGAGACCATCCTGGTCAACATGGTGAAACCCCGTCTCTACTAAAAATACAAAAAATTAGCTGGGCATGGTGGCACATGCCTGTAATTCCAGCTACTCAGGAGGCTGAGGCAGGAGAATTGCCTGAACCCAGGAGGTGGAGGTTGCGGTGAGCCGAGATCGCACCATTGCATTCTAGCCTGGGTAACAAGAGCGAAACTCCATCTCAAAAAAAAAAAAAAAAAAAAAAAAAAATAGTTTCTGCCCTTATGGAGCTTATATTGTTAGTAGGGGAGATAGGGAATAAATACATAAATAAATGATGCCAGTGACCAGAGTATGGGAAGAATTTAAAATAGGCTGAATGATAGAATGTGCATGCTCTTTTAGACAAGCTGGAAAGGGAAGACCTCTCTGAGAAGGTCACATATGAAAAGAGATCTGCATGAAGTAGCCACAGAAGATACACGAGAGAAGAGCATTCTGAGTAGAGGGATGGGAATGGCAAGGTAGCCGTGTGACTAAAATGCACGGAGCAACTAAGAAGGGTAGAAAATGATGCCTTAAGCAATGTACTAGAGGGGGAAGCTGCTCACCTGGACAGGTGAGAGTTCCTAGACTTTTGGCATAGCATCCATACCATTCTATGCCTTAATCCTGAGAAACTGTCCCAGGTACCCTGGGAGAAAGAGATTATGGAAAAAAGGATGTAATAAATGGTAGAACCATATCAGGACAGAAATCATTGGAGATGGAAAGAAAAAGCAGCTATGCATTCATTTTACACATCTCAACAAAAATGGGGAAGCTGTTTTCTTCATTTTAGCATAGCAACAGGTAGAAACAGGACAACTACCACTATATTGTTGCAGGGGACCTCAACCAATTGATCCACGGCTGAGGCTGGCCAGAAACTAGAGCAGAAAAAATCCTATGTTTCAAATTGAAGGAAAAGAGGGCTGGTTTTTTTTTTCCCCCTGAGAAGGAGTTTCATTCTTGTTGCCCAGGCTGGAGTGCAACGGTGCAATCTCAGCTCCCTGCAACCTCCGCCTCCCCAGTTCAAGCAATTCTCCTACCTCAGGATACTGAGTAGCTGGGATAACAGGTGCATGCCACCACGCCCAGCTAATTTTTGCATTTTTAGTAGAGAGGAGATTTCACTTTGTTGGCCAGGCTGGTCTCAAACCCTTGATCTCGTGATCCACCCACCTTGACCTCTCAAAGTGCTGGAATTACAGGCATGAGCTACTGCTCCTGGCCAAGAGGGCTGTTTTTATTTAAAAATGTATGATACGATTTTGTCAGCCACATTAAATGGAAGCAGCTGTCTATGGCTGAGATGCCAGTGGTTTTACTGGTGCAATAAGATGAAGAGTTTCAGTAACTATTTATTGAGTGCCTATTGGCCAGACATTCTGGCTAGGTGCCAGAATAAAAAGAATTAACATTGTGCGAGGCACTGTGCAGAAATAACCATAGATTATTTTATTATATTCTTTTTTTTTTTTTTGAGACAGAGTGTCACTCTGTCACCCAGGCTGGAGTGCAATGGTGCGATCTTGGCTCACTGCAACTACTGCCTCTCGGGTTCAAGCAATTCTCTGCCTCAGCTTCCTGAGCAGCTGGGATTAGAGGTACCCGCTACCACCCCTGGCTAATTTTTATATTTTTAGTAGAGATGAAATTTCACCATCTTGGCCAGGTTGGTCTTGAACTCCTGACCTCGTGATCTACCTGCCTTGGCCTCCCAAAGTGCTGGGATTATAGGCATGAGCCACCACGCCCAGCAATTTAATATCCTTTTTTTTTTTTTTTTAAGACATGGGGTCTTGCTATGCTGCCCAGGTTGGAGTACAGTGGCTATTCATGGGCTTGACCCCACTACTGATCAGCACCGGAGTTTTGACCTGCTCTATTTCCGACCTGGGCCAGTTCACCCCTCCTTAGGCAACCTGGTGGTCCCCTGCTCCCAGGAGGTCACTATACTGATGCTGAACTTAGTGCGGACACCCAATCCGCATAGGGCACTACAGCCCAGAACTCCTGGGCTCAAGCAATCCTTCTACCTCAGCCTCTCGAGAAGCTGGGACTACAGGTACTCACCATCACGCCTGGCTGCAATTTAATTCTTACAAAAACTTTAATAAACTGGCCGGGCACAGTGGCTCATGTCTATAATCCCAGCACTTTGGGAGGCCAAGGCAGGCAGATCACCTGATGTCAGGAGTTCAAGACCAGCCTGCCTGACACGTAGTGAAACCCCATCTCTACTAAAAAATACAAAAATTAGCTGGGTGTGGTAGTGCATGCCTATAATCCCAGCTATTTAGTAAGCTGAGGCAGGAGAATCGCTTGAACACAAGAGGTGGAGGGTGTAATGAGATGAGATTGCACCACTGCAGTCCAGCCTGGGTGACAGGGCAAGAGTCTGTTTCTCAAAAAACAAAAAAACAAAAAACCAGACATTCAGCCAGCAAGGTGGCTTACACCTATAATCCCAGCACTTTTTTTTTTTTTTTTTTTTTTCGAGACGGAGTTTCGCTCTTGTTACCCAGGCTGGAGTGCAATGGCACGATCTTGGCTCACCACAACCTCCGCCTCCTGGGTTCAGGCAATTCTCCTGCCTCAGCCTCCTGAGTAGCTGGGATTACAGGCAGGTGCCACCATGCCCAGCTAATTTTTTGTATTTTTAGTAGAGACGGGGTTTCACCATGTTGACCAGGATGGTCTCGATCTCTTGACCTCGTGATCCACCCACCTCAGCCTCCCAAAGTGCTGGGATTACAGGCTTGAGCCACCACGCCCGGCTAATCCCAGCACTTTTGAGAGGCTGAGGTGGGTGGACTATCTGAGGTCAAGTGTTCGAGACCAGCCTAGCCAATGTGGCAGAAACCCTATCTCTACAAAAATTAGCGGGGTACAGTGGTGCACAAGTATCACTTGAGCCCGGGAGGTGTGGAGGTTGCAGTGAGCCCAGATCATGCCACTGCACTCTAGCCTGGGCTACGGGGGTGAAAACCCTGTTAAAAAACAAAAACAAACAAACAAAAACACACACACACAAACAAATGAAAAACTGCTCTAATAAGCCTTACAGGCCAGGTATGGCGGCTCATGTCTGTAATCCCAGCACTCTGGGAGGCGGAGGTGGGCAGATTACCTGAAGTCAGGAGTTTGAGACCAGCCTGGCCAACATGGTGAAACCCCATCTCTACTAAAAACACAAAAATTATCTAGGTGTGGTGGCACATGCCTGTAGACCCAGCTACTCAGGGGGCTGAGGCAGGAGAATCACTTGAACCTGGGAGGCGGAGGTTGCATCCAGCGGAGATCCAGCCATTGAACTCCAGCTTGGGTGACTCAGCAAGATTGCCTCAAAAAAAAAAAAAAAAAAAAAAAAGAAGAAAAGAAAAAATCTTACAATAACAGAAAAAATACGTCAGTACTATTAGTACGATTATTATTTGCATTTCACAGATGCAAAGTCCAAAGCTTAGGGTGATTACACACAAATGGTGGAGCTGGGATTTAAATACAGGCAGTTTTACCCCTAATTCATTACGTTTAGTGTTAGGAGTTGCTACCTTATTCTTGCTGATGTAGCCCTGCTGTGCTCCAAGGTTAGCATCGTCTAATGAAGCTTGGGCTACAGATTGTTCCCCTTATCTTGTATTCATTGCTGTCAGCTGAAAGAGCCCACTTATCCATGTGCTTTTGGATTCCGCTTTGAGGGCAGTGGTGAGAGACAGTTATTCCTGCCACATCACTGAGCCATTAATTTATCTGACATGCATTTTGTACCTTTCTATATGTCAACCATATTCTTTCCCTTAATCCCAAGACCTCAACTGGATATGAGTCTGTGGAGGAGGAGGAATGGTCAGTTTGTGAGAGGAAGTTTGAACTATGAAGCAGAACACCTGAGATGGCAGCAATGCTGGCAGGAACAGATGGCAGCCAGTGTTAGGACGGGGAGAAATGACAGTGAAGTGGTAGTGAAAATGCCTAATGAATCTTATTTGGTTTTCATTTAATCTTTCAACAATACTGCAAGCTAAATACTTAACCTGAGAGGCTTAGTAAACGTGCCCAAGTCCAAGATGGTAAATTGCAGAGCCAGAATATGAACTCACATATGTTAGTCCATATTGTTTGAAGTGTCTCTCACAAGGTTAAGCCATTATAACTGTTATTATTTGGAAAAATAAAGATATTGATGAATAATGCATATTGCCAGTTTTGCTAAATGCCACCTTGCCAGGCAGGAAAATTAATCTCACAGAAAGCAAGGTGGCTGAATTTTAGCACATAGTCTAAAACTTGTCACTTTCATATAAAGGAGAAAGTGACAAACTTTAATTTTTTTTTTAAGACAGGGTTTCACCATGTTGGTCAGGCCAGTCCTGAACTCCTGACCTCAGGTGATCCGCCCACCTCGGCCTCCAAAGTGCTTGGATTATAGGCGTGAGCCACCGCGCCCGCTTATATTACTTTAAAACTGTAATTAACTTACACTTTGTAAAGGAAAGAAAATAAGTCCACAAGCTAAATTTTGAAGTATTAGATCCTTTTGTAAACTTCTGCTCTTCGTATTGTCAATGTCAAAGAGAGTTTTCAGGGGGCCCAAACTGGCTCCAAACTGTTATTAAATAAGTCTTATTTTTATTGCTGTACATTTCTCCTGAAATCAATTCTCACTGCTTATGTGGTTAGAAAAATAGTTTCTGCTATTGAATATAAAACTCAAATTATCCATGGATATGCAATAAACTTCACAAATAGCAGTGCATCTATGCCCCAGGTCTAATCTCACATTTTTATGCAAAAATACAGATTGAATAAGGAGAGTGTAATTCTCAGAAAAATGATCATCATGTATGTGGATACTCACCAGATATGCAAAAATCTTACCGGTTCTGATTTTGACCTGTCATGGAATCTGTGAAGTCATTTGCCATGTTGTTTTTCTTTTTTCTGCCAGAGATAAAAAAGTTCTCTTAATATATTTCAAACCATTTCCTTTTTCCTAAATAACTAGTGATTGTTCTTTTTCATTTACTATGATAACTTAAAAACGCTGTCCAAAAATATCCTGCAAAATTTGCATTACGGTGAAACTACTCGGCCGGCGTCGTGTGGGTAATGAGGCTACATTTCGGAGGCGTGAGGGTGATGATGCAAATGAAAACGTCTCCATTAGGAATTCCCATCCTCAAATGGGCCAAAGAAATGACACCCACCTAGTGCGGCCAGAAACTCATAAGGGGTGCCGGAGCCAAGGGGCTTCGGGAAGCGCGAGCGCGTTCTCTCTGGGGTCCTGGAGCCCCCTACTCATGCGTGGGAATTCCAGTTCCCACCGTGGGAAGGAAATCTTCACATACCTCCCGTCACTGTCTTGAGTGACCTTCAGCTACTCGGCATTACTTTTCCTGTCTTTGAAAACTCGGAGAGAAACAGCCGCCACCTGCCTGAGGCCAATGCAACAAACTCACATCACAGGCGAGTCTGAGCCCCGCAGGAATGGGTGCACAGCGGCCTCCTGAGCCGTTTCTCCCTAGCTCAGTTTTTGCACTCCCGGCCGCGCGAACGCGGAGGAGGCGCTCGGAGGCCCGCAGGTTTCAGACCCCTCGCCCGGTAGGGTCGCGCAGGGGTTGGGGAGAGAGGAGTGTTGGCCGCGGGGCCTCGGCCCTCCCCTGGGGCGGGGCTTGAGCGCCTCCCCGCCCCCTTCTTTCCCCCTTTTTCTGCTCCCCCCCGCCCTTTTCCAGCCGCCCCCGCAGGAGGAAAGGGAGAGGAGGGGAAGGGAAAGTCTGTTCTGTGGAAAGGGGCGGAAGGAGGGGGAGAAAAGGAAAACGGGAACAGAAACATGGCGGTCTGCTCTTGGGACGACAGCGCTGCAGGCAGCTCCTAGGCGACCCGCCGGCCGCACTGCCCTACGGCACAGAGCGCCGAGGCGCCCGTGCTGACCAGCGCTCCGGCGGTTACCGCCGGCTGCGGGCGGCGCCCCTCCGACACCCAGCCCGCGAGGCGGCGCAGGCGCAGACGGGGGCGAGGCGGCGGCGGCCGCTGGAGCGAGTCTCCCGCCCTGCCCTGCCGAGCGCGCCCAGGCCGCGAAGCCGGCGCTTTCATGCTCCAGGAAGAAGCCGTGTCGCGGTAGCGCTGACTGAGGAGCGGGCGGCAGGTGAGGCTGCGGCGCGGGGCCTTTGGCGAAGGAAGCCTGCGTGGTGCCCTCGCGGGCCTGCGCTGGGAGGCTGAGAGGGCGCCGGGCAGGTAGAACCGGGAGCGCTGAGTTCCGAGTGGCCAGCCCGCGGGGGGTCGCCGAGGAGGCTGAGAGTGACCGCGGCTGGCGTTCTCGGCCTAGTTTCTCCGCGGTTTCCGGGGGCGGGGAGTCCCCGGAGCCTGCGGGAAGCGGTCGGGGAAAGGCTGCTTCTGAAGAGCCTCCCCGCGCCGCCTCCCGGGCCCCTGAGAATCGTTTGCGTTCTAGAGCGAGAGGTCTTGGCCCGGGTACCGCCGGGGCGCCTGCGCCTGGGTTGGGGCGGGGGCGCGGAGGGAGCGGGGTCGGGGGTTCCCAGAGGGGTTGAGGCCGAGAGTGCGGAGAGCTGGAGCCAGGGGTGGCGGGCTGTCTCGAGAGGGATTGGGGGGCTGAGAAGCGCCGGGGACAACTGGGAGGAGGGGGACCTGGGCAGGTGTCGCCTGTGAGTTGAGGACGTTTTCTTCTCTGCCTTACGGTGGCTGATCCTCAGAGCTTCTTTGTGGGGGATGATTTTTAGGAAGGCAGGATCCTTTTAACTCTGTAGTAACTAAATAAAACCAAGGAATGAACCTCTAGTGCTGAGTCCTGTAAAGAGCTGTAACTTTTTTTTTTAAAGAATGCTGTCATATTTTTTTTCCTCTCTTTTTCTGCTTCATAGACTTTTTTTCCTCTCGAAGACCATCTTTTATCTGCACTAATAGGGAATGACCCAGTTTTTAAATAGTACCCCCTCCTCCTCTCATTATCTATGTGTGTGTCACACGGGAAAATTTAGGGTGTTTACCGCAGTTACTTGCGCAAATGTGAAGGAAAGTGTCATTTCCAGTGAATCCTCAGCTGTCTCTGCCTGTGCCTCCAAGATACCGTCAAGCGTAGTAGCCTGAGAAATTGACCCACTGATCCTGCTTAATTGCGTGCAAACCCGTGTTGAGGCATTCTTCCCAGGCCCTAATTTACTTAGGAATAGGTTTTCCCTTCCAGTCTGAGTATAATGAAAGGGGAGAACCTTAGTGCTATGGCGCTAAGTTCTGGATAAATACTTGATTTGATGTGATCGTGTGTATTACACTATCAGGAATGCAGAGCGTTGTATGATTTTTCTGTGTACCTGCGATAAGAGCAATATTAGTTGCAAAAGGAAAATTTTATCTCTGAACATTAAAGGATACCTATTCTTGATCACCATAACCTTGAAAAAAAAAAAAAAAAAAGAAACTCTGTATTTTCTGTCCTGTTCTTTGTATTACTGTTAAAGAGTTGCTAAACTGCCTTCTTGCTGTGAGATTGGGAACTCAGTAGTGAACTTAGATTTGTATTCATGAACATGATCTGCCTCTCATATAGGCTTGCTTTGACTTGTCTTTTTCAGTAATGGCAAAGGGTTTTCTGCCACTCAATCCACAGTTTCCTCCCCGTTGGTATCTCCGTTGACCATTTTGCAAAATAGTTTTTTGAGTTTAGGGGTCTGATCTTTTTTTTTTTTTTTTTGAGACGGAGTTTCGCTCTTGTTACCCAGGCTGGAGTGCAATGGCGCGATCTCGGCTCACCGCAACCTCCGCCTCCTGGGTTCAGGCAATTCTCCTGCCTCAGCCTCCTGAGTAGCTGGGATTATAGGCACGCACCACCATGCCCAGCTAATTTTTTGTATTTTTAGTAGAGACGGGGTTTCACCATGTTGACCAGGTTGGTCTCGATCTCTTGACCTCGTGATCCACCCGCCTCGGCCTCCCAAAGTGCTGGGATTACAGGCTTGAGTCACCGCGCCCGGCCGGGGTCTGATCTTTTGTATAACCTATTTTAGTGAACTGACTATATTGCCTTAACTTTGGCCAATAGTACCTCGTTCAATGTACAGTACTACTATTTAGACTTACTGATTTGGATAATAGAAAAGCTATGATGTTAGAAATGCTGACGCTGTAGCTGTATATTGGAGAAATTTTGAAGTTGTATACTGGAGTAGTAATTTAGTTCTGTATACTTTGTAAATGAGTGCATTCTGTTGTCGAGAGTAAATACAGTATTTTGTAGTATAAACTTAAGCTTTTAGCTGAAGAAATTGGCAGCATGGTTGGAATGTGGAGACTATTCTTAAAACGCAAATGTTTTAAATTACTAGGAACTGCAGTGGTGTGTAGGCTGTAACAATTCCTGGTGCCAAATTTGGGAGATTAGTTGATTGAGGTGCTTTCTCTAAAGAAACATATTAGGTTTCCGCAATAAAAGCAAATTTGTAGCTATACACAAGGGATTTTACATTATAAGTAATAACTGAATAAGGCACCTTTATTTGCTCTTTGTGTATCTGCCAGTTAAGACCAAAACATCTCGTATTTTCATTGGAGTTTCCTGCCAAAACAAATATTGGTTTTGCATTGGCTTTGCTGCTCAGTTTGAAAGCTAGAGGAGTCTCTCAGAGCCTATTCTGGTTCT
This sequence comes from Saimiri boliviensis, assembly GCF_048565385.1. NCBI lineage: Eukaryota > Metazoa > Chordata > Mammalia > Primates > Cebidae > Saimiri > Saimiri boliviensis. The sequence continues at coordinate 172,359,563 of NC_133450.1, forward strand.
GGAGGCTACCTGATAAAAAAAAAAAATTGAAAGCTACGTTTTAGTCATATGTTTGCACCTTAAGTACAGGTTGTATAGTAAAAAAGAAAGTTGCTGAGTCAGTGGCAGGTTGTTTCGTTTGTTCTTTTTGATCTGCAAAACAGAATTTCTGTCATAGTTTGAATTTCCAATGTAATGTGGTTGCTGAATAGTAAGGGCAAATAAGCTTTTATAATAACTGAATTGAAATGATAATTTTCTTTATACTGGTACCACAGATTGTCAGCTTGACAGATAGACTTGTAGTAAGGGGATGCCTTGTTGGAATTGAAAATTCTTTTTTTTTTTTTTTTTTTTTTTTTTTTTGAGATGGAGTCTCACTCTGTAGCCCAGGCTGGAGTGCAGTGGCACAATCTCAGCTCACTGCAACCTCCGCCTCTCAGGTCCTGGTTCAAGCAATTCTCCTGCCTCAGCCTCCTGAGTATCTGGGATTATAGGCATGCACCACCATGCCCAGCTAATTTTTGTGTTTTTGGTAGAGATGGGGTTTCACTGTGTTGACCATGATGGTCTTGAACTCCTTACCTCGTGATCTGCCTGCCTTGGCTTCCCAAAGTGCTGGGATTACAGGCATAAGCCTTTGCATCTGGCTGGGAAATTCCTTTTTGACATTTAAAATTTGGAGAAAGGATTTCACATAGTAAGTACAGCTACTGTAAAACAATAGTTCTTTAGCATCAGATGGTAGGATATTCCAAATTAGGTAGTTTTATTATTTGAAATTTAAAACTTAGTGTTTTGTGGGAAGAAGTTAGTTTAAAGCTTTAAAACATTTTCTTTTTTTTTTTTAAATTTCTCTTTCTTTTGTACACAATTTCAGAGAAAAGCTTTAAAACATTTTCTACATATGCATGTGGATGTAATAGAGCTTAATATGGCATTTGAAAACTTTTTTTGAGATAGATTTTCACTCTGTCACTCAAGCTGGAGTACCGTGGTGCGATCTTGGCTCCCTGCAACCTCTACCTCCCAGATTCAAGTGATTCTTCTGCCTCAGCCTCCTAAGTAGCTGGGATTACAGGCATCTACCACCACACCTGGCTAAATTAAAAATTTTTTTTTTAGTAGGGAAGTGGTTTCTCTATGTTGGCCAGGCTGGTCTTGAACTCCTGATGATGTGATCCACCTGCCTAGGCCTCCCAAAATGCTGGGATTTCAGGCTTGAGCCACTATGCCCAGCCTTTGAAAGTTTTAATTGAAAAAAATGTAGCATAATTAAAAGAAATTTAAAAGAAAACTTTTAAATTACTCTCACCGATCTAGCACTTACATTTTTCTGTACTTTAATCCTGTTATACTTCTATAATATAGTAGTATAATATTCTAGTCCTATCTATGCTTGTGTATAATTCTATGATTAGTGTTAATATAATTGGCTTTCAATTTAACATGCTTTCCCTGGTGCCACATAACTGTTATTTTATGGCTTTTAGTAGTCCAAAGTTTTGTTTACTGTCTCAGTTTATTTAACCACTTCCATATCTTAACATTTTAGTAATTCCACTTTTTTACTCTTTTTTTTTTTTTTGGACAGAGTCTCACTGTGTTACCCAGGCTAGGGTGCAGTGGCATGATCTCAGCTTATTGCAGCCTCTACCGCCTGGGTTCAAGTGATCCTCCTGCCTTAGCCCTCTAGTAGCTGGGACTACAGGTGTGCGCGCGTGTGTGCGCGTCACCACACCTGCTAACTTTTTGTGTTTTTTGTGGAGACAGGGTTTTGCCATATTGCCCATGCTGGTCTTGGTCTCCTAAGCTCAAGTGATCTACCCACCTCAGCCTCTCAAAATGCTAGGATTACAGGTGTGAGTCACCATGCTGGCCCATACTTTTTTACCCTTAAAATAATGCTATGGGCCAGGCGCGGTGCCTCAAGCCTGTAATCCCAGCACTTTGGGAGGCCGAGGCGGTGGATCACGAGGTCAAGAGATCGAGACCAACCTGGTCAACATGGTGAAACCCCATCTCTACTAAAAATACAAAAAATTACCTGGGCATGGTGGTGCGTGCCTATAATCCCAGCTACTCAGGAGGCTGAGGCAGGAGAATTGCCTGAACCCAGGAGGTGGAGGTTGCGGTGAGCCGAGATCGCGCCATTGCACTGGAGCCTGGGTAACAAGAGCGAAACTCCGTCTAAAAAAAATAAAAAATAAAAAATAATGCTATGATAAAATTATTTTGCTAATGTGATGGTCCATGGGTCTGTGCCAAATTACTTTTTGAAGTTTTGGGAAAGTCATCTTTCTTTGAATTATTTTCTTTGCAGTAGATTATTAGGGCTGCTACAATTTAGTATTTAATTGAGAACTGAATTGAAACAAGCCAAATTACTTTTTGAAGTTTTGGGAAAGTCATCTTTCTTTGAATTATTTTCTTTGCAGTAGATTATTAGGGCTGCTACAATATAGTATTTAATTGAGAACTGAATTGAAACAAGGTGAAAGACTGTAGATGTGCATGTATCACTTAAATTCATTGAGTAGGAATCAAAATATATATTCATAATTCTCCTGTTAATGACGTGATTGAAATTTGTGTACATTAACTTTTATAATATAAAAAGTAATGTAGTTCTTATACTTCAGTAATTTTGTGGGGCTTAAGTGTTTCTAAGTGTTTTCTGTGTCAAGCAAACCTAATGTCTACAAATCCAGATTTATTATCTGTTGGCTTATAGAAGAGTCATCTTATATATCTAGTAGGGCTAGAAAAAAATTGACTTGAGAACTGTTACATAATGCAGACATTTCCTGTGGCCCACAAGCCATATCACTTTAGCCTTATCTTCTTGCTCTCTGTGTATCTGTCACTGCAGCCTGCTTTCAAGTTCTTTCCCTCAGAGCCTTTGCATATATACTATTCCATTTGCATGTTACTTTTTCTAAAAGATCTTTTCTGGTTCCTAATCACACTATCTAGTTAGGGAGATGAGTTATTATCTATTCCATTATCTTGCCATTTTAATCTGTAGAGTTTCTTTCTTTTTCTTCTTTTTTCACATTTATTCCTCTATTAATTGGGCAGTTATAGGCGATTTGACTTTTTTTTTTTTTTTTTTGAGGTGGAGTCTTGCTCTGTTGCCCACACCGGAGTGCAGTGGTGTGATCTCAGCTCACTGCAACCGCTGCCTCCTAGGTTCAAGCAGTTCTCTGCCTCAGCCTCCCAAGTAGCTGGGATTATAGGTGCCTGCCACCACGCCTGGCTAATTTTTGTATTTTTAGTAGAGACTGGGTTTCATCATCTTGGCCAGGCTGGTCTTGAACTCCTGACCTCGTGACCTACCTGCCTTGGCCTCCCAAAGTGCTGGGATTACAGACGTGAGCCACTGCGCCCGGCCTGACTTTCTTTTTTTTGAGATGGAGTTTTGTTCTTGTTGCCCATGCTGGAGTGCAGTGGCCTGATCTCAGCTCACTGCAGCCACCATCTCCCAGGCTTAAGTGATTCTCCTGCCTCAGTCTCCTTGGTAGCTGGGATTACAGGCTCCCACCACCACGCCCAGCTAATTTTTGTGTTTTTAGTAGAGATGGGGTTTCACAATGTTAGCAAGGCTGCTCTTGGTCTTGAACTCTTGACCTCAGGTAATCCACTCACCTTGGCCTCCAACTTTTTAATTTTTCTGTTTAAGTTTGGGTTTGTTTCTGGTTTCTTCTGTCTGATTGGTCTGTATGTCTATCCTTATACCAATACTACTGATTACTTTAACTATTTCATTTTTTCTTTTTAATTTTTTTTCTTTGAGATGGAGTTTTGCCTTTGTCACCCAGGCTGGAGTGCAGTGGTGCTATCTTGGCTCACTGCAGCCTCCACCCTGGGGTTCAATCGATTCTCCTGCCTCAGCTTCCCAAGTAGCTGGGATCACCTGCTACCATGCCCAGCTAATTTTTGTATTTTTGGTAGAAATGGGGTTTCAGCATGTTGGCCAGGCTAGTCTTGAACTCCTGATCTCAAGTGATCCACCTGCCTTGACCTCCCAATGTGCTGAGATTATAGGTGTGAGCCACTGTGCCCGGCTCTTTTTAATTTTTTAAAGAGATGGGGTCTTGCTATGTTGTCCAGGCCCTTCAACTCTTGGGCTTATGGGATCCTCTTTCCTCAGCCTCCCAAGTAGTTGGGACTTCAGATGTGCAACCTCCGTGCTCAGCTTTTTACTATTTCTTTATAGTAAGCCTTGCAGTCAGATAGTGTGTCCACCAACATTGTCTTTTTTTCAAACTTGTTTTGCATTTTTATACAGAATGTAGATATACTTGTAGAAAATAGAAAATGAATTTACATTTGCATTTTCATATAAATTATAGAATCATCTTGTCAATTTCTACAAAAAGCCTCCTGGTGAAATTGACATATTGATAATACCAACTCTTCTGATACTTTAACATAGCACATGTCTTCATTTATTTAGGACTCTGATTTCCCCAGTACTGCTTTTGTTTTTGTTTTTGTTTTTGTTTTTAAGGTGGAGTTTCACTCCTGTCGCCCAGGCTGGAGTGCAGTGGTGTAATCTTGGCTCACTGTAATCTCTGCCTCCTGGGTTCAAGTGATTCTCCTGCCTCAGCTTCCCAAGTAGCTGTGATTACAGGTGCCCGCCACCACACCTGGCTAATTTTTTATATTTTTAGTAGACATAGGGTTTCACCGTGTTGACCAGTCTGGTCTGCAACTCCTGACCTTAGGTGATCCACCCGCCTTGGCCTCCCAAAGTGTTGGGATTACAGGCGTGAGCTACTGCACCTGGCCTCAGGACTGTTTTTGTAATTTCCATTTTATAAGTCTTGTAGGTATTTTGTTCAATTTATCCATAAGCACTTTATTATTATTTTTGTTATTGTCTATTGCCAGTTATATTGTATTTTTAGATTTCTTAGTGTAGAGGAATACAACTGGATCTTTCGTATATTTACTTTTTATTGTTACATTATTAAATTCATTTTTTAGTTGTGATACCTTTTAGATTTCATAGGATTTTTTTTTTTTGAATTTCAAATATTTTATATGAGATGATTTAATTCTTGGATTTCAAAAACCTTTAAAAACAACTTTTATAAAAACGTTCATAAAAAATGTGACAAAATGCTAGTTAAATCAGCCAGATTTTTGTGTAATCCTGCAGTTTACTAAAAAATATTACAAATGCTTATAAATTATTTATCTAATTTCCTGAGGATTTAGTTTCTGCATATCAAACCCTTTCACCATGGCCAACATGAACTATTTTTTTTAAAAGGCAGTTCTTTGCTGGGCATTAAACATTAAAATATTTGAATCACTGACCATATGTTTAACCTAATGATATTTATATAAAAAGAAGAAAAAGACGTTTTCAATACAGACTGTAAGATAAGATCGCCCCTATTAATTAGACTTTGGAAAGAAATGCAGCTTTTTAGTTAGCATTGAGGCAAAGCAAGGAACCTGTTTCTTCCCAGTCGCACTTGGGTCTTTGCAGAAGTCCACCCAGCGCTGAGAAACTTTCCTGTTCACCAGCGTGAGGAGTTATATGAACTCTAAGGAGGAGCCATATTTTCCCAACATCTCACACAAATCTTGAATGTACCATGAGCCATTGATTGTTTCCCAGTGAGAATAATATCCTTCTGCAACAGAGTAACACATGAGGAAGTCTGCTCCAGCAGGCAGTGTGTAAATGGAGGCTGCATCCACCTCAGTCACGTTGGTGTCCAGCTTGTCTGTCTGATTACCTATGACATCCAAAGGAATGACCGGTACATCATGCTGGTTTCCCCGACATGCCTGAATGATAAATATCTTAGGTTTTCCGACGAGGCTCCGACACTTGTCTTCATTGAACAAGCCAGTTAATGTCTGAATTTCAATTTTAGCATCATATGCATAAATGTGATTGCCTTCGCCATGGCTCAGGAAGACACACATAAAGCAATTGGCATCTGTGTGGCTAGAGGATGACACCTCATGAATTTTGAGCAGTAGTTCTTCTGCTTTAAGATCGTTAAAGCATTTCACTTCAAATCCTAGATCTGAAAACCTGCGGTTAAGATTGTCTCTGTCAGCGCTGGTGCCCCGCCTATCTGGCAGTGTTAAGTGCCAAAGGAACCTCTCATGATTGAAGATTAAAGCAATTCCTCTCCTCCTGTGGTCCATTTTGTACTTTTCTGCTGGATCAAATATTTCTCTTTAATAGAAGGCATCTGTTTCTGTCATGTTTTGTTCCCCACCTGCGGGGCGCACCTTGAGGGGCCCCGACGCCAGGCTCATCGCGACCAAGGTTGCAGCCAGACGCTCGGTCCTCCAGGATTTTCTTTATACACATTCATGTCTGCTGAGAAAGCCAGTTGTACTTACTCATTTCCAATCCATATGCCATTTTATTTTTTCTCAAGATGAGGTTTCACCATGTTGATCATGCTGGTCTTGAACTCCTGACCTCAGGTGACCTGCCCGCCTTGGCCTCCAAAGTGCTTGGATTACAGGCGTGAGCCACCACGCCCAGCCCATATGCCATTTTTTTCCTGCTTTATTGCCACTGGCTGGATTAATGCTGTCCACTAGAAATACAATGTAAATCAAGTATGTAATTTAAATTTTTTAGTACCCCCACACTAAAAAAGTAGCAATAAGTGAAATTAAATTTACTGTATTTTTGATTTCACTACATCCAAAATATTAATATGTGTAGTAGTTTCCTAGGGCTGCTATGATAAATTACTGCAAACAGGGTGGTTTCCAACGGCATGAATTTATTTTTTGACAGTTGTGGAAAGTAGGAAATATGAGGTCAGGGTGTTGGGAGAGCTGTGCTCCCACTGTAGGCTCTTGGGAAGACTCCTCCTTACCTTTTCCTATTTCCTTTTTTTCTTTTTTGAGACAGAGTTTCACTCTTCTTGCCCAGGCTGGAGTACAATGGTGTGATCTTATCTTACTGCAACCTCCGCCTCATGGGTTCAAGTGGTTCTCCTGCCTCAGCTGGAATTATAGGCATGCGCCACCACACCCATCTAATTTTGTATTAGTAGAGATGGGATTTCTCTGTTTTGGTCAGGCTGGTCTCAAACTCCTGACCTCAGGTGATCTGCCCACCTCTGCCTCCCAAAGTGCTGGGATTACAGGCACAAGCCACCGCGCCTGGCCTCTTCCTATTTCTAGTGGTTGCTAGCAATCCTTAGAGATAGAGAAAGTATTTAGGTTTTCTCTTTCTTTTTTTTTGAGACAGAATTTTGCTCTTGTTGCCCAGGCCAGAGTACAATGACATGATCTTGGCTCACTGCAACCTCCTCACCTGGGGTTCAAGTGATTTTCCTGCCTCAGCCTGTTAAGTAGCTGGGATTACAGGCATGTGCCATCACACCCACCTAATTTTGTATTTTTAGTAGAGACGGGGTTTCACTATGTTGGTCAGGCTGATCTGGAACTCTTAACCTCAGGTGATCCACCCATCTTGGCTTCCCAAAGTGCTAGGATTGTAGGCATAAGCCACCTTGTCTAGCCTATGATAGTCCTTTGTTATTTTTTTTTTAATGTCTGGAGGATCTGTAGTGATATACCTTCTATCATTGTTTATATTGATAATTTCAGACTCTTGCTTTTTCCTTAATATAGAGATACTGATATTTATTGTTATTTCTTTTTTCTTTTTTTCTTTTTTTTTTTTTTTTGAGACGGAGTTTCGCTCTTGTTTACCCAGGCTGGAGTGCAATGGTGCCATCTCGGCTCACCGCAACCTCCGCCTCCTGGGTTCAGGCAATTCTCCTGCCTCAGCCTCCTGAGTAGCTCGGATTACAGGCATGTGCCACCATGCCCAGCTAATTTTTTGTATTTTTAGTAGACGGGGTTTCACCATATTGACCAGGATGGTCTCGATCTCTTGACCTCGTGATCCACCCGCCTCGGCCTCCCAAAGTGCTGGGATTACAGGTGTGAGCCACTGCGCCCGGCCGAGAGGTTATTTCTTTTTTCTTTAGGCAGGGTGGTGGTGGTGGTGGGTGTTATTTATTTTAAATTTTATTGATTTCTGTATTTTATTATTTTTTCCTCTACTTCCTCTTGGATTAATCTGCTTTTTTTCCATAGTATCTTGAGGTGGATATCTATGTCATTGATTTTAGAACTTTCTTCTTTTTTTTTTTTTTTTTACTCGGAACGCTTCACAAATTTGCATGTCATCTTTGCGCAGGGGCCATGCTAATCTTCTCTGTATCGTTCCAATTTTAGTATCTGTGCTGCCAAAGCGAGCACAGAACTTTCTTCTTTTCTAATACAAGTGCTTAAAGCTATGAATTTCCCTCTATATACTGTTTTAGCCACATCTAATAAATTGATTTGTTATTTTCATTCGGTTCAAAATATTTTCTAATTTCTTTTGCAGTTTATTTTGTGATTGGGGTTATTTAGGAGACGTTTAATTTCTAAATATTGGACAATATTATATAGTATCTTTAATGATTTCAAGTTTAGTTCCATTGTAGTCAGAGAACATGCTGCAAAATTTATATATATATAAATATATATATATAAATAAATATATATATATATATATATTTTTTTTTTCTTTTCTGAGATGGAGTCTGACTCTGTTGCCCAGGCTGGAGTGCAGTGGCACTCCCCATCTCTACTAAAAATACAAAAATTACTCACTGCAGGCCGGGCGTGGTGGCTCATGCCTGTAATTCCAGCACTTTGGGAGGTCAAGGCGGGCGGATTGCCTGAGCTCAGGAGTTCGCGATCAGCCTGGGCAACACGGTGAAACGCCGTCTCTGCTAAAACACAAAAAATTACCCAGGAGTGGTGATGTGCACCTGTAGTCCCAGCTCCTCAGGAGGCTGGGGCATGAGAATTGCTTGAACTCGGGAGGCGGACGTTGCAGTGAGCTGAAATCACACCCCAGCACTCCAGCCTGGGTGACAGAGAAACTCCATCTCAAAAAAAAAAAAAAAAAAAAAAATTACTCACTGCAAACGCCATCTCCCGGGTTCAAGTAATTCTCCTGTCTCAGCCTCCTGAGTAGCTGGGATTACAGGTGCATGCCACTATGCCCGGCTAATTTTCGTGTATATATATATATATATATATATATATATATATATTTTTTTTTTTTTTTTTTTTTTTTTTTTTGAGACGGAGTTTCGCTCTTGTTACCCAGGCTGGAGTGCAATGGTGCGACCTTGGCTCACCGCAACCTCCGCCTCCTGGGTTCAGGCAACTCTCCTGCCTCAGCCTCCTGAGTAGCTGGGATTACAGGCATGCGCCACCATGCCCAGCTAATGTTTTGTATTTTTAGTAGAGACGGGGTTTCACCATGTTGACCAGGATGGTCTTGATCTCTTGACCTCGTGATCCACCCGCCTCGGCCTCCCAAGGGCTGGCATTACAGGCTTGAGCCACTGCGCCTGGCCAATTTTTATATTTTTAGTAGAGTTGGGATTTCACCATGTTGGCCAGGCTGGTCTCGCACTCTTGACCTTAGGTGATATGCCTGCCTTGGCGTCCCAGAGTGCTGGGATTACAGGCGTGAGCCACTGCAACTGGCCAACTTATATTCTTTAAAATATTTCCAGGCTTGTTTTATGGTCCAGCATATGGTTTATCCTGGTGAATGTTCTTTGTGTGCTTGAAAAGATTATCTTGCTGTTGCTGGGTGTAGTGTTCTATAAATAACAATTATGTCAAGTTGGTTGATAATTTTCTTCAAATCTTATGTATTCTTACTGATTTTCTGTTCACTTGTTCTGTGAATTACTGCATCTATGAGGAGTGTTGAATTCCCTATGGTTGTGGATTTATTTATTTCTCCTTTCAGGTATGTCAGGTTTTGCTGCATATAGTTTGATACTCTCTTATTAGATATGCATAGTCGTTAGTCATTTAACTAGGGTGCCGCATTCTGAGGAATGCAACATTGGGCAATTCCGTTACTGTGTGAACATCATAGAGGTGTAGCCTGCTACACATGTAGGATTTATTTTATAGTCTGTTGCTCCTAGGCTACAAACCTCTACAGCATATTACTGTACTGAATACTCTAGGCAGTTATAACATAATGGTGAATATTTGTGTATCTAAACATAGAAAAGGTGCAATAAAAATGCAGTATAAAAGGGCTGGGCGCTGGGTGCAGTAGCTCACACCTGTAATCCCAGCACTTTGGGAGGCTGAGATGGGCAGACCACAAGGTCAGGAGTTTGAGACCAGCCTGGTCAACATAGTGAAACCCCATCTCTACTAAAAATTCAAAAATTAGCCTGGCATGGTGGCCTGTGCCTGTAGTCCCAGCTACCTGGGAGGCTGAGGCAGGAGAATTGCTTGAATCCTGGAGGCAGAGGTTTCAGTGAACTGAGATCGTGTCACTACACTGCAGCTTGGGCAATGGGCAAGAGAGTAAGACTTCATCTAAAAAATAAAAATAAAAAGGCCAGGTGCAGTGGTTCACACCTGTAATCTCAGCACTTTGGAAGACTGAGGTAGGTGGATCACGTGAGGTCAGGAGTTCAAGACTAGCCTGGACAATATGGTGAAACCCATCTTTACTGAAAATACAAAAATTAGCTGGATGTGGTGGCATATGCCTATAATCCCAGCTACTCGTGAGGCTGATGCAGAAGAATCGCTTGAACCTAGGAGGTGGAGGTTGCAGTGAGCTGAAATTACACCATTGCACTATAGGGTAGGCGACAAGAGCAAGACTCTGTCTGAAAAAAAAAAAAGAAGGACCGGGCATGATTGCTCCCACCTGTAATCCCAGCACTTTGGGAGGCAAATACAGGCAGATCACTTGAGGTCAGAAGTTTGAGACCAGCCTGGCCAACATGGTGAAACGGCGTCTCTAGTAAAAATAAAAAGATTAGCCTGGTATTGTCGTGGGTGTCTGTAATCCCAGCTAATTGAGAGGCTGAAGCAGGATAATTGAAACCAGGAGGCGGAGGTTGCAGTGAGCCGAGATCACGCCACTGAACTCCAGCCTAGGTGACAGAGTGAAACTCTGTCTAAAAACAGAACAGAACACAACACAACAGAACAGAACAGAACACAGCAGAACAGAACACAACAGAACGGAACACAGAACAGAACACAGAACAGAACAAATATAAAAGATAAACATGATACACCTGTATTAGTGCACTTGTCATAAGAGGACCTTGCAGGAGTAAAAGATACTCTGGGCAAGTCAGTGAATGAGTGGCGGTGAATAAACGTGAAGGCCTAGGACATTACTGTACCCTACTGTACACTTTATGAACACTGTACAATTAGGGTATACTAAATTCATCAGATTTTTTTCTGTGATCAGTAATAAATTAACTTTAGCTTATTGTAACCTTTTGACTTTATCAACTTTAAAATGTTTGTTGATTTTTGACTCTCATAACTACACTTAAATACAAACACGTTATACAGCTGTACAAAAATATTTTCTTTAAATCCTGATTGTATAAGCTTTTATCCATTAAAAAAATTTAATTTTTTTAACCTTTTTTTAATTTAAATGAAATTTTTTTTTAGAAATGGAGTCTTGCTATGTTGCTGAGGCTGGCCTCCAATTCTTGGGCTCAAGTGATTCTCCTGCCTCAGCCTCCTGAGGTGCGTGCCACTGCATCTGGCTTTTTTTTTTTTTTTTTTTTTTTTACTTTTTAAACACACACATTAGCCTAGGGCCTACACAAGGTCAGAATTATCAATATCACTGTCTTCCAACTTCACTTGGTGTCCTACTGGAAGATATTCAGGGGCAATACTTACATGGATCTATCTGGACTACCTCCCATAGGAACCTGCCTGAGGCTATTTTATAAGTAGCTTTAAAAAATAAGTAGAACGGGCCGGGCGCGGTGGCTCAAGCCTGTAATCCCAGCACTTTGGGAGGCCGAGGCGGGTGGATCACGAGGTCGAGAGATCGAGACCATCCTGGTCAACAAGGTGAAACCCCGTCTCTACTAAAAATACAAAAAGTTAGCTGGGCATGGTGGTGCGTGCCTGTAATCCCAGCTGCTTAGGAGGCTGAGGCAGGAGAATTGCCTGAGCCCAGGAGGCGGAGGTTGCGGTGAGCCGAGATCGCGCCATTGCACTCCAGCCTGGGTAACAGGAGCGAAACTCCGTCTCAAAAAAAAAAAAAAAAAAAAGTAGAACGATTATTCATGCTGTAATCCCAGCACATTGGCAGGCTGAGGTGGGAAGATTGCCTGTGCTCAGGAGATTGGGACCAGCCCGGGAAACACAGTGAAACCCCATCTCTAAAAAAATTTTTAAAAAGAATGTAAGTAGAAGGAGTACACTCTGAAATTGTGTTTAAAATGATGTTTAAAAGTTTGACATAGGTTAGGTGAGGTGGCTCACACTTGTAATTCCACCACTTTGGGAATCTGAGATGGGCAGATCAGTTGAGCCCTGGAGTTTGAGACCAGCCTGGGCAACATGTATTCACCATTAAAAGTATCGTACCAAATAGTTTCACCACTACTTCAACTCTTCAACCACCTCTGCCTCTCCCCAAGCCCTTGGCAACCACTGTTTTTTACTATTTCTATAGTTTGCCTTTTCCGGAATGTGTTATAATTGAAATCATATAGTATGTAGCCTTTCCAGACTAGCTTCTTTTCTTTCACTTAGCAATATACATTTAAGGGTCCTTCACATCATTTTGTGGTTTGCTAGCTCATTTCTTTTTATTGGTAAATAATCCATTGTATGATGTACTACAGTTTGTTTATCCATTCACCTATCAAAGGAGATCCTTGGTTCCAGGTCTTGGTGATTGCGAATAAAGCTGCTTATAAACATTGTATATAGGTTTTTTGTGACTATTAAGTTTTTAAATCAATTGGGATAATCAAATACCTCAGGAATGTGATTGCTGGATCATATGGTAGGCCTGTATTTAGCTTTGTGAGAAACTGCCAAACTACCTTCCAAAAGGGCTGATCTATTTTGCATTTATTTCCATCAGCAGTGAATGTTAGAGTTCCTGTGGTTTGCATTCTCATTCCTATTTGGTATTATCAGTTTTTTGGATTGTGGCTATTCTAATAGGTATGTATTGGTATCTCATTGTTATTTATTTATTCATTTTTAAAATCAGTAACTGCATCTCATATTTATTCATTTTTTGAGACGAAGTCTGGATTTGTCACCCAGGATGAAGTACAGTGGTGTGGTCCCGGCTTACTGCAACCTCTGCCTCCCAGGTTCAAGTGATTCTCCTGCCTCAGTCTCCCAAACACCTACGACTGTAGGCACCTGCCATCTTGCCCAGCTAATTTTTGTATTTTTAATGGAGAGTAATAGAGAATAACCCCCTCTCTTGTGGGTTGGTAGTATCAGTCATCCTTTTACTTTTAACACATCTGTGTATCTTATATGTAAAATGTGTATCCTGTAAATAGCTTAGAGTTTTTTTTTTTTTTTTTTTAAACTTGTCTAAGGGCCGGGCGCGGTGGCTCACGCCTGTAATCCCAGCACTTTGGGGGGGCCGAGGCGGGCGGATCACGAGGTCATGAGTTCGAGACCAGTCTGGCCAACATTGTGAAACCCCGTCTCTACTAAAAATACAAAAATTAGCTGGGTGTGGTGGCGGGCTCCTGTCATCCCAGCTACTCGGAGGCTGAGGCAGGCAAGTGCTTGAACCAGGGAGGCGGAGGTTGCGGTGAGCGGAGATCGCACCATTATACGCCAGCCTGGGTAACAAGAGTGAAACTGTCTCAAAAAAAAAAAAAAAAAAAAAACTCCTCTAATAATTTCCTTTAATAGGCATATTTAGACCATTTAAATTTTTCCTTTTTAAAATTAGCTTTGTTGGGATATAATTTACACACCATAAAATTCACCCATTTAAAGGGGGTACTTTGATGATTTCTAGTGTATTTACAGTTTTGCAATCATTAGTATAATCTAATTTTAAAGCATTTTCATCGCTCCAGAAAGAACTCTTGTATACATTAGCAGTTACTCTCTAATCCCTCTCTCCTGGACCCCTAGCTCTAGGCAACCACTGATTTATTTTTTTATCTGTATAGATTTGCCTGTTTTGGACATTTCATAGAAATGAAGTCATACAATATGTGATCCTTTGTAACTGGCTTCTTTCATTTGGGATAGTGTTTTTAAGGTTCACCCATGTTGTAGTATGTATCACTCCTTCATTCCTTTTTTAAAAAATTCAGACAAAATTCATATAACATGAAATTTGCCATTGTGACCACTTAAAATATGTAATTCAGTGGTGTTCAGTACATTCACAATGTCATGCAAGCATTGCCATGAACTAAATGTTCCCAAATGTTTTCATCATCCCAAAAGGAAACTCTGTACCCTTTAAGCAGTTGCTTCCCATTCCCAATCTCCTAGCCCCTGCCATCCGCTAATCTGTTTTCTCTTTCTATGAATTTGCCTGTTCTGGATATTCCTATAAATGGACTTATGCAATGTGTGACCATTTGTGTTCAGCTTCTTTCATTTAGCATAATATTTTGTAGGTACAATAGTACTTCATTCCTTTTTATGGCTTGAATAATATTATGTTCTATAGAAATACCACATTTTGTTTATCATGACTTGATGAACATTTACATTGTTTCTACCTTTTGGCTATTCTGAGTAGTGCTGCTATGAACATTTGCATACAGATTTTTTTGTTTGTGTTTGAGATGAGGTCTAGCTCTGGCACGCAGATTGGAGTAGAGTGGCACAATCATGGCTTGCTGCATGCAGCCTTAATGTTCCAGGCTGAATGATCTTCTTGCCTTAGCCTCCTGAGTAGCGGGGATTGTGGGTGTGCACCACCACATGCAGGTAATTAAAAAAAATTTTTTGTGTGTAGTTAGGGTCTTACTATGTTGTCCAGGCTGGTCTTTTTTTTTTTTTTTTTTTTTTTGAGATGGAGTCTCACTCTGTCACCCAGGCTGGAATGCAGTGGCACGATCTTGGCTTACTGCAACCTACACCTCCCGGGTTCAAGTGATTCTCCTGTCTCAGCCTCTTGAGTAGCTGGGATTACAGGTGTGCGCCATCACACGCAGATAATTTTTGTATTTTGAGTAGAGATGGGGTTTTGCAATGTTAGCCAGGCTGGTCTTGAACTCCTGACCTCAGATGATCCACCCTCCTCAGCCTCCCAGAGTGCTGGGATTACAGGTGTGAGCCTCCATGCTCGGCCTATGTGTTTTTAATTTGTTCTCTTCTTTCTTCCTTTTTGGATTACTGGAGTATATTTTAGTATTCCATTTTATCTTCACATTGGCTGATTAGCTATATGTCTTGATTTTTAAAGGAAGTTGCCTTAGTGTTTTTTTTTTTTTTGAGACGGAGTTTCGCTCTTGTTACCCAGGCTGGAGTGCAATGGCACGATCTCGGCTCACCGCAACCTCCGCCTCCTGGGTTCAGGCAATTCTCCTGCCTCAGCCTCCTGAGTAGCTGGGATTATAGGCATGCGCCACCATGCCCAGCTAATTTTTTGTATTTTTAGTAGAGACGGGGTTTCACCATGTTGACCAGGTTAGTCTCGATCTCTCGACCTTGTGATCCACCCGCCTCGGCCTCCCAAAGTGCTGGGATTACAGGCTTGAGCCACCGCGCCCGGCCGCCTTAGTGTTTTTTAATATACTTCTTAAACTTCATGTATAACCTAGGACTCTTATTTCAGTACAGTTTTGTTCTTCCCAGCTGTGTCTAATTTTCCTCACAAAGGGATAAAGCTAGACCTCCCTTATTGAGTTGTTATGAATATGAAATGAATTACTGCATGTGAAATACTTTGAGCATAGCTCATCTTTTTATTCATATCAGGAATAATAGAAGAAAACTTTATTGGAAGTTCTTCAGTTTGCAGATTGCAGGTTTCTTTTCCAACCTACCTTGGCTGTCTACATGCATGATCACACCCTAGACTAGTAGTTGTCAGTTCTGGCTGTATATTATAAATGGGCAGCTTAAAAAATATTGATAGTAGTGGGCCACCTTCAGAAATTCATATTTTATTGGTCTGATATTTTTTTAAAAAGTGTTCCGGGTGGCTCCAGTGTATAGTCAGGATGGAGAACCATTACCCTAGACTTTATCACCATGATCTGTAACTTAAAAAATTATAAGCATACAACTCTGATCTCCACTTCCTCTTTTACTAACTTACATACTCTAATACCCTATTTTGACATTTCTTGGATTCCTATTTTTTAATTTTTTAGTTTAATTTAATTTTTTTTTTTTTTTGAGACGGAGTTTCACTCTCATTACCCAGGCTGGAGTGCAATGGCGCGATCTCGGCTCACCGCAACCTCCACCTCCTGGGTTCAGGCAATTCTTCTGCCTCAACCTCCTGAGCAGCTGGGATTACAGGCATGCGCCACCATGCCCAGCTAATGTTTTGTATTTTAGTAGAGATGGGGTTTCACCATGTTGACCTGGATGGTCTCGATCTCTTGACCTTGTGATCCACCCATCTCGGCCTCCCAAAGTGCTGGGATTACAGGCTTGAGCCAATGCGCCCGGCTGGATTCTCGTATTTTACTATTTTTTTGAGACACAGTCTTGTTCTGTCACCCAGGCTGGAGTGCAGTGGTGCAATCTGGGCTCACTGCAACTTTCGCCTCCCGGGTTGCAGTGATTCTCCTGTCTCAGCCTCCCGAGTAGCTGGGATTACAGGCATGCACCACCATGCCCAGCTAGCTAATTTTTGTATTTTTAGTTGAGATGGGGTTTCACCACGTTGGCCAGGCTGCTCTCAAGAACTCCTGACTTCGTGATCCGTTTATTCTGGCCTCCCAAAGTGCTGGGATTACAGGCGTGAGCCACTGTGTCTGGCATTTAAAAAATTTTTTTTTCATTTTTCTCACTGTACATTTCTTGGATTGCATCAGGACCTCCAGGCCAGTAGCTACACCATTTTTTCACTGTACCTCATTCCCCTCATATGTTATCTTCTTAGCTTATCCAATTATATTGATTCATTTAATAAAAATTTTAGTAACTATTAGTATTCTTTATATACTATTCTGTGGTGTTATGTAATGAACTCTTGTTTTTTTCTTCCTTCATTGTAATCAAGGCAAAATTTCAACCCCAATTACGTTCAGTTCTTTGTCAACTCTGTAATTCCTTGAACCTGAGTAGCAGAGTGTGGCTGGAGAAAACAAATATGCTAGCTCATCTCACCTTAAATTTATGGCCACACGTATCTGTTGTGCCTACAGCATTGCTGTGTCTGCCTATCCTGCTTTCTTTGCTAAGAAGACTATGTGATCTCCTTTTGATATGAGATTTGTTGAGGAAAAAAGAGCAAAAAAAAAAAAAAAAAGGGAACGAAGACGAATCCTTTGTCCTTCTAGACTCTTAGCTTTTTTTTTTTTTAAAAAAAATTAGTTAATTTGGCCGGGCGCGGTGTCTCAAGCCTGTAATCCCAGCAATTTGGGAGGCCTAGGCGGGTGGATCAGAAGGTCAAGAGATCGAGACCATCCTGGTCAACATGGTGAAACCCTGTCTCTACTAAAAATACAAAACATTAGCTGGGCATGGTGGCACGTGCCTGTAGTCCCAGCTACTCGAGAGGCTGAGGCAGGAGAATTGCCTGAACCCAGGAGGCGGAGGTTGCGGTGAGCCGAGATCACGCCGTTGCACTCCAGCCTGGGTAATAAGAGCGAAACGCCGTCTCAAAAAAAAAAAAAAATTAGTTAATTTTTATTTTAGAAATGGGATCTTGCTATGTCAGGCAGTCTTCCTGCCTTGGCTTCCCAAGTGTTGGGATTGCAGGTGTGAGCCAGTACGCCAGGCATATTTGTTTGTTTATATATTGATTTAAGTATTGCACATAGTCCTTTTATTCCCTGCAGCGAAAATGATTCCTACTTGCAGACCCACTTTTTTTTTTTTCTTTTTAAGCCAACTCTTTCATCTATGTTGTGGCTTCTTGTCTATTTAAGGATTTTGCTTCTGAGTTATCTTCTATAGTATTGGTTTTCTTTGTTTTATTTTTATTTGATTTAGACCTGCGCATCCCCTATATTAATCTGTTTTTCCTGCTGAATCATTTTTCTTTTCTTTTTTTGAGACGGAGTTTCACTCTTGTTACCCAGGCTGGAGTGCAATGGTGTGATCTTGACTTACCGCAACCTCCGCCTCCTGGGTTCAGGCAGTTCTCCCGCCTCAGCCTCCTGAGTAGCTGGGATTACAGGCACACACCACCATGCCCAGCTAATTTTTTGTATTTTTAGTAGAGACAGGGTTTCACCATGTTGACCAGGATGGTCTCCATCTCTTGACTTCATGATCCACCCATCTTGGCCTCCCAAAGTGCTGGGATTACAGGCGTGAGCCACCGTGCCCGGCTTCTGAATCATTTTTGTAAGCATATGAACATGCTGTAACACTTAATTCTCTAACTTCAGTAGGGATGGCAAAAGGAAAAAACTAAAAACATCTCATTTCTCAGACACGTCTTTCCTTTTCATTTATAGCAGAATTTGTCAGAAAGAATTGCTCATATTGAGTATCTCTACCCTCTGAGATTCCATTTTTTCCTCCAACTCTTTTCCCGGTTGGCTCTTGTCCATTCCCACCAACTAAAATCAGTCTTGTTAGTGTTCTCAATCCCTAAATCATTCTGCCTCTCATCAGCATTTGACACAGGTGATTGATCAGTTCCTCTTTTTAGAAAAACTTCACTTGGTTTTCTGGATGCCGTATCATCCCAGTTCTTCCCTAATTTATGGCAGCTCCTTCTCAGTATTATTTTCTAGCTTCTCTTTCCTCACCTCTAAAGGTTGTTGTGTCCTACCTAGAGTTAGGCTTTGTGACTTTTCTTTATCAGTATTTGTCAGTTAGTATTTGATACTTTTTTGGGTATCTTATCTAATACCATGGCTGTAAGCATTATTAATTTGCTCTTGACTCCGGCCTTGACATCTTCATTGAACTCTACACTATAATGGAGTTGTTTTTCTTTTTTTCCAGATAGGTTCTCATTCTGTCACCCAGGCTGGAATACAGTGATGCAATTATAGCTCACTGTAACCTTGAACTCTTGGTCTCAAGTGATCCTCCTGCCTCAGCCTCCTGAGTAGCCAGGACTATAGGTGCATACTACCATACCTGGCTAATTTTGTTGTTGTTGTTGAGACTCGGTCTTGCTGTGTTGTCCAGGCTGGTCTCCAACACCTGGCCTCAAACATCCTCCCACCTTGGCCTCCCAAAGGGCTGAGTTTATTTTTATTTTATTTATTTATTTATTTATTTTTTTGAGACGGAGTTTTGCTCTTGTTACCCGGGCTGGAGTGCAATGGCTCGATCTCGGCTCACTGCAACCTCCGCCTCCTGAGTTCAGGCAATTCTCTTGCTTCAGCCTCCTGAGTAGCTGGGATTACAGGCACGTGCCACCATGCCCAGCTAATTTTTTGTATTATTTTTAGTAGAGACGGGGTTTCACCATGTTGACCAGGATGGTCTCGATCTCTTGACCTCGTGATCCACCCGCCTCGGCCTCCCAAAGTGCTGGGATTATAGGCGTGAGCCACCGCGCCCGGCAGGGCTGGGTTTATAGATGTGAGCCACTGTGCTGACCAGGACTGCCTTTTCTACATCTCTTGAAAATTTCACTAGGCGTGTCAATTTTAGCTTGTCTGAAACAGAATTTTTGGTTTATTTCCTCAAACCTAGCCTTTTCTCAGACTTTACTCTCTCAGTAAATGGTATTATCATTTACCCACTTAATCAAGACACAAACTGGAAATCATACTTGCTTTCTCTTTTTTCGTCTCGTACTTCCAGTCCACCAGCAGCAGCTTTACCTTCAAACTGTATCCCCAATATTATCATTTCTTGCTGCTCCCACTCCTTTGCCCTAATATAATCCGTTGTTATCATTTCTCTTCTGGGCTGTTCTTAATTGTCTTCCATCTGCTCTTCCTGCTTCTGTTCTTTTCTCCTTCTAGTCAACTCAGCAGCTGAAATAAAAGACATAAATAGTAACCTATCACTCTTATTTAAAGGTCCTTGTACTTTTTCATTATATTTAGAAAAAAGTCTAAAGATTTAATCTTAGCCTAAAAGGCCTTATTTGATTTCTCCTTTACTGACCTCATCTGCTACTACTCCTCTAAGCTGCAGAGCCACTGGCCTTGCTTTTCCTCAGAGGCCAAGTTACTTACTGCCTTAAGGCTTTTATTGTTTTTTTTTTTTTTTTTTTTTTTTTTGAGACGGAGTTTCGCTCTTGTTACCCAGGCTGGAGTGTAATGGCGCAATCTCGGCTCGGCGCAATCTCGGCTCACCGCAACCTCCGCCTCCTGGGTTCAGGCAATTCTCCTGCCTCAGCCTCTTGAGTAGCTGGGATTACAGGCACGTGCTACCATGCCCGGCTAATTATTCTTCATAAAAATAGGCTCCTTCACGTCCACTTTCTCTCTGTCTTGATTTACTTTTCTTCACAGTGCCTTTGTTTTTGAAAATATGTTTACATATTATTTTCCAACCATAATCTAAGTTCTGTAAAGACAAGCATTTGGATTTTCATTGCTTTTAATTCCCAGCATTTAAAATGATGTTTGAAACCCTGTTATAAGTTATTAATATACCAGTAGTAATTTTTTTAACAAACACAAGAATTCCTTTCCCTGTAGCCACAAAACTGTAAAATAGTTCTGAATAATCCAAGCAAAAAAAATATGCAAGACCTGGGTAAAGAAAATCAACACATTTCTCTTATTTATTTTTTTCTGTTGGGCTCTTCCTGTTTCACAGGTTATAGTGCAGTGGCACTTATGGCTCAAACAGCCCTCTTGCCTCAGCCTCCTGCGTAGCTGGGATCACAGGTGTGTGCCACCACACCCAGCTAATTTTAATTTTTTTTGTAGATTCTAGGTCTCACTTTGTTGCCCAGGCTAATCTCAAATTCCTGGAGTCAAGTGATCCTCCCGCTTCAGCCTCCCAAAGTGCTGTGATTACAGGCATAAGCCACTGTGCCTGGCCAGGCCAAGATTTTTTTTTTTTAGTTCTTTATGTCAGAGTACTGTGTTCAAAAGTTACACGTGACTGGGCACTGTGGCTAATACCTATAATCCAGTGCTTTGGGATGTCAAAGTGGGACAATTGCATGAGGCCAGGAGATTGAAATCCCTGGGAAATGTAGCAGGACCCCCATCTCTACTGTATTAGTCTGTTCTCACACTGCTGATGAAGACATACCCAAGTGGCTTATGCCTGTAATCCCAACACTTTGGGAGGCCGAGGCAGGTAGATCACCTTAGGTTAGGAGTTTGAGACCAGCCTGACTAATATAGTGAAACCCCATCTCTACTAAAAATACAAAAATTAGCTGGGTGTGGTGTCATGCACCTGTAATCCCAGTTACTCTGGAGGCTGAGGCAGGAGAATTACTTGAACCTGGGAGGTGGAGGTTGTAATTTTTTGTATTTTTAGTACAGATGGGGAGTCTCCAAACTCCTGACATCAAGTGATCCTCCCCCCTCGGCCTCCCAAAGTGCTGAGGTTACAGGTGTGAGCCACTGTGCCTGGCCCTAAAGTCTCATCTAATTTTAAGCATTGACTTAAAAGTCCACAGTCCAAAGTTTCATCTGAAACAAGGCAAGTTTCTTCCATCTATAAGCTTGTAAAGTCAAAAGCAAGTTAGTTGCTTTCTAGATACAATGAGGGGGAGGGGGAAGGTACAGGCATTGGGTAAACACAGCCATTCGAAATGGGAGAAATTGGCCAAAGTGAAGGGGCTACAGGCTCGATGCAAGTCTGAAATACAGCAGAGCAGTCAAATCTTAAAGCTCCAGAATGATCTCTTGATTCTATGTCCCACATCCAGATCACACTGATGCAAGAGGTAGGTTCTCATGGGTCTTGGGCAGCTCCTCCCCTGTGGCTTTGCAGGATACAGCCTCCCTTCTGGCTACTTTCACGGGCTGGCAATGAGTGTCTGCAGCTTTTCTAGGAGCACAGTGCAAGCTGTGGGAGGATCATCTATTCTGGGGTCTGGAGGATGGTGACCACCTTCTCACAGCTTCACTAGCCAGCACCCCAGTGGAGGGAGAATCTTTGTTGGGGTTCCCACTCCACATTTCCCTTCTGCATTGTCCTAGCAGATGTTCTCCATGAGAGCCCTGTCCCTGCAGCAAACTTCCTCCTGCCCATCCAGGCATTTCCATACATCCTCTGAAATCTAGGCAGACGTTCCCAAACCCCAGTTCTTGACTTCTGTGCACTTGCTGGCTCGGCATCACGTGGAAACTACCAAGGCTTGGGGATTGCACCCTCTGAAGCCATGGCTTGAGCTGTACCTTGGGTTATTTTAATCACAGCTGGAGCAGCTGGGATGCAGTGCACCAAGTCCCTAGCCTGCACACAGCACTGGAACCTGGGCCCAGCCCAGGAAACCACTTTTTTTTCCTAGGCCTCTGGGCCTGTGATGGGAGGGCCTGCTGTGAAGAACCTCTGATATACCCTGGAGACATTTTTTCCATTGTCTTGGGGATTTGATAGTTATGCAGATTTCTGTAGCTGGTTTGAATTTCTCCTCAGAAAATGGGATTTTCTTTTCTACTACTTTGTCAGGATGCAAATTTTCTGAACTTTTAAGCTCTGCTTCCCTTATAAGAGTGAATGCTTTTAACAGCACCCAGATCACCTCTTGAATGCTTTGCTGCTTAGAAGTTTCCTTCCGCCAGATACCCTAAATCAGGTGTCCCCAAACTTTTTACTCAGGGGGCCAGTTCATTGTCCCTCAGACCACTGGAGGGCCTCCACATACCGTGCTCCTCTCACTGCCCACCAATGAAAGAGGTGCCCCTTCCTGAAGTGCGGGACGTGGGGGGGCGGATAAATGGCCTCAGGGGGCTGCATGTGGCCCGCGGGCCGTAGTTTGGGGACGCCTGCCCTAAATCATCTCTCTCAAGTTCAAAGTTCCAGAAATCTCTAGGGGAGGAGCAAAATACCACCAGTGTCTTTGCTAAAACATGACAAGAGTCACTTTTTTTCTAGTTTCCAACAAGTTCCTCATCTCCATCTGAGAGCACGTCAGCCTGGACTTCATATCACTATCAGCATTTTGGTCAAAGCCATTCAACAAGTGTCTATGGAGTTCCAAACTTTCCCACATTTTTCTGTTTTTTTCTGAGCCCTCCAAACTGTTCTAGCCTTTGCCTGTTACCTAGTTCCAAAGTTCCTTCCACATTTTTGGGTATCTTTTCAGCAGCACCCCACTCTGCTGGTACCAGTTTACTGTATTACTCTGTTCTCACGCTGCTAATAAAGACATAGCTGAGACTGGGCAATTTATAAAGGAAAGAGGGTTATTGGACTTACAGTTCCGTGTAACTGGGGAGGCCTCACAATCATGGCAGAGGGCAAGGAGGAGCAAGTCACATCTTACATGAATGGTAGCAGGCAAAGAGAGAGCTTGCACAGGGAAACTTTTTTCTTTTAAAACCATCAGGTCTTGTGAGACTTATTCACTACCATGAGAACAGCATGGGAAAGACCTGCCCCTATGATTCAGTTACCTCTTACTGGGTTCCTCCCATGACATGTGGGAATTGTGGGAGTTAAAATTCAAGATGAGATTTGGGTAGGGACACAGCTAAACCATATCATGTACATTTAAAAAAAAATTAGCTGGGCCTGGTGTTGCACATTGGTAGTCATAACTACTCATCAGGAGCCTGAAATGGGAGGATTGTTTGAGCCCAAGGAGTCCAGGGCTGTGGTGAGCTATAATGGTACCACTGTATGGTTGCCTGAGTGACAGAGTGAGATCTTGTCTCTTTTGTTTTTTGTTTTGTTTTTTTGAGACGGAGTTTCGCTCTTGTTACCCAGGCTGGAGTGCAATGATGCGATCTCGGCTCACCGCAACCTCCGCCTCCTGGGTTCAGGCAATTCTCTTGCCTCAGCCTCCTGAGTAGCTGGGATTACAGGCACGCACCACCATGCCCAGCTAATTTTTTGTATTTTTAGTAGAGACAGGGTTTCACCGTGTTGACCGGGATGGTCTCGATCTCTTGACCTCGTGATCCACCCGCCTTGGCCTCCCAAAGTGCTGGGATTACAGGCTTGAGCCACCGCACCCGGCCTTGATTGACATTTATAAAGTGCTCTCCCCAGCAATAGAGGAGACATTTGGCTAAAGTGCACATGGAATATGGAATATTTATCAAGACAGACCACATTCAGGCTAAGCATGGTGTCTTACTCCTGTAATACCAGCACTCTGGGATCCCAGGAGTTCAAGACCAGGCTGGGCAACATAGCAAGACCCTGTCTCTACAAAAAATAAATGAAGAAAAAAAAAAAAAAAAAAGACCACATACTTAGCCATAAAACAAGTCTTGATAACTGTAAAAATTCAGATTATACAAAGTACATTCTCAGACCATAAGGCAATTAAGTTAGAAATCAGTAACAGATTCTTGGAGATTTCCAAGTACAAAATTTGGAAACTGAAAAACATACTTTATTAAAAAAAAAAAATTTATTCTTTTCTTTAAAAAAAAAAAATTTTTTTTTTTTTTTTGAGACAGAGTCTTACTCTGTCACCCAGGCTGGAGTGCAGTGGCGTGATCTCGGCTCACTGCAACCTCTGCCACCTGCGTTCAAGCGATTCTCCTGCCTCAGCCTCCTCCCAAGTAGTTGGGATTATAGGTGCCTGCCACCGCACCTGGACAATTTTTGGCGTTTTAGTAGAGACAGGGTTTCACCATCTTGGCCAGGCTAGTCTTGAACTCTTGACTTTGTGATCCACCTGCCATCACCTCCCAAAGTGCAGGGATTACAGGCATGGCCCACCTTGCCTGGCCTGTTTTTTTTACTTTTTAAAATTAAATTTGTCTCTCTTTTGGTTTATTTCATTTTTTAAATTTTAATTTGCAGTTTTTTAGTAAGAAACCTCACTTGAAAAAACATACTTTAAAATTACGGGCAAAGAAAATTTTTTTTTTTTTTTTTTTTTTAGACCGAGTGTCACTCTTGTTACCCAGGCTGGAGTGCAATGACATGATCTCGGCTCACCGCAACCTCCGCCTCCTGGGTTCAGGCAATTCTCCTGCCTCAGCCTCCCGAGTAGCTGGGATTATAGGCACGTGCCACCATGCCCAGCTAATTTTTTGTATTTTTAGTAGAGACGCGGTTTCACCATGTTGATCAGGTTGATCTCGATCTCTCGACCTTGTGATCTACCCGCCTCGGCCTCCCAAAGTGCTGGGATTACAGGCTTGAGCCACCGCGCCTGGCAAGAAAATATTTTTTAAAAAAGGAAATTAAAAAACATTTTGATCCAGGTGAGGTTTTAGAAAACAGAGTGAAGATTAAAAAAAAAGAAAGAGGGCCGGGCGCGGTGGCTCAAGCCTGTAATCCCAGCACTTTGGGAGGCCGAGGCGGGTGGATCACAAGGTCAAGAGATCGAGACCATCCTGGTCAACATGGTGAAACCCCGTCTCTACTAAAAATACAAAAAAATTAGCTGGGCATGGTGGTGCGTGCCTGTAATCCCAGCTACTCAGGAGGCTGAGGCAGGAGAATTGCCTGAACCCAGGAGGCGGAGGTTGTGGTGAGCCGAGATCGCGCCATTGCACTCCAGCCTGGGTAACAAGAGCGAAACTCCGTCTCAAAAAAAAAAAGGAATAAAGAATTGAAGTTAAAAAACAAAAAAATATATAAAAAAATATTTTAAACAGAATAAAAAGAATGCCTGGAGCAGTGGCTTGTGCCTTATAATCCCAGCTACTCAGGAGGCTGAGGTATGAGGATCGCTTGAACCCAGGAGGTGGAGGTTGCAGTGATCCAAGATAACATCATTACACTCCAGCCTGGATGACAGAGTGAGAGATCCTATCTGAAAAAAAAAAAAAAGAAAAAAAAAGAAAACACACAACATACCCAGATTTATGGGGTGCCATTGAAACATTACTTAGGAGGCAATTTGTAGCTCTAAATATCTACATTAGAAGTCAGTGACTTTAGATTCCACCTTAAGAAACTTGAAAAAGAAGAGCAAATTAAACTCTGCATAAGCAGAGAAAAGAAAATAATAAAGATCAAAGTAGACTTCGAAGAAATATGAAACAGAAAAGCAAGAGAAAAATTAATGAAACCAAAGGTGAGTTTTAAAATAGATAAACTTCTAACCAGGCTGATCATACAAAAAAGAGAAGACACAAATTACTAATATCAGAAATTAGAGCCGTAATATCATTTTATTTTCTAAAGATATTAAAAAGATAATAGAATATTATGAACAACTTTATGCCAATAAATTTTGACAACTTAGAATGACAAATTCCTTAAAAGACAAACTACAAAACTTTATTCAAGAAGAAATAGGAGCTCGGCAAGGTGGCTCATGCCTGTAATCTCAGCACTTTGGGAGGGAGAGAATTGCTTGAGCCCAGGAGTTTTAGACCAGCCTGGGAAACATGGTGAGACCGCATTTCTACAAAAATAAATTAACTGAGTATGGTGGTGCATGTCCATGGTCCCAGCTACTTGAGAGGCTGAGGTGGGAGGATCACTTGAGCCTGGGAGCCTAGAGGCTGCAGTGAGCTGTCATTGTGCCACTGCACTCCAGCCTTTGCAACAGAGCAAGACCCTGTTGAGAGAGAGAGACAGAGACGGTGGGTGGCGGGGGGAAGAAATAGGTAAGCTACCCTGTTGAAAGAAGGAAAGAAAGAAAGAAAAAGAGAGATAGAAAGAGGAAATAGGTAAGCTAAACAATCTTGTGTATGTTAAAGGAATTGAATTCGTAGTTTAAAAATCTACGCACAAAAAGATCCAGACTCACATAATTTCACAGGTAAATTCTATCAGACATTTAAGGAAGAAATAATACCATTTCTGTACAACTTCTTTCAGAAAATTTAAGAGGAGGAAATTTTTCCCAACTTGTTCTATAACATTCGTATTATCTTGATAACAGAACCAAAGATATTACAAGAAAACTATGGGCCAGTATTCCTGGTTAACAGATATAAAATTTTATACAAACTTGCAGCAAATAGAATTCAGGAACATATAAAAAGGATGACATGATGACCCAAGTGGGATTTATGTCAGGAATTCACGACTGATCTATAACTTGGAAATCAGTGTAATGTACCATATTAACAAATTAAAAAAAAAAAAACATACGATCAGAAAAAGGGCAGAAAAAGTGTTTGATAAATTCTAATATCTATGTTTTTCTTTAAATTTTAAGTTTTTATGGGTACATAGTAGGTGTATATATTTATGGGATGCATGAGATATTTTGGTATAGGCATACAGTGTGTGTTTACATCAGGGTAAATGGACTATGCATCACCTCAATGTGTTTATCATTTCTTTGTTCAAATATTCCAATGATACTTTTAGTTATTTTTAAATATACAATAAATTACTGTCGACTGTAGCTATCCTGTTGTGTTATCAAATACTAGATCTTATTCCTTCTAACTCTTTTTGTATGCTTTAATCATCCCCATTTTTCCTCCCACCTCCCCACTGCCTTTTGCTGCCTCTGGTAGCTATCATTTTACTCTCTATTTCCTTAAGTTCATTGTTTTAAATGTGTCTCACACAAATGAGTAAGTGAAGTGAAAACGTGAAGTTTGTGTTTCTGTGCCTTGCTTGCTTACTTAATGACCTCTAGTTCTATTCCTGTTGTTGTAAATGACAGAATCTTGTTCTTTTTTATGGCTGAATAGTAAGTACTCCATTGGGGTATATATTCCACATTTTCCTTTTTTTTTTTTTTTTTTTTTTTGAGACGGAGTTTTGCTCTTGTTACCCAGGCTGGAGTGCAATGGCGCCATCTCGGCTCACTGCAACCTCCACCTCCTGGGTTCAGGCAGTTCTCCTGCCTCAGCCTCCTAAGTAGCTGGGATTACAGGCACGTGCCAACATGCCCAGCTAATTTTTTGCACTTTTAGTAGAGACGAGGTTTCACCATGTTGAACAGGATGGTCTCGATCTCTCGACCTTGTGATCCACCCGCCTCGGCCTCCCAAAGTGCTGGGATTACAGGCTTGAGCCACCGCG
Source organism: Saimiri boliviensis (assembly GCF_048565385.1). Taxonomy (NCBI): domain Eukaryota; kingdom Metazoa; phylum Chordata; class Mammalia; order Primates; family Cebidae; genus Saimiri; species Saimiri boliviensis. The sequence goes on from NC_133450.1 coordinate 172,387,556, forward strand.
CCCGGCTATTCCACATTTTCTTTATCCATTTGTCTGTTGATGGACATTGAGGTTACTTCCAAATCTTAGCTGTTGTGAATAGTGCTGCAATAAACATGGAAGTGTCAGTATTTCTTTGATGTACTGATTTTCTTTCTTTTTGATAGATACGTATCACAGTGGGATTGCTGGATCCTATGGTAGTTCTGTTTTTAATTTTTTTGAGAAACCTTTATACTGTTCTCCATAGTGGCCATACTAGTTTATGTTCCCACCAACAGGGTATGAGAGTTTCCTTTTCTCCACACCCTTGCCAGCGTTTGTTATTATCTGTCTTTTGGACATAAGCCATTTTAACTTGTGTGAGATGATATCTCATTGTAGTTTTGATTAGAGAAATTTTCATGCATTTTTCTGATGATCAGTGATGTGGAGCACCTTTTCATATACCTGTTTGCCATTTGTATGTCTTCTTTTGAGAAAAACCTATTCATATATTTTGCCTATTTTAAAAACTGGATTATTAGATTTTTTCCTGTTTGAAGTCCTTATATGTTCTGGTTATTTATTTTTTGAGATGGAGTCTTGCTCTTGTCACCCGGGCTGGAGTGCAGTGGTGTGATCTCTGCTTACTGTAACCTCTGCCTTCTGGGTTAAAGCAATTCTCCTGCCTCAGCTTCCCGAGTAGCTGGGACTACAGGTGTGTGCCACCATGCCCAGCAAATTTTTGTATTTTTAGTAGAGATGGGTTTTCACTATGTTGGCTAGGCTGGTCAACTTCTGACCTCAGGTGAACCACCCACCTTGGCTTCCCAAAGTGCCGTGATTACAGGTGTGAGCCACGGTGCTCGGCCCATGTTCTGGTTATCAGTACCTTGTCAAATGGATAGTTTGCAAATATTTTCTTCCATCTGTAGGTTGCCGCTTTGTTGATTGTTTCCTTTGGTGTACAGAAGATTTTTAACTTGATGTGATCCCATTTGCCTATTTTGCTTTAGTTACCTATGCTTTTGGGGTAGTAATCAAGATATCTTGACTGGGCGTGGTGGCTCAAGCCTGTAATCCCAGCACTTTGGGTGGATCATTTGAGGTCAGGAGTTCGAGACCAGCCTGGCCAACATAGTGAAACCCTGTCTCTACTAAAAATACAAGCATTAGCCAGGCTAATTACATGCACCTGTAATCCCAGCTACTCAGGAGGCTGAGGGAGGAGAGTCATTTGAGCCAGGGAGGCCGAGGCTGAAGTGAGCTCAGATCGTGCTGCTGCACTCCAGTCTGGGCAACAGAGTGAGACCCTATCTCAAAAAGAAAAAAGAAAGAAATCTTTGCCCAGACTAGTGTCCTGGAGAGTATCCCTAATGTTTTCTTGTAGTAGTTTCATAGTTTGAGGTTTTAGACTTAAGTCTTTATCTTGATTTGAATTTGTATATGGTGAGAAATAGGGATATAGAGATTTCCTTCTTCTGTATCTGGGTATCTAGTTTTCCGAGCACTGTTTGTTGAAGAGACTGCCCTTTTCTCATTGTATGTTCATACCACTTTTGTTGAAAATCAGTTCTTTGTAGATGTATGGATTTATATCTGGACTCTCTATTGTGTTCTATTGGTGTGTGTGTCTGTTTTAATGCCACTAATGTGCTGTTTGGCTACTGTAGCTTTGAAGTCAGATAATGTGATTCTTCCAGGTTTGTTGTTTTTGCTCAGGATAGCTTTGGCTATTCTGGGTCTTTTGTGGCTCCATAGGTATTTTCAGATTTATTTTTCTATTTATTTAGAGAATGCCATTGGTATTTTGATAGAGATTGCATTTAATATAGATTGCTTTGTGTAGTATGGACTTTTTTTTTTTTTTTTGGACAATTTTGATTCTTTCAATCCATGAACATGGAATATCTTTTTCTTTTTTTTTTTTTTTTTTGGAGACAGGGTCTCACACTGTTGTCCAGGCTGGAGTGTAGTGGCACAATCATGGCTCACTGCAGTCTTGACCTGCTAGGCTCAAGAGATAACTTCCTTCCTCAGCTTCCTGAGTACCGGAGACTGCAAGTGCATCACCAGACTCGGCTAATTTTTTTTTTTTTTTTTAGTTAGAGACAAGTTCTTGTTGTGTTGCCTGCCTGGTCCTGGACCCATTGGCTCACTCAAGCAATCTTTCCACCTTGGCCTTCCAATGTGCTGGGATTACAGACATGACCCACCATGCCTGGCCTCTTTTCATTTTTTTGTGTGTGTTCTCTTTAATTTCTTGCATCAGTGATTTATAGTTTTAGTTGTAGCTATTTTTCACTTCTTTGGTTAAGTTTATTAGGTTAACCTTCACTTGGGTTAAGTTATTAAGCACTTTATTTGTAGATACTGTAAATGAGAGTTTTTTAAGATTTCTTTTTCAGATAGATCATTGTTGACATAAGGAAATGCTACTGCTTTTTGTTTATTAATTTTGTATCCTGAAACTTTAGTGAATTTATTAGTTCTTCTTTTTTTTTTTTTGAGACAAGTCTTGCTCTGTTGCCCAGGTTGGAGTGCAGTGGCATGATCTCTGCTCACTGCAACCTCTACCTCCAGAGTTCAGGTGATTCTCCTACCTCAGCTTCCCAAATAGCTGGCACTACAGGCATGCACTACCATGCCCAGCTAATTTTTGTATTTTTAGTAGAGATGGAGTTTCATCATGTTGGCCAGGCTGGTCTTGAATTCCTGACCTTAGGTGATAGGCCCACCTTGTTGGTCTAGTCAGGTTTTGGATGTCTGCATGGTTCAGTTTTGGTAGTTTGTATGTTTCTATGAATTTAGCAGTTTCTTCTAGGTTTTTTAAATTTATTGGCATATAGTTGCTCATAGTCACAGGAGTTTCTTTCTTTCTGTCTTTTTTTTTTTCTTTTGAGACGGAATCTAACTCTGTCACCCAGGCTAGAATGCAGGGGTGCAATTTCTTGCTCACTGCAACCTCTGCCTTCCAGGTTGAAGCAATTCTTCTCCCTCAGCCTCTCGAATAGCTGGGATTACAGGCGTGCACCACCATGGCTGGCTAATTTTTGCGTTTTTAGTGGAGGTGAGGTTTCACCATGTTGGCCATGCTGGTCTTGAACTCCTGACCTCAAGTGATCTGCCTGCCTTGGCCTCTCAAAGTGCTGGGATTATAGGTGTGAGCTTCCAGGTCTGGCCAGTAGTTTCTAATGATCCTTTAAATTTCTGTGGTATTGCTTGTAATGTCTCCTTTTTCATCTCTGATTTTATTTACTTGAGGCTTTTCTCTGTTTTTCTTAGTCTGGCTAAAGTTTTGTTCATTTTGTTTCTCTCTGCAAAAAACCACATTTTCTTTTCCTTTCATCTTCTGTGTTTTTTCTGTTTCAGTTTCCTTTATTTCTGCTCTGATCTTTTTCTTCTACTAATTTTGGATTTGGTTTGCTTTTGCTTTTCTAGCTCTTGGTGCATTATTAGGTTGTTTATTTGAAGTTTTTGTACTTTTGTGATGTTGCCACTTATTGCTATAAACTTTCTTCATAGTACTGTTTTTGTTGCATCCCATAGTTTTTGTTTTCATTTTCATTTGTTTCAAGAAATTTTAAATTTTCCTTTCTTTTTTTGAGACAAGGTCTCACTCTGTCACCAGGCTGGAGTGCAGTGGCACAGTTACAACTCACTGCCACCTTGACCTCCTGGGTTCAGGAGATTCTTTCATCTCAGCCTCCTGAGTAGCTGGAACTAAAGGTTTGTACCACCATACCTGGCTAATTTACTGTATTTTTTTCTAGAGATGAGGTTTCACCATGTTGTCCAGTCTGGTCTCACACCCCAGGGCTCAAGCAGTCTGTCCCCTTTGCCCTCCCCAAATGCTGGGATTACAGGTGTGAGCCACCATGCATGGCCAAATTTTTAAATTTCCTCATTGACCCACTAGTCCTTTAGGAGCATATTGTTTAATTTCCATGATTTTGTGTAGTTTCCAAAGTTCCTCTTGTTAATGATTTTTTTATTGGATTGTGGTCAGAGAAGATATTTGACATAATTTCAATTTTTTTTTTTTTGAAATTTTAAGACTCTTTTTGTGATCTAATGTGTGCTCTGTTCTTGAGGATGTTATACGTGTTGAGGAGAAGAATGTGTAGATGAAATGTTCTGTAAGTATCTGTTTGGTGTATTTTGTCTATAGTGTGTGTTAAGTCCAGTGTTTCTTAGTTTTCTTTCTGGAAGATCTGTCCATTGCTGAAAGTGGGATATTGAAGTCTCTGGTAATTATTGTATTGGAAGTCTATCTCTCTTTAGCTCTAATAATGTTTACTTTATATATCTGGATACTCCAGTGTTGAGTGCATGTATATTTATAATTGTTATGTCTTCTTGCTGAATTGACACCCTTAACCATTATATAATGACCTCCTTTGTCTATTTTTATGGTTTTTATCTTGAAATCTGTTTTGTCTAATATAAGTATAGCTACTCCTGCTCTTTTGGTTTACATTTGCATGGAATATCTTTTTCTACCCCTTCATTTTTAGTCTGTGTGTGTCTTTATAGGTGAAGTGTGTTTCTTTTTAAAAAATTTTTATTTAAAGTTTTTTTTTTTCTCGAGACGGAGTTTCACTCTTGTTGCCCGGACTGGAGTGTGATGGCATGGTCTCGGCTCACCAAAACCTTTGCCTTCTGGGTTCAAGTGATACTCCTGCCTCAGCCTCCTGAGTAGCTGGGACTACAGGCATGTGCCACCACTTCTGGCTAATTTTGTATTTTTAGTAGAGGTGAGGTTTCTTCATGTTGGTCCGGCTGGTCTCAAACTCCCGACCTCAGGTGATCTTCCTGTTTCAGCCTTCCAAAGTGCTGGGATGCTGGGATTACAGGTGTAAGCCACCACACCCAGCCAAAGGTTTTTTTTTTTTGAGACAGGGTCTCACTTTGTCCCCCAGGCAGGAGTGCAGTGGTTTGCTATGACCTCGTGATCACGGATTGCTACGACCTCAAACTACTGGGCTCAAGGGATCTTCCCACTTCAGCTTCCCAAGTAGCTAGGATTACAGGCACATGACACTACACCTGGCTAATTTTTCTTTATTTTTATTTAGACAGGGTCTTACCATCTTACCCAGGTTACTCTCAAATTCCTAGGGTCTAGCAATCCTCCTGCATCAGCCTCCTTAAGTGCTGAGATTGTAGGCACGAGCCACTGTGCCCAACCTGTTTTTTATAGGCTGCAGATGATTTGAACATGCTTGTTTAAATCTGTTCAGCCTCTCTATGTCTTTTGATTGGAGAGTTTAGTCTATTTACATTCAGTGTCATTATTCATAAGTAAGGACTTTCTCCTACCATTTTGTTATTTGTTTTCTGGTCTTCTTTTCCTTCCTCCCCCTCCCCTTTTTCCCCCTCCGCCTCCCTCTCTCCCTCTCTCTCCCTCTCCCCTTTCCTTCCTCTTACGTTAAAGTGATTTTTTTTTCTGGTGGTATGTTTTAATGTCTTGCCTTTTATTTTTTGTGTATCTGTTGTAGGTTTTTTGATTTTTTTTTTTTTTCCCAGACAGTCTTGCTTTGTCACTCAGGCTGGAGTGCTGTGGCACAGTCTCAGCTCACTGCAGCCTCAACCTGTCTGGCTTAAGCCATCCCCGCATCTCAGCCTCCTGAGTAGCTAGGACCCCAGGTATGGACCACCATACCTGGCTAACTTTTGTATTTTTTTTTTTGGAGACGGGGTTTTGCCATGTTGCCCAGGCTGGTCTTGAACTCCTGAGCTCAAGCCATCTGCCCACCCCTACCTGGGAATAAAGCGTGAGCCACTGCACCTGGCCATAGTTATTATTTTTGATAGATTCCTCTTTTATTCTTCCTTTTCAAGATATGAGTAGTTTACACACCAGAATTATGGTGTTAATATTCTGTATTTGTGGCCGGGCGTGGTGGCTCACGCCTGTAATCCCAGCACTTTGGGAGGCTGAGGCAGGTGGATCACGAGGTCAAGAGATCGAGACCATCCTGGTCAACATGGTAAAACCCCGTCTCTACTAAAAATACAAAAATTAGCTGGGCATGGTGGCGCACGACTGTAGTCCCAGTTACTAGGGAGGCTGAGGCAGGAGAATTGCTTGAACCCAGGAGGCGGAGGTTGCGGTGAGCCAAGATCACGCCATTGCACTCCAGCCTAGGTAACAAGAGCGAAACTCTGTCTCAAAAAAAAAAATTCTGTATTTGTGTACCTGCTATTACAAAGGAGTTTTGTATCTCCAGGTGATTTCTTATTGCTCATTAATGTTCCTTTCTTTCAGATTGAAGAACTCCCTTTAGCGCTTTTTGTAGGACAGGCCTGGTGTTGATGAAATCCCTCAGCTTTTGTTTGTTTGGGGGAATCTTTCTTTCTTTCTTTCTTTTTTTTTTTTTTTTGAGACGGAGTTTCGCTCTTGTTACCCAGGCTGGAGTGCAATGGCGCGATCTTGGCTCACCACAACCTCCGCCTCTTGGGCTCAGGCAATTCTCCTGCCTCAGCCTCCTAAGTAGCTGGGATTACAGGCACGCGCCACCACGCCCAGCTAATTTTTTGTATTTTTAGTAGAGACGGGGTTTCACCATGTTGACCAGGATAGTCTCAATCTCTCGACCTTGTGATCCACCCGCCTCGGCCTCCCAAAGTGCTGGGATTACAGGCTTGAGCCACCGCGCCCGGCCGGGAATCTTTATTTCTACTTCATGTTTTAAGGATATTTTCAGTGGATGTACTTAGGCCTGCTTCATTCTTAGGCATGCTTCGTTTTCAGTGGATGTACTGAAAATATAGGATAAAAGATTTTTTTTTTTCCTTCAGAACTTTAAATATGTCATGCCAGTCTCTCCTAGCCTGCAAAGTTTCCACTGGGAAGTGTGCTGCCAGACACATTGGAGCTCCTTTGTATGCTGTTAATTTCTTTTCTCTTGCTGCTTTTAGAATCCTTTCTGTATTCTTGATCTTTGGGAGTTTGATGATTAAATGTTTTGAGGTAGTTTTATTTGAGTTAAATTTCCTTGCTATTCTATAACCTTGTACTTGAATATTGATATCTTTCTCTAGGTTTGGAAAGTTCGCTGTAGTATGTCTCTTTGAATAAACTTGGTACCCTGTTCTCTCTCTCCACCTCTTTGTTATGGCCGATAACTCTTAGATTTTACCTTTTGAGGCTATTTTCTGGTTTCTTAGGCATGCTTCATTTTTCTTTATTCTTTACTATTTTGTGTACTCTGGCTGTATTTTCTTTTTCTTTTTTTTGAGATGGAGTTTTGCTTTTGTTGCTCACCCTGGGGTTCAATGGTACAATCTCAGCTCACTGCAACTTTTGCCTCCTGGGTTCAAGTAATTCCCCTGTCTAGCCTCCTGGGTAGCTGGGATTACAGGCTTCTGCCACCATGCCCAGCTAACTTTTCTATTTTTGTTAGAGATGGGGTTTCACCATGTTGGCCAGGCTGGTTTCAAACTCCTGACCTCAGGTGATCTGCTTGTCTCAGCCTCCCAGTGTGCTGGGATTATAGGCCTGAGCCACTGTGTCCAGCCCTCTGACTGTCTTCAAGCTCTTGATTTCTTTATTCTACTGAATCAATTCTGCTGTTGAAAGACTCTTATGCATTCTTGTTTATCAGTTGAATTTTTCAGCGCCAGAATTTCTGCTTGATTAAAAAAATTTTTTTCAATGTCTTTTTAAAATTTATCTGATAGGATTCTGAATTCCTTCTCTGTGTTATGTTGAATTTCATTGAGCTTCTTTAAGACGGCTGTTTTGACTTGTCTGTTCAAAAGGTCACATATCTCTGGTCACTCCAGAATTGGTCACTGATGCCTTAGTTTGTTTGGTGAGGTCATGTTTTCCTGGATGGTCCTGATGCTTGTGGATGTTTGTTGATGTCTGGGCATCGAAGAGTTAGGTATTTATGGTAGTCTTCATAGTCTGGGCTTGTTTATACCCATCCTTCTAGAAAAAGCTTTCCAAGTATTCAAAAGGAATTGATTGTTATCTAAGTCCTTGGTCTCCGTAGCCATATCTGCATTAGGGGGCAGCCCAAGGCAGTAATGCTGTGACTCTTGTAGACTCATAGCTGTATGCCCTTAGTGGTCTTGGATTATAGCTCGGAGAATTCCCTGGATTACCAGGTACAGTCTCTTGCTCTCTTCCCTTATTTTCCCCCAAATGGCATCTCTCTCCATGCTGAGCTACCTGGAGTTGAGGGGAGGGGGTGACACAAGCACACCTGCAACCACCACCACTGGGTTGATGCTGGGTTAGACCTGAAGCCAGCACAGTACTGGGTCTCTCCAGTACAGTAGTGTTGCCTGGCTGCCACTGATGTTTATTCAAGGCCCATTGGCTCTTTATTCAGCAGGTTGTGAATCTATTCCGGCTTGTGTTTTTCCCTTCAGGGTGAAGGGTTCCCTTGTGGCCCAGGATGGGTCTAGAAATGCTGTCCAGATGCCAGGGCCTGGAATTGGGAACTTAAGGAATCTACTTGGTACTTTATTTTACTGTGGATGAGCTCAGACCCAAGTTGCAAGACAGAGTACTTTTTGTTTGTCTGTCTCCTTTCCTTAAGCAGGAGTCTCTCTCCTTGGTTATCACCACCAAGGCTCGATTAGAGTATTGCCTGGCTACCGCTGCTGTTTTATTCAAGGCCCAAGGCTCTTTAGTTAGCTTGCTGTGAATCCTGCCAGGCGCAAGTCTTCCCTTTTATGGTAGAGGGTTCCCTTCTGGCCCAGGGTAGGTCTAGAAATGCTGTCCAGGAGCAGAAGGCCTGGAATCAGGGACTTTAGGAGTTGGCTTGGTGTTTTATTTTACCATGGGTTAGCTGGTACCATTGTTTCAGGACAACGTCCTTTCTGCTATTTCTCCTCCTTAACTCAAGCAGGAGTCTCCTGGAGCTTTGAACTGTGCTCCCAAGATTTGGAGGAGGGGTGACACAAGCAGTCTGTTGGCTGCCCCTGCTGGTATCTCGCTAGGTTACGTGCACCCCAAGTCCACTGGCCCGAGCCTATCACAGCACCAGCACTTGTACAGGAATGGAAGTTCTTGTGGCCTAGACTGCCTTTCAAGTTTATTTAGGACTCAAGGGCACTTTAGCCCACATTGGTGGGACTTGTGGAAACTCAGGTTCTGACCTTTGGGATAGATGATTATTTTTTGGCTAGGGCTGCTCCTTCTGTGAGCACTCCCAAAGTGCTGGGATTACAGGCTTGAGCCACCGTGCCCGGCCCTCTTCTAATTATTTAATTGAAGTTGATGATGAACCACTTGGAGCCTTACTCTCTCCTCAGAAGAGTAAGGCTGTAAGTGGTTCTGTCACAAATTCTTTGCATGTTCCATTGCAGAGTCCTAGCCAAGGTACCCCATACAGCCATGTGATGCTGTAGCTTATCCTAGAAACCACTAACCAAGATAGGGTGTGTCCCAGCACCTATTTAACCATTCATCCTTCTCTTTCTTTGCTATGGTGTTAAAACCAGGTACTGTGATCACTCACCTGATTTTTGGTTCTTATAAAGGTGCTTTTGGGGGGCAGGAGGGACAATCAGTGGAGAGTTCTATTTGGCCATCTTGCTTCACCCTCACCCCCCAACATCCATTCTTGTTAAAAAGTTTCAGGAATAGAACTTTCTTAACCTGAGAAGTAGCCTATATGATAAACCTACAAATAGAGTCATATTTATTGGTAAAAGACTGAATGCTTTCCCCATAAGATTTGGAACAAAACAACTCTCACTATTTCTTTCTCTCTTTTTTTTCTGATAAGAGACAGGGGCTTGGTATGTTGCCCAGGCTGGACTTGAACTTTTGGGCTCAAGCAGTCCTCCTGCTTCAGCCTCCCGAGTAGCTGGTATTGTGTGTGCCACTGCACTCAGCTTTTCTTTCTTTCTTTTTTTTTTTTTTTTTAATCAAGGAATATATATTAAGGCCAGGTGTGGTGGGTCATGCCTGTAATCCTAACACTTTGAGAGGCTGAGGTGGGAGGATCTCTTGAGCCTGGGAATTTGAGACTGCAGTAAGCTCTGCTTGTGCCATTGCACTCCAGCCCAGGCAATATAGTGAAAGCTTGTCTCTGTTTGAAAAAAGAAAAAGAAGTGTGTATTAAGACAGTGTCCCTGCAACAGTTGGGTAACTATTGTCAATGTTCATGCCCAAAACTTTTCTGTCATCCTTAATATAAACTGTACACCCGTGAAACGACTTCACATTCTTCCCTTACCCCAGCCCCTGGCAAACCCCCTTTCTACTTTTCATCTCTATGAATTTGACTACATTTGGTAACTCACACAGGTGGAATCATCCAATATTTGTCTTTTTATGACTGGCTTATTTCATTTAGCATAATTCCTTCAAGGTGTATCCATTTTGTAACATATGTTAGCATTACATTCTTTTTTGAAGGGTGAGTAATATTCCATTGCATGTTTATATCACATTTTGTTTATCCATTCACCTGCTGATGGTTACTTGGTTTCTTTTCACCTCTTGGCTGTTGTGAATATTGCTGCTGTGACTAGTGATGAACATCTTTGTCTGTTGGTCATTTGGATATCTTTGGTTACCATTTATCCTGAACATTGTACTGGGTGCTCTAGCCAGTGCAATAAGGCAAGAAAAAGAAATAAAAAGCATCTACAATGGAGAGAAAGAAGTAAAAATAGTCTTTATTCACAGATATTTTATATAGAAGATCTGATGGAACCTAAAAAAATGCTCTAAACTTATAAGTGACTTTAGCAGGATTCCATTATGTAAGATCAATATGTAAAAATCAATTATATTTCTGTATAGTAGCAATGAATAATTGGAAATTGAATTAAAAATGAAATGATGACATTTGCAATAGCATCTAAATTATTAAGTACTTAGGAATAAATCTGACCAAAGATGTGAAAGACCTGTATGTTGCAAATTCTGAAACATTGCTGAAAAAATTTAAAAGATCTAAGTAAATGCAGAGATTAACCTTGTTTCTGGATTAGAAGACTCAGTGACCCATGAATCCATGCTAGGATATCAAGCCTCCTTAACTTGCCATATAGTTTTATTGCAGTCCTATTTAAAATCGCAGTGGGCTTTTTTTTAAAGGAAAAATTAATATATATATTTTTTTGAGATAGAGTCTTGCTCTGTCACCCAGGCTGTAATGTAGTGGCACAATCTTGGCTTACTGCAATCTGTCTCCCTGGTTCAGTTGATTCTTGTGCTTCAGCCTCCCGACTAGCTGAAATTATAGGCATGTTCCACCATACCTGGCTAATTTTTTTTGTATTTTTAGTAAAGATAGGGTTTCTCTGTGTTGGCCAGGCTGTTCTCTAACTCCTGGCCTCAAGTGATCCGCCCACCTCTGGCCTTCCAAATTGCTGGGATTTCCAGACCAGCCTTACCAACATGGAAACCCTGTCTCTACTAAAAAGACAAAATTAGCCAGGCATGGTGATGCATGCCTGTAATTCCAGCTACTTGGGAGGCAGAGGCAGGAGAATCACTTAAATCTGGGAGGCGGAGGTTGCAGTGAGCTGAGATCATGCCATTGCACTCCAGCTGTATTCCTCAGGCTGGTCTTGAACTACTGGACTTAAGCAATTATTCTGCCTTGGCCTCCCAAAGTACTGGAATTACAGGCATGAGGCAATGCTTCTGACCAGGAGAGTTTTTTCAACAGAGGGTCCTGGAAAAATTGGATATCCATGTGTAAAAAAATGAATCTTCATTTATGCAAAAATCAATTTAAATTTAAAATGCATCATAGACCTAAATGTAAAACCTAAAATAATAAAACATTTAGAAGAAAACATGAGAGAGATTTTTTTTTTTTTTTTTTTTTTTGAGATGGAGTTTCGCTCTTGTTACCCAGGCTGGAGTGCAATGGCGCGATCTCGGCTCACTGCAACCTCCGCCTCCTGGGCTCAGGCAATTCTCCTGCCTCAGCCTCCTGAGTAGCTGGGATTACAGGCACATGCCACCATGCTGAGCTAATTTTTTGTATTTTTAGTAGAGACGGGGTTTCACCATGTTGACCAGGATGGTCTCGATCTCTTAACCTCGTGATCCACCCGCCTTGGCCTCCCAAAGTGCTGGGATTACAGGCTTGAGCCACCGCGCCCGGCGAGAGAGATTTTTTATTTTATGACATTGGATTAGACATGATTTCTTTCTTTCTTTTTTTTTTTTTTTTTTTTTGAGACGGAGTCTTGCTCTGTCACCCAGGTTGGAGTGCAGTGGTGCGGTCTCAGCTCACTGTAACCTCAGCCTCCTTGGTTCAAGTGGTTTTCCTGTCTCAGCCTCCTGAGTAGCTGGAATGACAGGTGCATGCCACAATGTCCAGCTAATCTTCGTGGTTTTTTTTTTTTTTTTTTTTTTTGGGTAGAGATGGAGTTTTGCCAGGCTGGTCTGAAACTCCTGACCACAGGTGATCCACCCACCTCTGCCTCCCGAAGTGCTGAGATTACAGGTGTGAGCCACCATGCCTGACAGACATGATTTAAATGACATTACAAGCATCATGTAGGTTAATAAATAGGAGTTCATAAAAAATATAAAACCTCTGTTTTTCGTAAGAGATTATAAAAAGACAAGTCACAGACTGGGAGAAAATATTTGCGGAGCATATGTCTGATAGATGACTTGTCTCAAGAATACATAAAGAATGCTCAACTTTCATGAGAACATAAAGAACTTGTATGAGAAAATAAACAACTCAGTTAAAAAAATGGGCTAAACATTTGAACAGAAATTTCGTCAAAGAAGGTATATGGATGGAAAATAAATTAATGGAAAGATGTTCAGTATCAATAGTAATTGCAAATTAAAATCACAAGTTGATATCACTACATACTGATTAGAATGTTGAAATTAAAAAGACTGATCTTATAATGTGTTGAAGAGGATGTGGAACAATTGGAACTCTCAAATAAAGCTGACAAGAGTGAAAAAAATGGTACACTCACTTTAGAAAACTGTTTGGCAGTTTTTTAGACCTATATACACCGAATCCAGCCATCCTGTTCTAGGAATTTACCTAAGATAAATGAAAGTATTATGTCCGTAAGATTTGTACATGGGTGTTCATAGCAGCTTTATTTGTAATAGCTTCCCATGGGAAATAACCCAAATGTCTATTAATATAGGTGAATGGATAAACATACTGTGGTATATTCATACAGTAGAATATCACTCAGTAATAACAAGGAATGAACTGTTGATATAGGCAAAACATTTATTTATCACAAAATAATTATGATGAGTCAAAGAATCCAGAGAAAGAATACTTACTCTGTGATTCTACTTATTATATAAATTCTAGAAACTTATCTGTAGTGAAAGGAAGGAGTTAACTTGTTGCCTGGGGAGGAGAGATAATGAAGGAGGAACAAGAAAATTTTGGTGTTGACGGATATGTTTCACTATCTTGATTGTGGGAATGGTTTCATTGGTTTTTGTTTCTTATGCTCTGTCTGGTATTTTTAGATATAAAATATTTAATGATTCCTAAGCTTACTTATATTACATTGTGTTTGTGGAAAGTTTAATGTTTATAAAGCAAAGAGTTATAACTGGATTGTTAAGAAACTGCTTTAATGATTATTTATTACTATTTCCTTAATTTTTCTGATCTTAGATCTTGACTAATTAATGATGCACTCAATTTATTTAAATGTGGAGTTTAGCTCTAAAACTCCTGTAACTTAAAAATGAATGGCATTTTGAATGGTCTCAATATTGTTCATTAAATGCATTTGGCTCAAAGGAAAATACCATAGTCCACCTCTGATAGTTTATCATTATTATTTGAGATGGAGTCTTGCTCTGTTGCCTAGGCTGGAGTGCTGTGGTGCTGTCTCAGTTCACTGCAACTTCTGCCTCCCAGGGTCAAGCAGTTCTCCTGCCTCAGTCTAACTGGGATTATAGGCATCTGCTACCACACCTGACTAAGTTTTGTACTTTTAGTAGACATGGGGTTTCACTGTGTTGGCCAGGCTGGTCTTAAACTCCTGACCTCAAGCAGTCCACCCACCTCAGCCTCCCAAAGTGCTGGGATTACAGGCATGAGCCACCAGGCGTGACCTTTTTTTTTTGGAGACAGAGTCTTACTCTGTTGCCCAGGCTGGAGTGCAGTGGCACAATTTAGGCTTACTGCAACCTCTGCCTTCCTGGTTCAAGTGATTCTCGTGCCTCAGCCTCCTGAGTAGCTGGGACTACAGGTGCACACCACCATTCCTGGCTAATATTTATTTATCTATTTATTTGAGATGGAGTTTCTCTTTTTCACCCATGCTGGAGTGAAGTGAAGCAATCTTGGCTCACTGCAACCTTCACCCCCCAGGTTCAAGCAATTCTCCTGCCTAAGCCTCCCGAGTAGCTAGGATTATAGGTGCCCACTACCACAGTCAGCTGATTTTTGCATTTTTAATAGAGATGGGGTTTCGCCATCATGGCCAGCTGATCTTGAACTGCTGACCTCAGGTGATCCACCCACCTTGGCCTCCCAAAGTGCTAAGATTACAGGTATGCGCCACTGTGCCCAGCCTAATTTTTATATTTTTAGGAGAGACAGGGTTTCGCCATGTTGGCCAGGCTGGTCTTGAACTTATGATCTCAGGTGATCTTCACCTTGGCGCCCGACAGTTGTAGGATTACAGGCATGAGCCATTGTTCCAGGCCCCAGTTGGATTATTATTATTATTATTATTACTATTTTTAGACGGAGTCTTGCTCTTTCACCCAGGCTGAAGTGCAGTGGCGTGATCTTGGCTCACTGCAACCTCCGCTTCCTGGGTTCAAGTGATTCTCCGGCCTCAGCCTCCCGAGTAGCTGGGACTACAGGAGCATGCCACCATGCCTGCCTGATTTTTTGTATTTTTAGTAGAGATGGGGTTTCACTGTGTTAGCCAGGATGGTCTCTATCTCCTGACCTGTGATCCACCTGCCTCAGCCTTCCAAAATGCTAGGATTACAGGCATGAGCCACTGTGTCCCGATTTTACTCTTAATAGAGCCTTATACAAGTGAAAAGATTATAATTGTGTTACAAATGAATTGATGTTGTTAACTTGTACTTTGTAGGAGGTAAAGTCTGACAGGATGATAAAAACGGCCTTCTTCTCAGAATGACAATTTGATTATAAATCCAGCCAAGAAGTGTGCTAATTGATGATTGTTAAGGATATATTAATTTTTGTCAGGATAAAGTGTTTTATTGATATCTTTCTTCTCCCTCTTCTAGGAAATATAGTAGCAGCCATGATAGAAGACAAAGGACCAAGAGTGACAGACTACTTTGTCGTAGCTGGTCTCACTGATACATCTACTCTTTTGGATCAAGAAATAAATCGTTTAGATACTAAGTCAACTGGACCTAAAGCTCCAATTACAGACATTGCTGTTATTATCAAATCAGCTGGAGAAACAGTACCTGAAGGTTACACCTGTGTAGAAGCTACTCCATCAGCTCTCCAGGCAAACCTGAATTATGGAAGTCTGAAAAGCCCAGAACTTTTCCTCTGTTATAAGAGAGGGAGAGATAAACCACCCCTTACAGATATTGGGTATGGTGACTTATTTTCTTTGCTGTAGTGAAGGAAAAAAATTTATTTAAGACTCATGGAAGTAGAAATTTGAAATCCTTGATAGTTTTATTATTGATAGTTTATTATTATAGTTTTCTTGTTACTTCAGGATTAATTATAGTAATATATTACATGTTCGTATCCACCCTTATTGAATTTCTCTGCATTGCACTTGAATTGTTAGATCATTTGCTCTCAAAAGAATATTGAAATGAAGACATTAAAGCCTAAAATGTCATTTTGTTTCTGTTATACTAATCAAATAAGATCATTAATTAAACACGAAAGAATGAGAAGCTATAATAAAGACACTGTCATTTTAAGGAGCTGCTTGGGTTATGTAGTGAGTTTTTGTGAAGATCTGTACTTGTTTAACAAAAGAGGAGTCCTGTTTTAAATGCAGTTGTGCTGTGTGGCTTTCAGTGCTGGGAGGAGGGTGTTTACAGATAAGTGTTAACAGTTTTCATGAAATATCTCATATCTAGTCTACCAATGAAGTCATTCTTTTTTGTAAATGCCTACAGAGTGGACCTTTGTACCCAGCAGAACCCAAATGGCTACCTTGATTCTTCTGTAAAATGTATGTGCTTTTAGAATACCTGTAATACTTAACCATATATACATGTGATATATTGGGTGAGTCAGTGAGTGAGTGGTGAGTGAATATGAAGGCCTAGGACATGACTGTACACTCCTGTAGACTAATAAATTAACTTTAGCTTATTGTAACCTTTTTACTTTATAAACTTTTAAAGGTTTTGTTAATTTTTTGATTCTTTTGTAATAATATTTAGTTTAAAACACAAATACCATACAGCTATACAAAAATGTTTTTCTTTCTTTAAATCCTTATTAAGTTTTTTTTCTATTTAAAAAATTTCTTCTTTTATTTATTTATTTACTTTTTCCAAACAGGGTCTCGCTTTGTTGCCCAGGTTAGAGTGCAGTGGCACAGTCTAGGCTCACTGCAGCCTCCACCTCCTGGGCTCAGGTGATAATAATCCTTTCACTTCAGCCTCCTGAGTAGCAGGTGTGTGTCACTACTCCTGGCTAATTTTTTTGTTTTTGTTTTTTGTAGAGGTGGAGTTTCACCATGTTGCCCAGGCTGGTCGTGAACTCCTGAACTCAAGTGATCCAGCTGCCTCTCCCTCCCAAAGTGCTGTGATTACAGGCATGTGTCACTGGACCTGGCAAAAAAACAAAACAAAACAAAACAAAACTTCTTTTAAATGGAGTCTTGCCATGTTGCCCAGGCTGGCCTTGCACTCCTGGGCTCAAGTGATCCTTCTCCTGCCTCACTCTCCTGAATAGCTGGGACTGGCTTGGTTTTTAAACTTTGGGTTTTTTTTTTCTCTCTCTCTCCCTCTCTCTTTTTTTTTTTTTTTTTAAGATGGAGTCTTGTTTTGTCTCCCAAGCTGGAGTGCAGTGAGTGGCATGATCTTGGCTCACTGCAACTTTAACCTGCTTCCTGGGTTCAAGTGATTCTCCTGCCTCAGCCTCCCTGAGTAGCTGGGATTACAGGTGTCTGCCACCATGCCTGGCTAATCTTTTTGTATTTTATAGTAGAGACAGGGTTTCACCATGCTGGCCAGCCTGGTTTCAAACTCCTGACCACAAGTGATCTTCCCACTTTGGCCTCCCAGAGTGCTAGGATTACAGGTGTGAGCCACCGCACCTGGCTGGTTAAAAATACAGTTTTCTTATTTTGAAAGTTTTTGCAAAGATGATATCTTCCTATGTTGCCCAGGCTGTTCTTGAACTCCTGACCTCAAGCAATCCTTCTACGTTGGCCTCCCAAAGTGCTGGGATTATAGGTGTGAACTATTGTGTCTGGCTTTTTTTTTTTTTTTTTTTTTTTAACTATTTAAACTCTTTTGTTAAAAATTAAGACAAAAAGACACATGTTAGCCTAGGCCTACAGAAAGTCAGGATCATCACTGTCTCTGCCTTCTGCCACCAGATCTTGTCCCACTGAAAGGTCTTCAGGGGTAGTAACCCACATAGAGTTGTAGTAAGCTCTATGTTACCTTTAGGAGGTATTCCAGAAGGCATTCTTATGCCTGAGACTGTTTTACAGTTAACTTTTTTTGTAAATAGGAGTATACTCTAAATTAATGATAAAAGATACAGTATTGTACATACTAGGTGATAGGAATTTCTCAGCTGTGTTATAATCTATGGTACCACCTTAGTATATGTAGTCTGTGGTTGAAGCATTGTTATGTAGTACATGTCTGTATGATCTGAACAGGGCAGTATGTTGTTTTGTATATCAGCTGCATTTCTTAAGATATGGAATCATAGACCATACACAATTCTTTTTTTTTTTTTGAGATGGAGTTTTGCTCTTGTTACCCAGGCTCCAGTGCAATGGCACGATCTCAGCTCACTGCAACCTCCGCCTCCTGGGTTCAGGCAATTCTCCTGCCTCAGCCTCCTGAGTAGCTGGGATTACAGGCACGCACCACCATGCCCAGCTAATTTTTTGTATTTTTAGTAGAGATGGGGTTTCACCATGTTGACCAGGATGGTCTCGATCTCCTGACCTCGTGATCCACCTGGCTCGGCCTCCCAAAGTGCTGGAATTACAGGTGTGAGCCACCGCGCCTGGCCCCACGATTCTTATTTTCTTCTCTTTATCAAATTCACTGACTTTCAACAACTGATTTGGTTCTGCAGCTCTTTTGTTTTTTGAGAAACTTCAAACATATGGAAAGTTGATAAACTATTATAATAAACACAAGTATCCTTTTCTCCTAGATTATAGACTATAGAATAATGAACAATATACTTGTCACCAACAAATTGACATTTTTTCATTTGTTTACTAATCTAATTGAAAGGAAGTAGGAGCCGAAATGTAGATACTCCATATCCTATTTTGTACTTTGCTTTTTTCACCTTAGAGTATATACTGGAAATCAGTCTGTATCTGAATAGAAGATCTTTTGCATTATTTCGTGTGACTGTATAATACTTACTTGTGTGGATGTATTTACTTTATTCACCAAAACCCCTACTGATGGACATCTGGGTTGTTCCCAGGTTTGTGCTTTTAAAAGAATACTTGATGAATAACTTTGTGCTTTTATTGTTACGTATTTATGGAGGTATGTTTTCAGGTAGATCTAGGAAAGATTGCTGGATTAAAAGATAAATATGCATATAATTTTGTTAAATGTTACTAAATTTTTCTCTATAGTGTTTGTGCCATTTTATATTCTGCCATATATGTGAGTGCTTTTTTATCCACATCAATCAACAAAGTATGTGGTCTGACTTTTATATTTTTTGTCAATCTCACAGAGATTAATTGTATATCACAGTAATTTCATTGAAGTTAAGCATTTCTACATATGTTTAATGGGTGATTTTCTTTTTTCTTTTGCTTACACTATAAACAGATTTTAAATCTTTACCTTGGTTTTTTAAAAGGAGTTTTTTTTATGTGTTAGGAAGATGAGCTTTTTGTGAAATAAGTTGTCAAGTATTTTCTTCAGCTCTATAACTTGTCTTTTATCTTGGCTTATGGTGGTTGTTGTCATGTAAAGTTTATTTTATGTAGTTCATTTTTCTACTCTCGTATTTATTGCTACTAGATTTTGAGTCATAGTCTTTTGGAACTGCTAGGTATACTTTTATTTAGCACTAGTATGATTTCATTCCTTATGTTTAGATCTGTGATCCACTGGGGGATCCCCTTCTGGTGTATAGTCTGAAATATGGACAGAATTTAATTTTTTTCCAAATGACAATCCAGTTATCTAAATCCTGCTTATTAAATTTAAAAATCTATCTTTTTCTTTGTATATTGAGAATTACCGTCATCATATACTAGATTTTTCTTCTGTTTGTCTGTTCACTTACTTGCTAATACTCTCCTGATTTAAATATAGAGGCTTTATAGTATATTTTAATATTAGTTGGGCTTTAACAGCTTTATGGAGATACAGTTCACATGTCATGCAGTTTATTTACTTAAAGTATATAATTCAGTGATTTTTAGTATTATTTACAGAGTTGTGCAGCTGCCACCACAATTAATTTTAGAACATTTTCATCTTATCTAAAAAGAAACCCCATGCTCATTAGCAGTTGCTGTTTAGTACTCTTTCCCACCTTCTACCCCTAGGTAACTATTAGTCTACTTTCTGTCTATGGATTTGCCTATTCTAGACATTTCATAAAAACAGAATCACTATATGTGGTCTTTGTGACTGTCTTTTTGTTTTTCTTCACTTAGCATGTTTAGTTGCTTGTACTTTTGGTGTTATATTTAAGAAGGCTTTGTCTAACCTAAGGTCACAAAGATTTATTCCTGGTTTTTTTTTTTTTTTCTAAGAGTGTTATAGTTTTAGTTCTTACATTAATTTTGATCCATATTTAGTTTTTTTGATGAGTAGTACAAGGAAGGGGTCCAGCTTCATGCTTTTGCATGTAGATGTACAGTTATTCTAACACCACTTGTTGAAAAGACCATTCTTTCCTAATTGCATTGTCTTGGTACTCTTGTTGAAATAAACGGATGCAAATATAAGGGCTTAATTTTGGACCCTCCATTGAATTCTGTTGATCTATATGTTTATCTTTATGCCAGTACATTGCGCCAATTACTGTAAATGTGTGGTAGTTTTGAAATCGGGAAGTGTGAGTCCTCCAACTTTCTTCTTTTTCCAGATTGCTTTGACAGGAAAAAACAGAGGCAGCTGGGATTTAGATAGAAATTGCATTGACTTTATTGATCTATTTGAGGGTATTACCATCTTATCAATATTGTCTTTTTGTCCATAAGCATAAGATGTCTTTTTATTTATTTAGCTCTTTATTTAATGTTTATAGTTTTCAAATAATTTTTAAAGCTAAAAAATTGACAAATTATGAAGGGAATTTTTATGAAAACATCTGAATACTTGTTGAAACTTCTAGGAATTGACTTGAAGACGTTTGTGGTATTGCCTGTTTCTTTTTTCATATGTTGCTTGTTATTAAGCAATAAAAAAATCAAGTTGTTCAATCCTGTTTACATTTCTCAAATTATGTTTTGGCTTTTGAAAAATAGTTAAGAGACTTAAAGTTCCCAAAGGAATAATTTAAATTTGGTTTGTATTGAAGATTTGGAAAACAATAGGAGAGACCAAAAAAATTTTCTTGGTTTCAAGAAGAAAATCAGCATTAACCTGAAATGTATGTAGTATATATATATATAGATACATATGTTTGTGTGTATGTATGTATCTATATCTATTTCCTCCCTTCCTCCCTGCCTTGCAGAGTTCTATATGAAGGGAAAGAACGGCTTATTCCAGGATGTGAAGTGATCCTAGCCACACCCTATGGTCGCTGTGCCAATGTCAACAATAGTTCAACTACTTCACAGAGAATCTTTATCACTTATCGAAGGGCTCCTCCAGTTCGACCCCAGAATTCCTTGGCTGTAACTGATATCTGTGTTATTGTAACCAGTAAAGGAGAAACTCCTCCTCATACCTTCTGCAAAGTTGATAAAAACTTAAATTGTGGAATGGTAAGAATAAAGTTTTTATTTTCAAAGTTTCATATGAAAACAAAAAGGGATATGTTTTGGATTCCTGTTTACTGTTGGGTATATACTTTACTCACATTTTTTATTTTCACGATGCTTGTTTTTATTTTTTCCCAATTTTTATGATTATAATAATGTTTAAAATCCTATCCCATGATTTACAATAATTTCATCTTTAAGTCAGGGATATTTTTGGAGGAGTAAATCCTAATACTGTTTGAGTTACATTAACAAAGGTTTTATTAGCTTTTGGATTTCAGTGGTGTCTTCAGGGATAACTGCAGGGATAGAGTGGTAGAGGCTCTCCTTATATTGATTTATTCATTCATTTGATTTTTTTTTTTTGAGACCGGGTCTTGCTTTGTTTCCCAGGCTGGAGTGCAGTGGTGTGATTACAGCTCACCTCAGCCTTGACCCTCCACGCTCAAGTGATCTTCCCGTCTTGGCCTCCCAAGTGGCTGGGACTACAGGCTAGTAGAGACAGGTTTCACCATGTTGGCCAGGCTGGTCTTGAACCTCTGACCTCAAGTGATCCGCCTGCCTCGGCTTCCCAAAGTGCTGGAATTACAGGTGTGAGACACCATGCCTGCCTGTTTTGTGTTTTGAGACAGGGTCTCCTTAAGTTGCCCAGGATGCTCCTGAACTCTTGGGCTGAAGAGAAAATATTGCAGTTGTGCATACTTACTTTTTAAAGGGACTCTAGTGAAGAATAAAATGAACATAAACATTTGATTCATAGTTTTTAAAGATTACAGTTTATTTTGGTTCAGATTTACTTTGAAAAATATCTTCAAGTTAAACTAATATTAGCTTAATGTTGTATAGACAGAGATGACAAATGCACTCAGAACAATTAGTGAAGAGAGGGTTGCCTCTGGACGTGATGACTTCATAGCACTCCAGTGATCCCAGTCTTCCCCATTTTGGGCTCCAGTGCACACTCCACTTTGAGCTGTATCTTACAAGCAGGGGTAATCTCTGGGTCATTGCGAAATTAAATCTTTTGAAACTGTCTTCATATTAGTTTGATTGTTGTAGCATTGTTTTCTTACTCTCTTGTTTTAGTGTTCTGAACTTCATGCTGTGCTGTATTTTATACTATGTAATTTGTCATATAAACATGTTTTAAAGACTCTCCTGAGTAAATAAGAATCTTTAGATAATATCCAACAAAATGAATTTCTTTTCACTCTTTTGTCTTTTTATAAACCTAATTTATGTTTTACAGTGGGGTTCCAGTGTGTTTCTGTGTTATAAGAAGTCTGTACCTGCTTCAAATGCAATAGCATATAAGGCTGGTAAGTGAATTAAAAAAAAAAATTGTCTCAATTGCTGTACTTACTGGTGCATATTAACATTTGGCTAAAGAGACAAAGTATGCTCCCTTATATAGTTTGTAGAATTGATCTATTCATAAAATTATCTATAATTAGGCCGGGCGCGGTGGCTCAAGCCTGTAATCCCAGCACTTTGGGAGGCCGAGGCGGGTGGATCATGAGGTCAAGAGATTGAGACCATCCTGGTCAACATGGTGCAACCCCGTCTCTACTAAAAATACAAAAAATTAGCTGGGCATGGTGGCTCATGCCTGTAATCCCAGCTACTCAAGAGGCTGAGGCAGGAGAATTGCCTGAACCCAGGAGGTGGAGGTTGCGGTGAGCCGAGATCACATCATTGCACTCCAGCCTGGGTAACAAGAGCAAAACTCCATCTCAAAAAAAAAAAAAAAAAAAAAATCTATAATTATAGCATATAAAGATAAATGTTTACATATACAAGATATATTAACACCCCCACCAAACATGCTGTTAATTTAATTTAAACATTTATCCAAAGCAAACATATGTGGAATAAACATTCAAGCTTTTGGTCTGCGTTAATAGACTTAACAGTATAATGAAAAGTTGTTTACTCTCTGACCTTTTATATTTTGGCAATCAGAAAGGTGTCAAACTGCATCTTTACTTCTTATATTTCCTTTTCTTATCTCTGTGTGTCTGATTTGAAACCACATGTTACTTGCCATGAAAGGTGGACTTGCTTCCTTTCTCCTTTGTTGCAAAGAATCAGCTATATGGAGGAGAGGAGGGCCTGAGAAACTTTTCTGCCATGAAGTGTTTGAGAAATCTATCGCCACATTCTTACTGCACATTAAAGTGTCAAGGGCTGTAAAGATTTAAGTGTCACCTCTTCATCCCACCGGTATGGTGGGATAAAAACTGAAAATACAGGTATGCTCCAGTTGTAAATAGAAAAGATACTGGAATACTTCTTTGTGAAAAGAAGCAGTGCTAATTACTTTTTGATTTTGCACAGTTCTTGAAATAAAGTTTTACTTCAGGGAAGTCAGGCAAATCAATATCCAAAAATCGTTGCCTTTCATGAAACAGCATTCATACTAATGAACCAAACCACTTAATTTACCATATAAAAATAATGGCAACAACTAAAAAATAGAAAATTCAGTATTATTTTAAAATTTGATACTGTAGGCTGGGCGTGGTGGCTCATGCCTGTAATCCCAGTACTTTGGGAGATTGAGGTGGGCAGATCACTTCAGGCCAGGAGTTTGAGACTAGCCTGGCCAGCATGGTGAAACCCCGTCTCTTCTAAAAATACAAACATTAGCCAGGCGTGGTTGTGCACACCTGTAGTCCCAGCTACTTGGGAGGCTGAGAGATGAGAATTGCTTGTACCTGGAAGGTGGAGGAGGTTGCAGGGAGCTGGGATTGCACCACTGCACTCCAGCATGAGTGACAGAGCAAGATTTTGTCTTTAAAAAAAAAAAAAAATGCCAGGCGCGGTGGCTCACGCCTGTAATCCCAGCACTTTGGGAGGCTGAGGCGGGTGGATCACAAGGTCAAGAGATCGAGACCATCCTGGTCAACATGGTGAAACCCCATCTCTACTAAAAATACAAAAAAAAAATTAGCTGGGCATGGTGGTGTGTGCCTGTCATCCCAGCTACTCAGGAGGCTGAGACAGGAGAATTGCCTGAACCCAGGAGGCGGAGGTTGCAATGAGCTGAGACCGCGCCATTGCACTCCAGCCTGGGTAACAAGAGCAAAACTCCGTCTCAAAAAAAAAAAAAAAGAAAAAAGAAAAAGAAAAAAAAGTGATACTGTTAATACTTCTGTAATATGTTGATTGTGTGTGATTTCTTAATTTTTTGTGTGGGGAAGGGTATCACTTAAAAAACTTGAAGCTGTACAAAAGCATTCAATTATTTGATATGAGACACTTATTTTAGAATAGAGAGTTTTGGATACCGAATTTGGGCTCAAAATTCTACTACTGATTTTGAGGTTTTTCACTTGGAGGTGGTCTATATATCGATGTCCTTCAGGCGTCCCTCAGACCATTGGAGGGCCGCCACATACTGTGCTCCTCTCACTGACCACCAATGAAAGAGGTGCCCCTTCCTGAAGTGTGGCGGGGGGCTGGATAAATGACCTCAGGGGGCCGCAGTTTGGGGACGCCTGCTTAAAGGCTAATGAACCGATGCCATGTAGGTAATTTATTCTGAGGGGGCTTTATTGTGCTTCTCAAAGTGCCCCTTGCTCCGACTTTCTGGATCTCATATACTCTGTACTTAGTCACAGCATTTCTGTCTTGTTTACTTTTCATGTTGCATGCCTTTTACCCTGCTTCTCTCTCAAGATGAGTTTAGGGGCTGTGATAATTTCTGTTGCCTCAGCATTATCTCATAACACTTGTCTCTTCCCTGAATTTTTCACAGAAGACTAACTGAAATAGTTGGTAAATTTTTCTGTATGTTTCTCACCATTTTTCATAAGGTGTTGGCATGTGTAGAAGAAAATACATTAAGATTGGTGATCAAGATTGGTTGAATGGAGTCTCAAGTAATATATTTATACATTTTTATGTTACAATGAACTATAAATCCATGAGTAAAATATCAGGGGCAAACTTGTTTATTTTAGTTTCTGTTATAGCAAGATAAAAATCGATTTAAAAATACCACTCAAGTATTGCCATGAAATTTGGTATTAAAATATTCCCTTAATATCTATCATATGTAATTTATGGCAAAGTAAGTATTTAAAAAATTTATTGTTGTCTCATTCTTCAAAAGGCTTAATTTTTAGATATCCAGAAGAGGACTATGAGTCATTTCCACTCTCAGAATCAGATGTACCTCTCTTCTGCCTTCCTATGGGAGCCACTATTGAGTGCTGGGATCCAGAAACCAAATATCCACTTCCAGTTTTTTCAACTTTTGTGTTGACAGGTTCTTCAGCCAAAAAGGTATGTTTTTGCATCATTGATTAAACCCATTTTGGCCATGTTTTTATTTTATAAAATGATTAGTACAAGTTTTATTTGAATGTTAGGATTATTTGGACATGATACATGTTGGTTTAAATTTACACTGTCATCCCCATGATGAGAAATCCACATGAAAATTGCTATCAGGATATTGATACCTCAGGAACTTTACAGAAGCAAAGATAAAGTCTCTCTACACTTTCAAAACCCAGGACTCGAGATGATGATGACAGATAGAAGACATAGGTACCATAGAAAGAATCAACAGACGCAGTTAAAAAGCTGGGTTAGACCCTCAAGACATTGAAATGACAGAATGATAATATAAAAGATGTTATAAATTAAAATATTATTGAAATGTTGTAAGAACTATCTTGGCTACTCTGGAGGCTGAGGCATGAGAATCGCTTAAACCCAGGAGACCGAGGTTACAGTGAGCTGAGATTGAGCCACTGCCTTCTAACCTGAGCTACAGAGTGATACTCTGTCTCAAAAGAAGAAAAAAAGCAGATGAAGGGAGAATTAGTGAAGTGCAAGATAGGTTACTTAAATGTGGCACATACAAATGTAAAACATAAAAGGAGTCAAAAAATGTAGCAGATAGAACTAGAAGGTCTAATAGGTATTTAATGAGTTCCAGCAGGAGTGACTAGAAAAGGACAAGGCTACATCTTAAGAGCTAATGGTTGAGAGTTTTCCAAGGTTGATGAAAAAATTGAGTCTTCAGATTAGCTATGCACTCTGAATGTGCAGCAGAGAAAAGTAAACAAGTAAATAAATGAATAATCCCACCTTTTTTTTTTTTTTTTTGAGACGGAGTTTCGCTCTTGTTGCCCAGGCTGGAGTGCAATGGCGCGATCTTGGCTCACTGCAACCTCCGCCTCCTGGGTTCAAGCAATTCTCCCGCCTCAGCCTCCTGAGTAGCTGGGATTACAGGCACACGCCACCATGCCCAGCTAATTTTTTGTATTTTTAGTAGAGACGGGGTTTCACCATGTTGACCAGGATGGTCTCGATCTCTCGACCTCGTGATCCACCCGCCTCGGCCTCCCACAGTGCTGGGATTACAGGCTTGAGCCACCGGGCCCGGCCTGTTGTTTGTTTTTTTGAGACGGAATTTCACTCTTGTTTGCCAGGCTGAAGTGCAATGGCGTGATCTCAGCTCACTGCAACTTCTGCCTCCCAGGTTCAAGTGATTCCCCTGCCTCAGCCTCCCAAGTAGTGGAATTACAGGCAGGTGCCACCACACCCGGCTCATTTTGTAGTTTTTTTTAGTAGAAGTAGAGTTTCACCATCTTGGTCAGGCTGATCTCGGACTCCTAACTTTAGCTGATCCACCTGCCTTGGTATCCCAGAGTGCTGGGATTATAGGCGTCAGCCACCACACTTGGCCTATCCCGCCTCTTTTTATATCATAGTGCAGTGATGAAACAGCAGAGACATAAAACCCAAAAAACAAAAAACAACTAGAGAGAAAAGACATTTATTGTCTGATATAAAACATATATTGTATATAACAGTAATAATGACATAAACTGATTTATAAAGAAGAGAAGGCAAAAATAAACAGTATTCATAATAAAAAGCTAATAGCAGTAGAAATTTAAAAATTGAAAACTTTCTAAGGAAATTTAATAAAATAGGCAATTTTGTTGAAAAAATATAACCTTAACTGACTCATGTGGATGAAACAAAATACATCTATGACCTCATTCTACAGGTACAGGCTACACATTTATAACCATTATGTTAAAGATAATGTATGTAAAGTATTCAGCATAGTGCCTGGAACATAGAAAATGCTGAGTGAAGGTCAATATTCTATTAACTTGATTGTCTACTGCTAAACTAACTTGTTAGCTTAATAATCATTTATAATTTCTCCTGCTGAAAGTAGTAAAAATAACTGAAAATTTTAAGATCTCCAAACATTTAAGAGTTACCTAATATACTTTGACAGTAGAGAACAATAAAGTCTCATTTGAGATGTGGGTACTGGGTGATCTGCTTGGCTTATTCATTAGTTAGGGGATATCAACATGGAAGCATTGAGGTGTGTAACATTTGTTTATACACTTGTCATACTGCTTGTTAAAAACTTTGAGATCACTTTGAAATAATTGTATCTGGGAATGGTGTGTGTGTAAAGGCAAGGGTTATTGTGATATATATAATGACTAAAGAGTTGGCAAGATTTATAAAATACAGAAGTAAGGATTGATTGTTGGGAGAAGGGGATGGGTATAGTGATAGAATTTCTTTGCAGTATTTTAAGAAATGGACAGATCAGAGGAAGTACCAAGGCTAAGCAAAATATACCAAGGCACAAAATTATAAACTAGTCTATCTGCCTGTAGGTCTATATTGTTGAGCAGGAACAGCAGGTACTGACAGGAGTTGAGAACATCATGCCACTTAAACAGACTGTGGCATTTTACCTGAAATGGGGAACTTTTGAAGGATCAGATATTATCTCTGAAGGACTCTTTCTTCAGTGTATTTTTCCCTAAAATAGTTTCTTCTCACTTGAGACCAGTTAGGGCTTCAATAGTTGCTTTGATATGTGGTAAGTGGAATTGGAATTGAGCTTGACTTCAACATTTCTAGCTTGGGGATTGTATAACATAACTGAGTAAGATTAGGCATATTGGATGAAGTATTTAGATAATGAGTTCACTTTTGAAAATACTGGTTTGGGATGCCTGTACGACATCCAGGTGGAGATAGGAGTCTGAGGTTTGATCAGGTAAAGATTTGTGTTTTTTTAGGATAATGATTATAGTTAAAACCATGAGAGAATGAAATTTCCTAAAAGTGTACATTAGAACCTTAGGGAATACAAAGACAACAAAGGAGTAAAGAGTTTTAAGACAGAGGAGTGTCAGCTGTATCTTATGTCATACAAGGCGAGGATATCGAGAAATTGAACCTGTGAACATTGCTGATGAGAAAATCAAATGCTGTTGCTGTGTAAAACAATTTGGCAGCTCCTTCCAAAAGTTAAACATATAATTACCATACGATCTAGCAGTTTCATGCCTAGGCATATACCTAAAATAATTGAAAGCAGAGACTCAAACAGATACTTGTACACCAGTGTTTGTAGCAGGATTATTTGTAATAGGCAAAAGGAGGAAACAATCCAAATGTTCATCAGCGTATGAACGGATACACAAAATGTGGTATATGCATATGATGGATTTATTATTTATTCCTTAAGAAGGAATGAAATTTGGATATGTGCTATAACATAGATGAATCTTAAAAACATTATTCCAAGTGAAATAAGCCAGACACAAAAGAATAAATTTTGTATGGTTCCGCTTATAGGAGGTACCTAGAATAGCTACACTTGTAGAGACAGAAAGTACATTAGAGCTTATCAGGGACTTGGATTGAGGGCAAGAGAATGGAAATTTACTGTTTAAGGGTTACAGAGCTTTTGTTTGGGGTAATGAAAAAGTTCTGGAAATGAATAGTGATACCGGTTGCACTCCATTTTGGAGGTACTTAAGACTAGTGAATCGTTAAAGTGGTTGAAAATGGTTAAAGTGTTGTATTTTATGTTATGTATATTTTAACCCAATTAAAAAAAAATCTGGGCTGAGCACGGTGGCTCACATCTATAATCCCAGTACTTTAGGAGGCTGAGGCGGGTGGATCATGAAGTCAAGAGATACAGACCATCCTGGCTAACATGGTGAAACCCTGCCTCTACTAAAAATACAAAAAATTAGCTGGGCATGGTGGCACGCACTCATAATCTCAGCTACTTGGGAGGCTGAGGCAGGAGAATCGCTTGCACCCAGGAGTTGGAAGTTGCAGTGAGCCAAGATCAGCCACTACATTTCAGCCTGGGTGACAGAGCGAGATTCCATAAAAAAAAAAAAAAAAAAAAACCACACACACACACACAAAAACCACAACAAAAAAACCCCCCACACCCAACAAAAACAAAACAAAACAAAAAAACACAAAAAACTATGTTGAGTGAGTCATTAGAGTTCATGCTCTAGGGTAGGAGCTAGGTAAAAAAAATTTCACTTTTAAAAATGAAAGCAAGTTACAGGAGGTTACCATCCATTTTTGTGTAAGATACATAGTTGAATATATAAAATTGCAATGGAAAAAATCTTGAGGGATTTACATAAAAATCTGGTTATCTCTGGGATAGAATTTTGGGTAGGATTTTTTTTTTTTGGTTGTTTATCTGTATAAGTGTACTCCAAGCAAATATTTCTTGTGTAATAAGAGAAAAAGAAAAGTTAATACTTTAAAACAAACTCAAATCTTATAACAATTCTCTTACTCTGTAGGTATATGGAGCTGCCATTCAGTTTTATGAACCTTACTCTCGAGAACTTCTATCAGAGAAACAGCTTATGCAGCTGGGCTTGTTGACACCTGTGGAGAGAAAAATGGTCTCCAAATCCATCAATACAAACAAATGCATTTGTTTACTCTCACACTGGCCTTTTTTTGAAGCTTTTAGGAAATTTCTTATGTTTATCTACAAACTTTCTGTGTCTGGACCACATCCTCTTCCCATTGAAAAGTATGTATAATGATTAGAAAGATGACTGGTGGAAAATTGCGTGTATAAATATATACATTTCATTGTTTGTGTAACTTTTAGCAGCAAAGTTGGACGGGAAGAAAGGCTACATTCACCCAACTTTATTTTTATTTTTATTTTTATTTTGCTACTCAAGAGGCTGGAGTGCAGTGGTGCGATGTCAACTCACTACAACCTCCATCTCCTGGGTTCAAGCAATTCTCTGCCTCAGCCTTCTGAGTAGTTGGGATTACAGGCGCCCACAACCATACCCAGCTAATTTTTGTATTTTTAGTAGAGAAGGGGTTTCACCATCTTGGCCAGGCTGGTCTTGAACTCTTGACCTCATGATCCACCCACCTTTGCCTCCCAAAGTGCTAGGATTATAGGCAAGAGCCACCAACTTTTTACTTACTCCTTTCTTCACCTGAATCATTGACTGTGAACTTAAAATTGGATAGTAGTGGTAATGATGGCCAAATAATCTTTTGAGAATTCAGCTGAAGAAGTAACTCATATAAATTATATTGTGAGTGTTGTTCTTTCTGTTTATCTTCTAATAACCAAAAGATAAATAGTTACGGACACACACACACACACCCCCTCCCCCCACCCACCCACTCATCCAAGTGGCCACTATAAATTCTAACCATAATACCTCTCTAAAGTGATATAGAAATGAGTAAGCATGAGTTGGCTGATGGTAAAAGTGAGGTTTTGGTTTTAACATTGACAGAATTCTTTGAGCTTTCTCTTCAGTTTGTCCATTTTGTCATGGAAATCTTTTGAAAGCAAGAAAAATGTATGTTGAACTACTTTTTTTCAAACCATCTTTTCTGATTTCTAGTGGCACATTCACTTCTGTTTATGTTAGTTTATAATATATATATATACGGCTAACCAAAATGTGTCAAGAGCTTTCTGTAATGTATTAAAGTATACGTAAACA
This sequence comes from Saimiri boliviensis, assembly GCF_048565385.1. Lineage (NCBI taxonomy): Eukaryota > Metazoa > Chordata > Mammalia > Primates > Cebidae > Saimiri > Saimiri boliviensis. The sequence goes on from NC_133450.1 coordinate 172,418,404, forward strand.
TAGATTTTTTTTATGATTTCAGAACTTTGACATTATAGCAGAAAGAATATCAGTGAAAAATACTAGTTTAGTGGACAAGGTAGGGGTAATTATGTGAAGGTTTAAATATAATGCTGTCCAAAAATCAGCTTTAAAGGCCGGGCGCGGTGGCTCAAGCCTGTAATCCCAGCACTTTGGGAGGCCGAGGTGGGTGGATCATGAGGTCAGGAGATCGAGACCATCCTGGTCAACATGGTGAAACCCCGTCTCTACTAAAAATACAAAAAATTAGCTGAGCATGGTGGCACGTGCCTGTAAACCCAGCTACTCAGGAGGCTGAGGCAGGAGAATTGCCTGAACCCAGGAGGCGGAGGTTGCGGTGAGCCGAGATCGTGCCATTGCACTCCAGCCTGGGTAACAAGAGTGAAACTCCGTCTCAAAAAAAAAAAAAAAAAAAAAAAAAAAAAAATCAGCTTTAAAAAGAGTACTGTGCATAAACTCATTACACTTTGATAATTGAAATATGGTTGCAACTTTCATTTTGTACTCTTGAAATGGCAATTTAATGATTTATAGTTCTGGGTTAAACTTTCAGCTAAAATTTAATGTTAGTGATAACTTAGCAACCTTTTGAAAAATTAAGATTCTATGAATAGCTTGTGAAAATACAATCAATGTATGTAATAGATTTTTTTTTCGGTTGAAATAATATGTTGCATTTTTATGGCTCCTAAGAACTTCAAACTTTGAAGAAACTTAAGAAGCAATTTTTATAGGTGCAGAAATAGAATGGTTAGGTGGTCTTCCAAAGTTAGAGTAGTAAATCTGGGATTAAATTCAATTTTAGTGTAAATTCACTGTATCACAGTTAGTTGCTCCCTGTACTGGCACTGATAACCAGGGCTATAAAAATTCACTTCTTTCATGAAAACTATTTTTATGTTATTTTTATTTATCTGATAATTATAGGGGATATAAATAAAGACTTTGAGTCAGGAAATACCTTGTGTGTTTCAGAAGTTTAGTAGGCATGGATACATTCATTTACACTAAGCAAATTTACTTACTTTGCATACATTGTAGATGGCCATGTCATATCTGGGATGATATATGGTGAGACTTAAGATTTGTTAAAACCTGTGATACATTTTAGAAAAGTAATTATGATACTTACTTCAAATTTTTTTCTAGGCACATTTCACATTTTATGCAAAACATCCCTTTTCCTTCACCACAAAGACCGAGAATCCTTGTCCAGGTAAGCAAAAAAGAGTCTGTTTGGGGAGAACTTTGCATATGTTCTCTCTCGTCATTGCAGTGTAGATTTTGTATACCTTTGGGTTTGGGGTGGAGCAGTATATGCATTCATGAAGTCCTTGGATTTTCTGTGCTTTGTAGTTTTACTGATCATCCTTTCTTACTGGATTCTGGATTTGAGTGTACAGAACTGGAATAATTATAATCCTTGGTTCATAACATTTTCATCTTTGGTCCTTGCATGGCCTTTATGTAGTTAATTTTAAACCCAGGATTATGTTTGGGCATGTTTGAGCAATGGTTGGAGGAGGTTAACTTAAACAAGGTCTAAAATAGTACTATGCTAAAGGACCAGTTTCTTTTTATTTTCAGTAAGTAGCAGACGTAGGTTGTGACATATGCATATACAGCTTGTGACATATGCAACATGAACAGGTCTATACCCTCTCTATAGTAATAGTTCCACTGATCACATGCTTGGATATGGGAGAGAGGTCAAATTGTCATAGAAGTTGCTTAATATTTTGCTCTTCATTTATATACTGTATCTTTATGGATTATAAGAATTAACATTCTGGCATACTTAACATACTTTGAGTAGCACTGGTCGAGAGAGGGAAGCCATTTAAAAGTTTTTCTAAGACATTCTTAACATTATATATGGTAGGATTAAGTCAGATATTGTTGATCTTAAATGTTATTTCAGTTCCACAAGTATTAATGTGCCAAGCAATTGCTAAGTGCCTACAGTCTGTTGAGCAAAATTGAATTTGAGGGTTTTCAAAAGCAATGATTTCATAAATTTTAAATGATTGTATCTTAATGGGTAAGTGAATCAAAATGGTGTCAAATCAAATTCTGAGAAAGAACTAATATACTGCTTAGTAAATACTGCTATTATTTTATATTTTAGTACATTTCAAAAAGTGTGTCTGCATATTAAACTATTAATGTTTTCAGTGTTACTTTTGATCTAAATACATAGATTTCAAGAGCAGTTTTGAAATTTATCTCTTGGTTTGGTTAATATACCTTTATCTTTTTTTTTTTTTTTTAAGCTGTCAGTTCATGATGCATTAATATTATCACAGCCAGTTTCTACACCTTTACCACTAAGGTAATTACTGTTATTTAAAATGATATATTTATTCACTTGGAGCAGAATGCTTTAAAATATTTTAATGATTAGTATAAAAAGTTAATTGTTATTTTACAAACTACCTACAAATAGCCTTAATGTTTCTGACTTTGATAGCTGGATGGATGGTGGAGCTATTTTATAAATGGGAACAGTTAAGAGAGTTGCAAGATTGCATGTAGTGGATACTTCCCTTTTCTTATCTCTCCTTCCCATATCTAGTTCATAACTAAATGTTCAAGGTGAACTGATTTTAACCTTCTAAATATCTTGAATCCATTTACTTCTTTTCATCTGCATCACACTAGGTGTGTGTGATGTCTTACTAGACTAATTCACTATTAGGCTCTTATTTGGTACCTTTTTCCTCATCTTTCTTCAGTTCTTTATCCACCCTGTAGCCAGTGTGTCCTTTTGAAAATGGAAATAGAGTAGTATCATTTCAATTTCAGCCTACTCTGTTGCTGTTTTCACCCTTTCCCTTTTACTATACTTTAGTCACAATAGATTTATTTCAACTTACTGGCTATGACAACAGTTTATTTTTGCTCCAGGGCCCTTGCATATATTGTCTGTCATCGCTTTACTCCCATCTTTATCTCCATTCTTCTAAGCTCAACTCAAATGGCCATTCAGGGAAATCTTTTTTGATAAATGCCTTTTGCCACTAGAGGATGAGTTTAAATGACCCAGTTATACTATCTTATTAAATTTGCTACTTTTCATTGATAAATAAGTGAAGACTTGAAATTAACTCTAGACTCTCAATCTGTTAATACTTGGGAAATAATTTAATAAGCAAATCTTAACATGTTTTAGCAAAATAGTTCACAATTATCTCTTCTTCTCTTTTTTTTCCTTAGTGGAGCCAACTTTAGCACCTTGCTAATGAATCTGGGTCCTGAGAATTGTGCAACACTGCTGCTCTTTGTTTTACTTGAGAGTAAAATTCTGCTGCATTCTCTTAGGCCAGCAGTCTTGACTGGGGTTGCTGAAGCGGTTGTAGCTGTAAGTATAGAATTTTCCTTTTAGGACAAAATTACTGACAGGTAATTTTTACTCCAAAGGGAAATTTCCTTCAAAAACAACTTTGAAAGCAACAACAAATGTTTAAAAAGCAACTTTGAAAAATTACCGGCCCAGTAAAAGTTGAACATAATCTGCTGGCAAAGAGAAATAGGAATTATAAAGAAAACAAAAGTTATTTCTATCTGAGGAAAAATGTCAATTTCCAATTGTTCATATTTTAGAGTTCTTCCCAGAGTAAAAACTATATGCTTGTATGATAAAGCCTGAGAATGAAGCTGATTGTATTGAGAGGTTCTGACCAGTTTCAGCTGTTCTAAAATTAGGCAAATGATTACATAGTTAATTTCTCCCCATTTTAACTTTTAGTAATTGTGAATCAGTAATATATAGGAAATTGTAAGTGATTGTGAAATAAGATAATATACAGAGGCTTAGCTCTTTTGTCAGCCATAATAAATAAAAATTAAATTGTTAAAAATGAAGTTGTTCCCTGCTTAAAACCCTTTGGCTTCCCATTGCACTTAGAATGAAGTTTGATTGCTGGACATGGTGGCTCACGCCTGTACTCCTAGCACTTTGGGAGGCCTAGGCAGGCAGATCACCTGAGGTTGGGAGTTTGAGACCAGCCTGACCAACATGGATAAACCCTGTCTCTACTAAAATTACAAAATTGGCTGGGTATGGTGGCACATGCCTGCAATCTCAGCTACTTGGGAGACATGAGGCAGGAGAATCAAGCTGAGATCGTGCCATTGCACTCCAGCCTAGGCAACAAGAGGGAAACTCCGTCTCAAAAAAAAAAAAAAAAAAAAAAAGAATGAAGTCTGAATATATAGGGCATTATAGGCCATTGTATAGAACTTTAGATATTCCACTTTTCCAACCCTATCACCTGTTAATTGTTTAATTTAAAATAGTTGACTCTGCTCTCTTCCCTTCCCCATTTTAAGAATGTAAGTCTCTTAGGAGTAAGGACCTGACCACTTGTTACAGTTGCTTAGCACAGAGTAGGTCCTTAAGAAATACTTGTTAAAACAACCAATGGGATATGTCTCCAAGATCTTAATCTGGTTGGAGAAGTACTGTTAGGACTGAAAATAGTAATAACCGTAAGAGACAGCTTATAAGGAGGATCCTCATTAAGTGTTACTTTTCCAAGTCATCACAGTTGTGTGTGAAAGCAAAAGTTGTTAGAATATGAAAATATTTGTTAATGAACACATTTTAGAAAGCTCCCACCCAGACTGGGGGTGATGGCTCATGCCTGTATTCCCAGCACTTTGGGAAGTCAAGGCAGGTGGATCATGAGGTCAAGAGATTCAGACCATCCTGGCCAACATGGTGAAACCTTGTCTCTACTAAAAATACAAAAATTAGCTGGGCATTGTGGTGGGCACCTGTAGTCCCAGCTACTCGGGAGGCTGAGGCAAGAGAATCACTTTAACCTGGGAGGTGGAGGTTGCAGTGAGCCGAAGACTCTGTCTTTAAAAAAAAAAAAAGAAAGTTCCCACCCAAATATTTCTTACTAAATAAAACATTAGTGTTTTTTCAAGCCCCTTTGTCAGATTCATGGTGCCCTTGTCTCTTGATGGATTTCAGTAATATGGTGCAAGAACAGCTGAAAAAAGTGCTACATGGAATTGGTACTCTTATGAAAAATTCCTGAGTATATTAGATTTATGTAACTGATGTTGGAGAGCTGTCTGAATTGCATGCAAAATCGTTTATAAGTCATGATTGGTAGTTATGCTAGTAACCATTTGAAGAAGAGAACATTGAAAAGAATGGTGACAAAACAAATGCTTCAAAAGGAGAATGATTTAAATATCAAAGAATATCAAATAATTAATGGAGACCCATAGCAAAGATTGATGAAACATATGAGAGCATTATAAAAAGTGACCCAATAGTGTTGGAAAAGGCAAAGGTGAAGAGAAGGGTATCATATTTTGCTACCACATTGCTTTTTTTCTAAGGTTTCTTAGATGCCTTTTGTTGAATAGAAGATAATTGTCACTCAAGGAAATCTGAAGTCTTTGCAAGGTCCTTTGTGAGTGGCTCTGCCCCTCAGCAATCTGATCTCATTTTTCCACTACTCTTCCTCTTGCTCACTCTTCTCCAGCATTCTGGCCTTACTGTCCTGGGAGCATTAGGCATTCCCCATACTTTAAGGCCTTTGCCCTAGCTGTTGCTTTTCATTGAAGCACTTTTCTCCTTTATAAACCCTTGGTTAAATCTCTCACCTTCTTCAGATTTTAGCTCTGTTGTCACTTTATTAATGAGACCTGTCCTGTTCGTTCTCATATAACCTGCTTTTCCTCTCTCCTGCTCTGAACTCTAATGTCCTTCACTTGGCTTTCCTTTTCTTTTTTTTTTTCATAGCACTTATCACTTCCTGACATATAGGTTGAATGTCCTTTATGCAAAATGCTTGGAAAAAAGTGCTTTGGATTTAGGATTTTTTTTTTTTTTTTTTTGATTTTGGCGTATTTGCAGAATACACACTGGTTCAACATCCCTAATCTGAGAATCCTAAGTCCTAAATGCTTCTGTGAGCAATTTCTTTTTAGCGTCATGTTTGTCCTCAAAAAGTTTTGGGTTTTGGAGCACTTTGGATTTTGGATTTTAAATTAGGGATGCTCAGCCTATGGTATAATATTTTGTTTATTATGTTTTTCTTTTTATTTCTCTCTTCCTGGTAGACAAGGTGTTTGCAAATAATGGTTGGATCCTGCCTGTCAAATCCTGCCTTCCACTGATTTCTATAAGGTTTTATTGGAACATAGGCCGTTGATTCATATCTTGCCTGTGACTGCTTTCATGCATGATGGAAGTGTTAAATAGTTGAGACAGAGACAATATGGCTCACAGGGCCTAAAATATTTACTGATTTTTACAGAAAAAGTTGCTGTATCCTAAACTCTTACCCTAAACTGTAACTCTCATGAAGACAGTGATCTGTTTCATTTATTAAACTCCCATTATGTAGAATAATGATTGGTACATAGCAAGGGCCCAAATATTAAGTAAATAAATGTTTGAAGACAAAATTCCAATCCTGAATAACCCTCTGCAATAGCTGGCAGAGGTAGTAAGTGTTATAGGCATTTCTTTGGGGTGAGTAATGATGGATAAGGGTGAGAATTGAACTAGACCTTGAAAGATAACAAGGATTTTAATAGTAGAAGAAAAATACTATCATTAGTAAAATTTTAGTAACTAGGTAATTATTAATTTTTTTTTTCTCTAAAATTTGTTCATTTATTTTATATTTTTTTGAGATGGGGAGTTTCGTTCTTGTTACCCAGGCTCCAGTGCAATGGTACGATCTTGGCTCACTGCAATTTCCGCCTCCTGGGTTCAGGCAATTCTCCTGCCTCAGCCTCCTGAGTAGCTGGGATTATAGGCACATGCCACCATGCCCAGCTAATTTTTTTTGTTAGTAGAGACGGGGTTTCACCATGTTCACCAGGATGGTCTCGATCTCTTGACCTCGTGATCCACCCGCCTCGGCCTCCCAAAGTGCTGGGATTATAGGCGTGAACCACCGCGCCCGGCCATTTATTTATTTTTTTAATGGATATGAGAGTCTCACTCTGTTGTTCAGGCTGGTCTTGAGCTCCTGGCCTCAAGCAGTCCTCCTGCCTCAGCCTCCCAGAGTGTTGGGAGTCACTGCATTTGGCCTTAACATTTTTTTATTCTTTTTAAAAAAAATCAAAAACTTACCTTTTTTTTTTAAAGCACAAGTGATACAATTAAAGTTTTGTAAAGGAAAACAGGTAAAGATTCTTGAGAAATTTTTTGTTTCTCTTCTTTCTTTTTCTGTCTCATCATGTCTGAATAGAGGAATGTTTTATATTGACTGTATTCTTTTTTTTTTTTTTTGGAAACAGAATCTTACTCTGTCACCCAGGTTGGAGTGCAGTGGCATGAACTTGGCTCACTGCAACCTCTGCCTTCTGGGTTCAACCTATTCTCCTACCTCAGCCTCCCGAGTAGCTGGGATTACAGGCATGCACCACCACACCGAGCTAATTTATTTTATTTATTTATTTGTTCCTTACCTGTGTAAACAAAGCTAATTTTTTATTTTAGTAGAGACGAGGTTTCACCGTGTTGGCCAGGCTGGTCTTGAACTCCTGACCTCAAGTAATCTGCCCACCTTGGCCTCCCAAAGTGTTGGAATTACAGGTGCAAGCCACTGTGCCAGCCTATTGACTTTTTTTTAAGATGTCAAACATCACTGATGTTTATTTGAACAGTTAGGAATTTTTTTGTTGAGATCTTTAATAAGCTATTAGCATTCCCAGAAAAATCAGTATTTTTTTTTTTTTTTAATCCTTGATGCTTTTAGTTGGATTTTGATCTGAGGTAATTTTGAGAATTAATAGGTGAATGAAACATGTAAGAGTTAAAGATCATAAGTTTGTTTTATGACATTTTGGGTCATTTTATCATATTTTGACTCTCCATTAAATTGGAATGTGGGCTTTGCATAGATATTAGAAAGGTTAACGTACAAAGAACTATTAGTACTTCTGTTGTGCTTATGATTATTGCCATTGCTTGAAAATTTTAATTACATTTCTTCATAGTGTTGCTTAGTATTTTATAGTCATTTAGTTTTGGAATGAAATTTAAGGTAAACAAAACAGACTTAACTGTTTTTCAGTGGTCCCGCTTTAGTATATTAGTTACTTATATAATTTCTATTGCAAATTTAAAATTTGGTTAATTTTTTAAAACTTTTTTCCCAGATGATCTTTCCATTTCAGTGGCAATGCCCATATATTCCCCTTTGTCCTCTTTCACTGGCTGCAGTGCTTAGTGCACCTTTACCATTTATAGTTGGAGTTGACTCAAGGTATTTTGATCTTCATGACCCACCACAAGACGTTGTTTGCATTGACTTGGATACGAACATGTTATATGTGTAAGTTGATTCATTTTATATTATCTCACATTTATATTTTTCAGTATATATAGTTACAGTTCTTTGAAAGCATTTAGAAATATGCTATTTTTGGTAGTTGTTAAATCTTCATCTTAAATATAGCAGCTCTCAACCAGGACAGGTATCAGAATCTGGGAATGCTCTGTGATTTGGAAAAAATCATGTTCAATATTATAATAGTTTATGTCTGGGTAACATGTTAAATGTAAGCAGGAGATACTTATGTTTATCAGAAGAGACTATGAGTTTGAAAAGTAATGGGTAAACACTGCTTTCAGAGCTCAAGAGATGATGTGCTTTCTAGATTTTTTTTTTTTTAATTTTATGTCTCTTGGAATCTCTTATAAAGGCACTAGGTTTAATTCAAAATGCATATGTAGGTGAAATGGGTTTACCCTTTGTAGATAAAGTTTAGTTACAGTATAGGGTGATAGTACACCATTTGTTTATTTGTCATGGTTTGAATTTTATAAGGATCTATTCTTTACTGCATAGAAATTGGTATTAAAAAATCAGTTATAGTTTGTGTTTGCTGGAGGTTATAAGTACGGCAGCGGTACAGCTGAGGGTTCAGAGAGTAGCAAACCACATTAATAAAATAAATAGTTCTGGATGGATGTTTAAGGGTTGCTGCTTCCCCCACCAAAAGTGGGAAAGGGCAATAAGTATTAAAAATTTTCTAGTGTTGGTGCCAGTTTCCAGGCTGTGGAACACTTTTATTCTTTACTGTTTGAGATTGGTGGAAAATAAATAAGAAAAATTTGGGGTGAGGCGTAAATAGTCCCAGCAGTGGAATTGGTTGGAAAGTATTTTTATGTGAACCAAAAAAATAGCCTAAAGAAGTAAGAAGACATTTGCTATAACTTAAAATATAATTTTGACATGGATCTACCATTGTATTTTGAAGTTGTATAGCTGTAGTATCTCCTGTGTATATTTAGATTTACTTACAATTTGGAAATAATGAACAAGTTACATGAATTAAATAGTTTTTTGTAGCACACATTTTGTTGTTTATAGACTACTCTCCCTGAAAAACAGTTATTTTAGGAATGTATTAATTGTGGTGTTTTTAGAAATAATTATTTATGAAGTGGATACTCAGATTTTTTTTACCTTATTTTATTTACTGTTCTGAATATAATAACATGGAGATTCTTACTTTTGCCCAGTTTTGAATAACTTTTATAAAATTTCTGATAAAACATTATTTTCTAACATAAATTTGAGATGTTTGCTCTATTTTATATATTTATTTGTTTATTTGTTTGTTTGAGACAGAGTCTTGCTCTGTTGCCCAGGCTAGAGTGCTGGAGTGTGGTGGCATGATCTTGGCTCACTGCAGCCTCCACCTCCTGGGTTCAAGTGATTCCCCTGCTTCAGCCTCTTGAGTAGCTGGAATTACAGTTGCATGCCACCATGCCTGGCTAATTTTTTTGTATTTTTAGTAGAGATGGGGTTTCACAATGTTGGCCAGGTTGGTCTTGAACATTCCCAAAGTTCTGGTATTACAGGTGTGAGCCACTGTGCCCGCCCTGCTCAGTTGTGTTTAAAGAATTATGAAATGTGCCCAGGTGTAGTTTCTCACACTTTTAATCTCAGTTCTTTGGGAGGCTGAGGCAGGAGGATCACTTAAGCCCAGGAGTTTAAGACGAGCCTGGGCAAACGTGGTAAGACTCCATCTACATAAAATAAAAAATTAGCCAGGAACTACCTGGAAGTGCTAATGTTGTTTGGTAGGGAATGAGCATTTTCAACTTAGTAGCTAATACCAAATTATCCTGCCAAGTTTAGTCCGTCCTCGGCAGATGAGTTCTCTTTGTTTCATATCCTTGCCAACATTTGTGGTCAGACTTTTAAATTTTTTAGTAATTTGATGGTAATGGTATCTCACTGTGGCCTTAGTTCACATTTCTTTAATTAGTAGCAAATGGAGCATTTTCCTATCTTGTGCTCCTTTGTTTTCCTCTCCTGTGGATTGTATGTTCCTTTGTTGATTTGTTTTCCTGTTAGACTGTCGTTTTCTTTTGATTTGTAGAAATTGTGTATATAATCTGGAATTAATTCTAGGTCTGCTGCATACATTCCAAACAGCTTCTTCCACATTGTGACCTGTCATTCCATTTTGTTTTTGGTGTCTTTTGATAAACAAAGGCCTATTTTAATTTGTCAAATTTATTAATTTTTCTTTATGGAGTACTGTTTTTGGTTTTTGTATATGAAATATTTTGCCCTGAGGCCATGAAATATTATGGTTATTTTTAAAGTTGTGAGGTTTTGCTTTTCTCACATAGTTCTTTAGTTCAGCCAAACTTGATATGGCATATCAGTTTCTGTATTTGTACAGATATGTATAAAAAGAATTTTTCCTTTGATTTGTTTCAACCTCTTCCTAGTATTATACTATCTTAATGACTAAAATTAAGTTGTCCACAACATGAATGAACCTTGAAAACATTATGTTAAATGACCTTATATTATGATTCAATTTATATGAAATGTCCAAAACAGCCAAATCTCTAGAGGCAGAAAGTAGATTCATTAGTGGTTGCCTTGGAGTGGAGAGGATGAGAGTATTGGAAGCGAAGTGACTGTGGGATTTCTTTTTGAGGTAATGAAAATATCCTAAAATTGATTGTAGTGGTAGTTACACAGTTCTGTGAATATAATAAAACCATTGAATTGTAATGTCAAATGGGTCAATTGTATGGTATATGAATTTATATCTTAGTAAAACTGTTATAATAAGTCATGGTATGAGATTTTTTTGGCAGTGTCCATGGCAAATCCTCTTACCTCTGTTCTTTTTAAACATTGTTTTCACTGGCCAGACATGATGGCTCACGTCTGTAATCCCAGCACTTTGGGAGTTCGTGCATCATCTGGGGTCAGGAATTTGAGACCAGCCTGACCGATATGGTGAAACCCCATCTCTACTAAAAATCCAAACATTAGCTGGGTGTGATAGTAGGGACCTGTAGTCTCAGCTACCCAGAAGGTTGAAACAGGAGAATTACTTGAACCTGGGAGGCGGTGGTTGCAGTGATCCAAGATTGTGCCACTGCACTGGTGACAAAGCAAAACTCCGTCTAAAAAAAAAAATTGTTTTGACCATATATGGTTCTTGGTTTTTCCATATAAATTTTAATGCCATCTTGTTAAGCTCCACACAAAATTATATTGAGATTTTGGTTAGAATTTTATTGTATTTATTTGTTTGGAGGTAAATGATACCATTTTGACACACATTGAAAATACACACAAGAAATAGGACCCATGAATGTGGTATTTCACTTCATTGATCTTTTTAAAGTTTTTCAGTAAACTTTGTGTTTTCTCCAGAAAGATAATTCACATCTTTTGTTATACTTATTTATTCCCAAGTACCTTTCAGTTGTTATTGCTACCGTAAATGGTATTTTTAATAACACTTTTTACTTGTTGCTGGGGGATGGAAATGTTGATTTTTATGTAGTGGTGTTATAGCTAGCAACTTAGTTGAATTCTCTTATTTATTTTATTTTATTTTTTTGTAGAGACAGGGTTTCACCATGTTGGCCAGGCTGGTCTTGAACTCCTGGCCTCAAGTGATGCGTCTGCCTTGGCCTCCCAAAGTGCTAGGATTACAGGCATGAGCCACCATGCCCGGCTGAATTCTCTTATTTTAATTACTATATTATCTTCAATTTTCTGCCTATAAATATCACATTTATCAACTTACACTACTGTAATGTATTTTTAAATTTTTTGTCTTAATTCTTCAGCTAGGATTACTAGTGTAATGTTGAATAGAAGTACTTATAGTTGGTATCTTGTCTTGTTTCTAATTGCAAAGGGGATGCTTTGAGCAGTTTATCATACAGTATGATTATTGATATGTAACAGGATTGACATCTGGCCTAAATAAAATTTTATTGGAACACAGCCATGCTTATTCATTTACATATGGTCCATGGCTGCTTTCATGATACAACAGTATGTTTGAGTAGTTGTGACAGAGACTGTAATGTCCTCAAAGCCTAAATATTTACTATCTGGCCTTTTTAGTAAAAATTTGCCCATCCCTCCTCTAGAGTTTTGGTATCTTAATCATAAATTAAGGAATTTATCTTCTACTTTGGTCATTAAAAATTTTTTAAAATCATAAATACTGAAGTTTATAAATGCCTTTTGTGATCCTCTTGTAGTTCATAAGCATGATAATTGGCTGTTGAATTGTGATCAGAACTTGTTGAGATTTGCTTTAAAGCAAAGTATATGGTCAGTTTTTGTAAATATTCTATGTGAAAGAGTTGCTAAAAATTGCCAAAAGACCAGTAACTGTAGAAAATAGGCAAAGATTATGAAGTCTTTTCACAGAAAGAAAGTCAAATAAGCTTAAGCTTATTTAATGCTTAAGCACCTCACTCATAAGAGAAATGCCGCATTAGTTCTACATGTTGATACTACTTTTTCACTTTTCAGATAAGCCAAACAAAAATTCAAAATGAAATGCTTAAATAGCATACTATTTGAGGATGATAGAAGTAAGCAGTCTTTTTTTTTTTTTTTTTTTTTTTTTGAGACGGAGTTTTGCTCTTGTTACCCAGGCTGGAGTGCAATGGTGCAATCTCAGCTCACCGCAACCTCTGCCTCCTGGGTTCAAGCGATTCTCCTGCCTCAGCCTCCTGAGTAGCTGGGATTATAGGCACACACCACCATGCCCAGCTAATTTTTAGTATTTTTAGTAGAGACGGGGTTTCACCATGTTGACCAGGATGGTCTCGATCTCTTGACCTTGTGATCCACCTGCCTCGGCCTCCCAAAATGCTGGGATTACAGGCTTGAGCCACCACGCCTGGCCTGAAGTAAGCAGTCTTTATGCACTCACTGCAGTTAGAAGTGGGATATGTATGATCACAACCTCTGTGGAGGAAATTTGACAACATTTGTCAAAATTACACATACATATACTTAAGCAATTCCACTTCTAGGAATTTGTTGTAAAGTTTTATTTCATATAAAATTACGTTTGTTCAAAATAGAAAAAGAAAAATCCGGGTGTTCCAGACTTGTTAAATGGTTCCAGCGATGGAATACTACTATAAAAGCTGTAAAACGAGTAAGGATGCTTTCTGTATCGGAAAAAAAAAAATCACAAAAGAGATTTTGTTTTTGAGACAGAGACTTGCTGTGTCACCCAGGCCAGAGTGCAGTGACACACGATTTTGGCTTACTGGGACATTCACTTTCCAGGCTCAAGCAATTCTCGTGCCTCAGCCTGCCGAGTAGCTGAGATTACAGGCAGGTACTACCATGCCCACTTAATTTTTGTATATTTTGTAGAGATGGGATTTTGCATGTTGGTCAGGCTAGTCTCAAACTCCTGGCCTCAAGTGATCCGCCCACATCGGCCTCCCGAAGTGCTGGGATTACAGGTGCGTGAGCCACCTTACCTGGCTACAAAAGATATATTATTAAATGAAAAAAATCAAGGTGATAATTGTGTATTGAAGTGTGCTGCTACTTATACAAAAGAAAAGGCAGAGAATAATTATGTTTACTTGTATCTGCTGGTTTTGGGATAAAGAAACATTAAAACGTGCACAGGAAACTAGTGGTTATGTATTATGAGGGTGAGGGAACTGAGCAGACTTGGAACAAGGGTGTATGTATGTGTTTTATTTTTGAGCTGTGTGATCATATTAAAGTTTTAAAACTCCCAGTATGGTGTTAGATTTCTCAGTTACATTGTATAGTTATTTGGACATTTGCTTTATGTACTTAAGGCTCTGTTATGAGGGACACTCAAGTTCAAAATTGTTCTGCAGTGAAACTCATACTTTTATCTTGTAGCTACTTTAAAAAAAATCACCGATGCTCTTTTAGTTTTTTCTTTTCTTCTCATTAATATGTTAGATGTATTATTTTACGTTTGGTATATCTTTTCCCATCCTTTTAATTTCAGATATTTTGTGTATAGTATATAACTGGCATTAAAAATTGAATCTAACATTTGTCTTTTTATTGTAGAATCCATTAATTTACCTGTATTGTTAGATATTTGAATGTTTCTGTCTTATTTTGTCCTTTTCATTCTGCTTTTTCAGTGCTGTTATACTTTTTTCTCCTTCAGATTGAATTATTCTGTTTTTTTTCACATCTTACCTAAATATTACACGTGTGTGTTTATATAATTTCGTATTTATGTTCCTTTATGATTTCTCTTAATATTTTAATATGGGTACTTAGAGCTTAAAATTAATATTTTGCTCTTTCACTCAGTAAAGTAGACTTTAAAATACTTTAATTGGCAACATCCTCTAACTCTTATTGGTACAAAAACAATTAATTTTACAATTGATGACCACTTAGATTAGATGAAATGCAGTTCATCTACTCATAGTAGCTCTATAGGTACATTATCAGCCCTCATTTTGCAGGTCAGAAAATTGAATAACTGACTAGTTAAGTGATTTTATTATACAAAGTCACACAGATAGTAAATGTCAGGGCCAGGTTACAAATGGATGAGAATCCAGACAGTAATGATAATATTTAATTTGGGGGTGGGGGTGGTAAAAGATAGCACTAAAATATTAAGACAGTGATTACATAAAATGAGATAAATTGATCAGAATTAAACTTGACAGGCTATCACTACTAAGACAGTTTCAGAGGTGTTAAAATATATCTTACAACACTATCAGGCACAAAGAAAGTGTTAGCTCTTTTATAAGACATTTGTCCTTACAGAGAGGATATTATGTTTGCTTCCTTTCTGGTGGCGTTAAGCTAGGGAGCACTATTTTGACTTACAGTTTCTTGCACCATGCCAGTAGCATGCAGTCAAACTCATAACCCATTAGTTGGCAGGCTTATAGTAATGAATTCTCAGGGGAGATCCCTCCTCCTATCAAAATCCAAGCTGAGGGAGGGAGCTAAGCTATTAGGACGCAGGCATAAGAATGATACAGTGATTCGCTAGGCATGGTGGCATGTGCCTGTAATCCCAGTTACTTGGGAGGCTGAGGCAGGAGAATCGCTTGAACTTGGGAGGAAGAGATAGCGATGAGCCGAGATTGTGCCACTGTTCTACAGCCTGGGCAACAGAGTGAGACTTCCTCTCAAAAGAGAGAGAAAAAAAGAACCATGCAATGGACTTTGGGGACTTGGGGGAAAGGGTAGGAGGGGGTTGAAGGAAAAAAGACTACACATGGGGTGTAGTGTATACTACTTGGGTGAGGGGTGCACCTAAATCTCAGAAATCACCACTAAAGAACTTATCTATATAACCAAACACTACCTGTTCCCCCAAAACCTGTTGAAATTTTTAAAAATAGACATATTTTAGGCCGGGCGCGGTGGCTCACGCCTATAATCCCAGCACTTTGGGAGGCTGAGACGGGTGGATCACGAGGTCAAGAGATCGAGACCATCCTGGTCAACATTGTGAAACCTCGTCTCTACTAAAAATACAAAAAATTAGCTGGGCATGGTGGCGC
This sequence comes from Saimiri boliviensis, assembly GCF_048565385.1. Taxonomy (NCBI): domain Eukaryota; kingdom Metazoa; phylum Chordata; class Mammalia; order Primates; family Cebidae; genus Saimiri; species Saimiri boliviensis. The sequence goes on from NC_133450.1 coordinate 172,434,245, forward strand.
CTGCCTGTAATCCCAGCTACTCAGGAGGCTGAGGCAGGAGAATTGCCTGAACCCAGGAGGCGGAGGTTGCGGTGAGCCGGGATCGCGCCATTGCACTCCAGTCTGGGTAACGAGCGAAACTCCGTCTCAAAAAAAAAAAAAAAAAAAAAATTGACGTATTTTAAATTAAAATAAAAGATTTAAAGTATGCAAAAAAAGATTCCAAAATACAATGACTTGCTTGGAAAAAAAAAAAAGCCACATGTGAACTGCACTGAGTGCTAAAGAAAAATTATACAAAATAGAACCTGATTAAAAATCATTTAATTTTTTATTAGTTAATTAAATTTTATTAAATTTATTAATTTCATTAATCAGTTAATATAAAGGTACAATCAGGATTCTGGATTGATTCTAAAGCTAGAATTGCTGCCCTTTTCATTATGCCATGCTACATTTAGAGAAACCTAAACAATTTCTGACTTAGGTAAAGGACTTAGGATTATAGCATTTTGGGTTAAAAAAAGAATCTGGTGGGATGCGGGGGCTCATGCCTATAATCCCAGCACTTTGGGAGGCTGAGGTGGGAGGATCACATGTGGCCAGGAGTTTGAGACCATTCTGGCCAAGGTGGTAAAACCTCATCTCTATAAAATAAAAAATTAGGCCAGGCGCGGTGGCTCAAGCCTGTAATCCCAGCACTTTGGGAGGCCGAGCCGGGTGGATCACAAGGTCCACAGATCGAAACCATCCTGGTCAACATGGTGAAACCCCGTCTCTATTAAAAATACAAAAAATTAGCTGGGCATGGTGGCGCGTGCCTGTAATCCCAGCTACTCGGGAGGCTGAGGCAGGAGAATTGCCTGAGCCCAGGAGGCGGAGGTTGCGGTGAGCCGAGATCGCGCCATTGCACTCCAGCCTGGGTAACAAGAGCGAAACTCCGTCTCAAAAAAAAGGGAGCATACCCCTGTAATCCCAGCTACTCAGGAGTCTGAAGCAGGAGAATCGCTTGAACCTGGAAGGCCGAGGTTGCAGTGAGCTGAGATCATACCATTGCATTCCAGCCTGGATGACAGAGTGAAACTCTGTTTTAAAAAAAAAAAAAAAAAAAGAATCAAACTGAGCCAGCCTTTCAAGGGTACCTGTTTTATTTGGAAGTCTTAGTTCTAACACACTTCTTGGTAATACTGAGACTTCGTCTTCTGTTCTCTAAGAAGTCTTTAAAATCCAAGACTCTCTGTTAATTCTCAGGGCAGATGTGGCCTTGGTTTTACGCTGGGTATTCGACCAGTGAAACTTTCCCCAATATTCTTGCCAACTTAGCCATGAATTTTAAAGAACATGTGTTATATTTATACTAACTTTTTAAAGAAGACGGCTTTTCAGGCAGTTGTGTCTGCTGTATTTTATATTATATTCTTGGAATATATATGTATATATTTTATATTTTTAGAATATAAAATTCTGGAAACAAGCTTTTAGTAATACCTTTAAAAATGGTCATTTCTATGGCTTTGGTTTTGTTTTTGTTTATTTTTGACAGAGTCTTGCTCTGTTGCCCAAGCTGGAGTGCGGTGGTACAATCTCACTGCAACCTCCATCTCACTGCAACCTCAGCTCACTGCAACCTCCATCTCCCAGGTTCAAGTGATTGTTCTGCCTCAGCCTCCTGAGTAGCAGAGACTACAGGCGCATACCACCACACCGGGCTAATTTTTGTATTTTTAGTAGAGACAGGGTCTAACCATGTTGGGCAGGCTAGTCTGGCTTTGGTTTTTATTTTTTTATGATCATAGATTATATTGAATAATGGTATTTCCATTATTTTATTTTTAACTGTGAGGGCTGGATGAACTATGTGTACTTTTAATCCTTACTTAAATTCCAGTTCTTCTCTTTTGGCACACAGCATTTTAGAAGCCTACCAGGAGTAGCTTGAAGTCTCAAGTCAACTAGATTTGACACTTATAATGTCATAATTCTAAAATGTAACTTTTGAAGTTAGGCTTCAGTGTTGTATTCCTAACTCCAGTATTGAAAATACATGTTGAAGGGTAAGAATGAGATGGCTAAATTTGACTGAGGTTGATTGAGTAAAAAGATAACTTCCTGGAAAATCACTTATTCAAACTGTTTGCATCAGTTGTAACGTCAGTAAAAACATCTTTTCCGTTTTTTTTTTTTTGTTTTAGGTTGACACAAGAGTTTTGTTTAGTAAATGCATATTATGAATAACAAATTTTATGAATTTTATTCTGATTTAATAGATCAGATGAAAAGAAGAACATGAACTGGAAGCAACTTCCCAAAAAGCCATGCAAAAATCTACTTAGCACCTTAAAGAAATTGTATCCCCAGCTGTCTTCAGGTAGTGTGAGAAAAAAGGAATATTGTTGATGAAGGAATGCATAGGAGAAAATTCTTTTTAAATTTAAACATCATAATACCATTTTCTGTTTTTATTTCCTTTGTTAGTTCACCGAAAAACTCAAGAAGGCTCAGCAATTGACATGACTCCGATTGAAGCAGATTTCTCCTGGCAAAAGAAGATGACACAGCTTGAGATGGAAATTCAAGAGGCATTTTTACACTTTATGGCATCTATTTTAAAAGGATACAGATCATACCTCAGACCGATCACAGAGGCTCCTTCAAATAAAGCCACAGCTGCTGATTCATTATTTGATCGACAGGGTGAGTAGCATTGAAAATACAATTCCTTTGTTGAAGTGAAAAATATTTTATATTTGTTGTTGCTGCCAAGAAATACTTATTGTATAAATTATTAAAAATTCATATTAAAATATAATGAACTTCCATGTTTATGTAACCTAGCTCTATGACTAGAATTTCTTGTCATTTTTGTATCCCACTTTTTTCTTGAGAAATTTGATACTAGAGATATTTAATTATGAAAAGTCAGAGATGTTGCCTATATTTACAATACCATGTAGTCAGTTATCTTAGTAGAACATAACTGGTGATTTCCCTAATTTGTATACTTTTTTTTTTTTAAATAGAGCAGAGTCTTGCTGTGTTGGCCAAGCACGACTTGCTGGTCTCGAACTCTTGGCCTCAAGTGATTCTTCTCCCTCGGCTTTCCAAAGTGCTGGGATTATAGGTGTGAGCCACTGCATTGGGCCAGATGTGTACACTCTTGGCTTTACAATTAGTGTGTGCAGTGAGGCCACCACATTTTAAACATTTTTGACTAGTGTAGCTTTGTTCCAGGAAAAAACATATATTCATTCATTTTAGTATGTTTTGTTGTAGGAAATTATAGAGACTTTTGTTGTTATTCAGCTACTGCCATATATGTAGTAGCAACCTTACATCTATATCAATATTCATATGAAATTATTTTACTTTTCTTTGTTTTTACCCAGTGATTACTTTAAAAAAAATCTGTATTTTCCTAATAATCCTTTTGTCCTTTATCTTCTCTGCTTTAGGATAACTTATGACTTAAATATTTAGTCACCACTTACTAGCTAGTTATTATGTAGGGATATAAAGAAGTATAAAACCTTGCTCTCTGGGATCTTAAGTGGAAAATAATTAAAATATTTTAAAAATAGGACAAGTACTCAAGAAAACATGTTTTATGGAATTTTAATTTGGAAGTTTTAAGAATTAAAGAAACGGGATATTCTTCCAAATATTCCAGTATTTCAAAATGGGTATTTTGAAAGACTTCATGCAGGAAGTATGACTTGGAAGAATGGGTGGAATGAAGATAAATGGAGAAGAGCAGGAAAGGCTTTCTGGAAGTCCATAGGCGTTAAGAGTCAAATCTGAACTAGAATTTCTACTTTGTTATTTATAAAGTCTTTCTGGAGCTTATTAAAGTTTTCTTGACTAGGCCTGGTGGCTCATGCCTATAATCCCAACACTTTGGGAGACCGAGGCAGGCAAATCACCTGAGGCCAGGAGTTTGAGACCAGCCTGGCCAACATGGCAAAACCCCGTTTCTACTAAAAATACAGAAATTAGGCAGGCATGGTGGCGGGCATCTGTAATCCCAGCTAATCAGGAGGCTGAGGCAGGAGAATTGCTTGAACCTGGGAGGTGGCAGTTGCAGTGAGCAGAGATCACATCACTGCACTCCAGCCTGGGCAACAAGAGCAAACTCCATCTCAAAAAAAAAGAAAAAAAAATATATATATAAATTTTGAGGGGGACATCGTTTCACTCATAACAGCATGTTTAGGAAAAAAGATTAAATGGTAAAATTTGACCAGAGTGATGAGCTTTAGAGGTACTGTGGAAGATAAGACTGAATACAAGATTAGGGCTCAGGTTGTGGGTAGTTTTAAATGCCAGATGAAGAGAGTATGGATTGTACAAGAGTGACGTTACTAAAGGAATTTGGAAAGATACTCAGTTTCCAAGGCCTAAGATTTTATTGTAATGAGTTCAGCATTTGGTCTACTAGGGGACACAGATATTAGACAATAAAATAACATAAATACTAACTACATCTTAATAAGCGTATTGTGAAGGAAAGTATTGATTACAGTGAGAGTGCTAGAAATATTCTTTGAAGAGAAATATTTTTTGAAGAAATAACAAGGAATATAAGTGTCCTAAGGTATCCTTTAGTCAGCATCATGTATTTGGCACTTCTTGCCAAGAGAATTAAACTTAATGTAATCAAGCCAATAGATCTGCACTGTTTAATTCAGTAGCTACTACCTTCATATGGCAATTTAGCACTTGAAATGCAAATTAAGACACACTGTAAGTAAAAAATATATGCCAGAATTGAAAGATGTGGGCCGCTTTTAAGTTTGGGTCTAGAAAAGCCATAGGAATTAACTAGGAATTTTGTATATGTGGTTTTGGCTTATTTTATCCTTATGTTTTTTACCATTTCTTCTACCACTTGTATTTCCTGTAAACTTATGGTTTAAGAGCTGCAATGTTCAGTAGAAATATTATATAAGCCACATAGAAAATTTAAAATTATTTTAGTAGTCACAATAAAAAAGTAAAAAATAGGGGGAAAATAGTAGCATTTCAGCACGTAATCAGATTTTTTAAATTATTGAAGAAATGGTTTACATTTCTTTTTCTACAAACTTTTTTTTTTTTTTTTTAAAGACAGAGTGCCCAGGCTGGAGCACAGTGGCACCATCTTGGCTAACTGCAACCTCTACCTTCTGAGCTCTAAGCAGTTCTCCCGCCTCAGTCTCCCAGGTAGCTGGGATTATAGGTGCATACCACCATACCCTGCTAATTTTTGTATTTTAACTAGAGGTGGGGTTTCACCATATTGGCCAGGCTGGTCTTGAACTCCTGACCTCAGGTGATCCTCCTGCCCTGGTTTCCCAAAATGCTGGGATTACAGGCGTGAGCCACTGCACTCAGCCCATGTCTTTGAATTCTGGCATATATTTTTTACTTACAGTGTGTCTTAATTTACATTTCGAGTGCTAAATTGCCATATGAAGGTAGTGGCTACTGAATTAAACAGTGCAGATCTGTTGGCTTGATTACATTAAGTTTAATTCTCTTGGCAAGAAGTGCCAAATACATGGTGCTGACTTCTTCCTGTTCTATCATCTTGAGAAGCACATATATGTCTGGCTGTCCTACTTTTAGTGTTCCTAATAGGTTTAAAGTATTTTTCAGCATCATTCATTCATTATAGTTTACCCATCAGCCTTTGACTTGTTTAGCAGCCTTTGCTGATCATTACCTGGATCCACTAGACCAAAAGAAAGCCTTTTCTTTATAATTTGTGGAAAATAATTTATTTCTATTTTGTTTAAGCTTTTCTCTACTAATTAGTATTTAAGAGGGATGGGAATGAGGACCATAGCATCGAAGAGGCTACAGAGAAAACCATGTTTGACATGATGGCATTAATCAGGTTATACAGGATCTTTTAGGATTAGGGCTGGTTTCAGGTTTTATTCTAAAAGTAATTGGAAGCCTGTAAAGGATATTTCATGAGATAATAGAATCAGACTTGCATTTAAAAAAAAATTACTCTTTGAAATGTTAAAAAAGAAAAAAATTACCTTGGCTTCCATACAGAGATTGCACTGGTGGCATGGAAGCATGGATCTACTAATTAGGAAGTGAACACATTGGTTCTAGGGATTATCAGAGGTGACCTGGGTTAATTAATGATAGTGTAATTAGGAGAGTGAGTTTTTTAGGAATTAGATTGAGTAGAACCTGTTGATTGAATATGGAATGTAAGGTAAAGGGGGAGATATCAAGAGCACCTTTGAGACTTTTGCCTTTAACAGTTAAGTGAATGGCCATGCCCTTTATTAAGAAGTGAAACAGCCGGTCACTGTGATTCATGCCTGTAATCGCAGCACTTTGGGAGGCTGAGGCGGGCAGATCATAAGGTCAGGAGTTTGCAACCAGCCTGACCAACACGGTGAAACCCCGTCTCTACTAAAAATACAAAAATTAGCCAGGCGTGGTGGCGCGCACCTGTAATCCCAGCTACTCAGGAGGCTGAGGCAGGGGAATCGTTTGGACCTGGAAGACGGAGATTGCAGTGAGCCGAGATCGTGCCACTGCACACCAGCCTGGAGACAGAGTGAAACTCCATCTCAAAAAAAAAAAAAAAAAAGTGAAACAACAGAAAAAAGGGAAGGATCTGATCGGAAGTTTTTTCTTTCTTTTTTTTTTTTGAGACAAGTCTCGTTCTGTCACTTTTTTTCCCCCTTAACTTGTACTCAGCCACGCTAATGCAGATCCATAGAAAGCAGGCAGTACAGTCCTCCAGAGCTGGGTTATGCTAGGTCGGTTTAACCAAAAAGACAAAAGAGCATAAGAGAGTATTGACAAAAAAGTAGTCGAAATTATGGATATAGCATGGAATCAGTATTGGATAGGGAAAGAAGTGAAGAAGGGAAGATGTAGGTAGAGGAAAAAGGTCCAATAGACTGGAGATTTCAATGAGCCTTTCCTCTCTGCGCCACCCTACCCCCCAAAAAAACTCTAAAACACTTAGTAGAAATACTTACGTAAGGAGACCACATAGGCAGAGGTAATGGGCTGGAAGTGATGTGAAAATGAGAGATTCGGGAGGCAGTGCTGTTTTGAATGCTAGCAAGGAAAATCAACAGACTGACTATGTGTTGAAGTTGATGCTTAAGGTTGGATGGAGCATAGGATCATTGAAAATCAAGGAATGAGGACTAGGCATGGTGGCTCATGCCTGTAATTCCAGCACTTTGGGAGGCTGAGATGGGAGGATTCCTTGAGGCCAGGAGTTCAAGACCAGCCTTCTCAACATAGCAAGACCCCATCTCTTAAAAGAGACTGGGTGCAGTGGCTCATGTTTGTAATCCCAAAACTTTGGGAGGCCAAGACGGGCTGATCACCTGAGGTCAGCCATTCCAGACCAGCCTGGGGAAACTCTGTGTCTACTAAAAATAGAAAAATTAGCCGGTGTGGTGGCAGCGCTTGTAATCTCAGCTACTTGGAAGGCTGAGGCAGGAGAAACACTTGAATCTGGGTGGTGAAGGTTGAGTGAGCTGAGATCACGCCACTGTACTCCAGCATGGGTGACAGAGCTAGACTCCATCTCAAAAAAAGAAAAAAAAAAGAAAACCTAAAATCAAGGAATGAAGAATCCAAAGTATTTTCATGGTTTGTGCTTCTGGTTGTGGAAGAATGATGGTGATAGGAATTAGAAAGGAGGAGACCTTGAATCAAATACCCTGGTCTTCAGTGAATGAAGGTGTGTCCCTGAAATCAATAGGTGACTACAATTAATAGATGAGACAGTGGAATAGCCAGGTGCTTGAATCTTTAGTGAGCAGAAATTTTAAAAACACAGTACAGAAATAATAGTCTCACAGCGTTAAAGAGGAAGGACATTGACTCTTTAGAAATTGACTGTGGACTCAAGAGTATGCAGATTATCAGAGAAATTTCTACTTAAAAGTTGTAGAGGTGGAGGTTTCTTACAGGGGATACAGATTTCAGTGAAGACATGGATACAACTTAAGTATTTTTCATGGTTTAATTAGGCAGAAGGAGCTATATAGGTAGTTACCACAGGTTGAGCTTCCCTAATCTGAAAAAATCCAAAGCCTGGAATGCTCCAAAATCTGAAAATTTCTGAGTCCTGACATGATACCACAAGTGGAAAATTCCACTCAAGTACACTTAAGAACTTAACAGACACTTTATTTCATGCACAAGATCATTGAAAATATTGTATAACATTACCGTGAGACTGTGTGTATAATATGTATATATATGATACGTAAATGAATTTTCTGTTTACTTGGGTCTCGTCCTCAAGATATCTAATTGTGCACATGCAAATATTTCTAACTCCTAAAAAAAATAAAAATTTTGAAACATTTTTGGTCCCAAGCATTTCAGATAAGGGATACTCAACCTGTAGAAGCTTCTCTTTAAATGTGGATATATATGTATAAAGAGAACGTAATATAGATAAGTACAAGTTTAATGTTTACTATGACATCAAATTGCAGTTTAAAATTTGAATTTAATTATAATTTTGTTTTCCTCAGGATTTTTAAAAAGTCGAGATCGTGCCTATGCAAAATTCTATACCCTTTTATCCAAAACACAGATTTTTATTCGTTTCATTGAAGAATGCAGTTTTGTAAGTGATAAAGATACCGGATTAGCATTTTTTGATGATTGCATAGAAAAGGTAAAAGTTTGTCCTTATATTAGTGTTTAGAAAAAACAGCTTGCCTTACCTATATAATTATCATTGTTATTGTTAGTGTAGAGTGATCTAAGGAAGACAGTATGGGGGTGTGTATGTGTTACCAATTCTGGGCTGAATTTAAGAATCATTTTCTTTTGTGGTATCAAGTTTCTACCACATATAGCCAATTTTTCTCTTCTTTATTGATTGATCGATTGTTTGAAACAGCATTTCATTCTGTCACCCAAGCTGGGGTGCAGTGGCATGATCATAGCTCATTGCAACTTCAAACTTCTGGGCTGAAGTGATTCTCCGACCTCAGCTTTCTGAGTAGCTGGGAGTACAGGCATGTGCCACACCTGGCTAGTTTTTTAGGTTTTAGTTGAGATGAGGTCTGACTCTGTTGCCCAGGCTGGTCTCAAACTCCTGGGCTCAAGCAATCCTCCTGCCTTGGCTTCTCAAATCCTTGGGGTTACAGGATGAGCCACTATGCTCAGCCAGTAAATTTTCTTTTTAAATCTCACTTTCGTTTTATTTTATTTTATTTACTTGAGTACTAAGAACGTTTCCTTGAGCCTTGTGAGTTTATATATTTTTAAAATTTAATTGAATAACAGTTTAAGATTTAGTTTTTTTAATTAAAAAATGGTTTTAAGGGTAATAGAAGTCCTATGTTCTTTTGTTTTAATGTCTTTCCAAATCCTCTTGCTAGTGTATTTCTTTTGTTCTAATGTAGGATGGAAATATGTTAAATTTTTAAGCTGTACTTACCCATCCTAAAGAAGTTAAAATTGATTCTTGACAGCAATGACTTGGTTATAGTTTTTTCTAACTTTTAATAGAATTCGTTTTTTTTGCTAGGTAGATCTTATTGTTTATGGAAACCATATATTACATAACATTTGAGATTGTATCCAAAAAAAGTAGAATATTATGATATTAATTTTATAATCCCCTAATGATTGATATGCCTTAGAAGATTTGAATAATTTCTCCTATCAGTGTGATCTAAAACTTAAGGGACATAATTAAAGCTATTCAAGATTTTTGTTTATTTACAAAATTGGTATTCCACTATCTTCCAGTTATATGAGAAGCTTAATGTCAATCACTAATAAGGGAGTTTAATAATAATGAAATTTTTTTTTTTGAGAAGCCAGATAACCTTGTGATTGGTTATCTTTTGTCTTAAGGTTTACAAAAGAGCTAATCAAAATAGTTTC